>NC_061111.1:108335795-108364854 GCF_002878395.1 Capsicum annuum | reverse complement strand
ATAGTAGCCCACCTCACTTACATACTCAGTACATTTAAAGTACTGACGTATTTTGCGCTATGGTACTGTCATTTACATGATAGGTTTCGAAGCACGAGATCTAGGGAGTCAATAGCATTTCAGGTGCCAGCATCTAGATTTAGCAGTGAGTCCTTATCACTGGAGGATGATTTGATTATATTATTATTTCAATTTAGTTTTAAGTAGTTGGAGATAGTTGGAGACATGTTCCTTCAACTCCACAGTTCAGACAGTATAGAGGCTTTCAGAAGCTATTGTGTGCTTATGATCCCAAGGGACTGAATGCTTATGATCCAGGTTCTGAATTGGAATGCTACACGATGCTTATAATCCTATGGGACCACAAGCTAACCCATGAATGATATCTATACCTATACACTGTGTAATATAATGTAATAAACGCGAAAAGCTTGCAAAAACTTTCCATAAGGTTCAAAACGTCTAGACATACTCAAAACTAAAAATTGAATACTGATACACCTGTCTGAAAAGCCTTTAACAGTCTGAACTGTGGAGTTGATGCGACATGTTCCCAACTAAATCAGTCTATTGAAAATTAACTAAATCTAATGAAATATTAAAAATAAGGATCATCTTCGAATGAAGAGGACTCACTGCTATGTGTACTGCTGTTGACTGGATCTGGACTAATAAGGGTGCTCTGGGCTCTTGCTTCTGAATCTATGGCATCAAATAAAACACCATAGCACAAATATGTCATTACAAAAATATACTGAGTATGAAGATAAGGTAAGGCTAAATGCAAGGGCTTATGTATGAACATAACTTAACTGAATAACATGAGAGTACTGAATGAGAATGCATGCATGAATGCACAAATAAAAACTAGAATCGCAGTAAAACTGAATACTGAGTTCTGAATACTGGTCTCTGAATACTTGCTTGCTGATGACTAAATCTTCTAGTACTGATAGCTGAGTTTACTAATACTGAGAGACTGAATAACTGAGTTTATTGAGATTGATGTCTAATCTTGCTGATACTGATACTGATTTATTATATCTGAGATCAAGCCTATACAACAGGTGACCTTTGAATTTAGGGTAATGAATATAATTGTCTGAATTTGAGATCAAGCCTATATAATGGGTGACCTCTGATTTTACTGATAATGATATCTTATACTTGATAAACTGAATCTGAGATCAAGCCTATGTAATGGGTGACCTCTGAGTTTACTGGTAATGAATCTAATTGTCTAAATTTGAGATCAAGTCTATATAACAGGTGATCTCTAATAGGTAGTCAATCCTAATATAATGGGTGACTCCTCAACTGAATTCTATTACTGATACTGGATCTGAAACTGAGACTATGGGAAGTATTCATCTAACAGACATACCCCTTCTAGTTTCTTTGGGGTCCAACCTGTAACCCTAGTTGGAAGGATATCAGTACTATGCCACAGAAAAATACACTACTATCTGAACCCAAGATTCCTTGCCTAATATGATGTGTGACACCTGGTGGGAGCTAAGCCTAATATGATGGGTGACTCCGGGGAAGTAGTCAAGCCTAATATGATGAGTGACTCCTCATCCTGTGCTGGTTATGTAGTTCTGGAGTTATAGGGATTGCTACTAATGACTCTACCTATATAATGGGAAAGTCTCCTTCCCTACCCTCGCTCGGTGGTGAATCCTACTCCCAACTAAAAGACGCTGACTTAATTCTTAGAAATATACTTAGACTGAGCTGAATCTGTTACTAATTGTCTTACTTGTCTGAGCTGACAGAGTTCACTTGGTTTCGTTATCTGACAGAATACTACTGAATCTATTCTCTGACTTAACGATACTAAATTCTAAATTGATTTCTTAAATGCTACTGAGATCTGAGTTGAGTACTGAACTGAAGCTAGAATGCTAACGATACTTAGATTACTGAGATTTCTTAAGTACTATAACTGCCTCAGAGTTCTGAATTCTGTAACTGACTGAGTTCTACTGATCATAACATGACTGAAATTATCTTGAGACTAACTCGGCTCTAGGCATACAACTATATTTTTTGGGTACAAGTACCCCCAGGACTCAATAGAAGGAAACTAACAAAACATGACCTCGAGAATTCATGACCAATCATTAACATCATAGCAATAGATTCACAATACACTCAAAAATACATTTGTTCAAGCACTTGGAAATACTAAAATATATTTACATAGGGAATGTATGCCAATACTTTATAACTCATCCCACAAGATCTTGCATTAAACACATAACATGCATTCAAGTGTACATAATTGGGAATTTCATGCTAACATATAACAATTCATTCAACAAGGAATGCAAAAGGATAAAAATTCACACACCATACTATAATTCATTCACTATGGTCTTTCAACAAACACTTGGCGTGCATGTCTTATACTAAATTATTGGGGTTTCAAGTCTACATGATTTATTGACCCAATTTTCTTCACACAAGTATTTTATCAAACACATGGAAAGCATGCTTTGGTCATATCACATTTTGTACACCTAATTCTTATGAACAATCAATCAACATATTACTTGAAGGGGGATTTACCATGAACATCACATAATTACAACATAAGCGGGTCAAAGCTTGCAACTTTATAATCATATCATGATTTAAAACTCAACAATAACATGAAATTCAATATTAATTCACATAAATTATGAAAAACTCATAAATCTAAAATCATGAATTTAAAAAAAAGATTCTTGAACTTCCTGGGCAGAAGGGACCCAAGAATGAACATCTGCATACCTTGTAATATGATTCTTGAAAGATTCAAGGTGGAACTTTGATGATTTGGGTCTTGAACTATGAACCCTAGCTCTTGTTCTTGAACAATTTTGAGAGAAACTAACAATATTTGGGTGAAAATATGAGGAATCTCATGTTAAAGGGTATATATAATGGTTGGAAGCTTACAATTTTGCCTTTCAAAACACGGAGCTGAAAGATGATTTTTGCAGTGCTGAAAGCTGGGCGACGCCTTGAGATCTCCTTGAGCTACTGTTTCTGAAATCCAAATGTGCCCTTACGCTACTCCAAAAATTTTGAAACTTACTCGAGATGTACTACGACCTTTCCCCAACGCAACGTAACTTGAAAATCTAAAAACGGAGGTTGGGAAAGTCATGAAATAATTAGTTAAAGTTCGAAAGGCTTATGAAAATGAAAAAGTTTCAACACTTAGCCAAATTTTTAAGTGTTAAGTCTTTCTTTTCATGCTTTGGAAGATCTAACAACTAGGGAAATTTATAGGGTATTACATTATTTATCCCTTGAAAAACTTAATCAACGTAGTTTTGGTTTTAAAAGAGTGGAAAAATACCAAATAATTCCTTAAAAATCATCTAAAAAAACTCCTAGGAGCAATCCCGATGACATAGGTGATGACTCATCGAGTCTGGCTATGAGTCGTAGCCAAAGGACTAAAAGTTTGGTCCTCATTTCTATCACGATGAGTCACATGATGTCTCGTAGTATGAACTAACTATCCTTAGGGTCTCACAACGACTCATCGTCTGAGCCATCATTATTGGCAGCTTTGACAGTGCTTCATTAAATTGGTCATAACTTTTTACTCCGATATCAAATTAAGAAAAAACTGGATGCGTTGGAAAGCTAATTCAATTTTATATCTTTTGTTGGGTCCTGAACTCAAAAAATTTTAATAATCTAGAAGTTATATATGTTTGAAGTTGCAATATTCTTCTCATGAATTCAATTGATAAGGGATATTTTGACTTGTCTATAAGCTAGAAGTTATTTGTGGTCTTAGATATATGTCTAAATCACTTATCAAACTAAAAAAAAAAACATAATATTTGATTTTTCAAGTACGTAAAGCATGGTTCTAATATTGGCTTGAATTTTTGAGGTGTTACACCCCACCTCCAACACACACACACACACTCCTAATTTTTTAAAAAAGAAAATTTCTTACCCCATACCCCAACCCCTACCCCCACTTTTTTAAAAAAAAATCAACTTTATTTGTTGAAAAACTTCCAAAATTTTATCTTACCCCGACCCCATTCCCTAGCAGTCCCCCTCCTACTCCCCCCCCCTTCAAAAAAAATTAAATTTGCTTTTAAGAAAATATTTTCTTACCACACATCAACCCCTACCCCAACCCCCCTACCCAAAAAAATTCTTAACACCACTCCACTTTCCTACCCTCCTCTCCTCATACACCTCCCCCCTCTACCAAAACCACAACACCCCCTACCCTGACCCTGTGTCCTCTAAAGAGAATTCTTTTTCTAAAAAAAATTCTCACCCTTACCCTCCTAACCCCTCTCCACACACACAGAGAGACACTACCCCTTTCTCCCACGAAAGAATAATATTTTTACAAAAATTATTTTCTTACCCTCACTCAACCCCCCCCCACCTTCCCCCCCCCCCCCCCTTCTCGCATCATGCAACCCCCATATCTAAGGTGAATTTTAAAGAAAACTTAAAGAAATTTCAGAAAAAAATTAAATTTTTTTGCCTCCCCTATCGTACTCCTTTACCCCTACCCACCCTATAAAATTTTCTTAAAAAATATCTTTTTTCAAAAAAAAATTCTTCCACCTACCAACTCCTACCCCCACCTCTATTCCACCCCAGCTTACTAGGCTATAATGTTTTTTTTACAAAAAAAAATTGTAAAATTAGAGATTTTGAACATAAGTGACTGATTCATGGGCTTATATGGATATTCATAAAATACCCACTTTATCCATATTTCTATGAACTTTTAAAATAGGTTTAAGCTCATATATATACCCATTTAAAATGTGAGTGATTCAATTAATTAAAGTATAACTAACATAAATTTTATAAGTTAAGGAACCAACAACACTTTTTACCACAACTCTGCTTAATTACATAAAACCTCAAAAATCATCTTTTGTGATACATAACTAAAGCCTTGATACATACTGGTTGTGATAAATTTAAAATTAATCAATTAGTTAAATAAGAAAATAACAAAATTGCATCTATTTAGGGAGTAAATCACGTGAAAATGGATTGGGCTCCTTCATTCCACCTTCTCCCCAACTAAAACCATTAACAATCAGCAACACTCCCTCAATTTCAATTTTCAACAACTTACTGTCGTGATTATACTTTAATTTATATTTTTTTAACACTCTAAACAGAGAATTTTCATGACTGATATCTCGATTCAATGTTTTAGAATTTGACTCAATTTCTTTCATATCTATCAGTCTTTTTTCCCTTTAAAATTTTTATTTTTCTTATATTTGAATTTCAAAGAACAACAGTACTGACGATTTGAATTTATCAAAATGGTGGTTGTTCACGATTTGAATTTTGCCAAAACTATGTTGGGTTGGTGAATTTGACCTTTTATAATTGACATCACTTTGGGAGGTCGGCTTGGCATAGATATTTGGGTTGACTGACTTGTTGCTTGGCAGTGGATTTAGTGTTCGTTTTCTCCATTCTAACCAGAGACGATTAGATCTAAAATATATATCAAAATCATAATATATCAAAAGTATTAGTAATGTAATGTGCACATATTTTTGATGAATTTTTTATTTAGAGAAGTGAATATATGTATCCGAAGTTTTGTTATGTATAGGAGACATATCAAAAATATTTCATAAGAAGCCTGATGAAATATGTGAAAATGTGTTATGAACATATCTTTCATACATTTAAGAAAGTTATCAAAAACATGTTCAAAAGGTTTCTGATTTCTATTTGAATGAATTTTAGACGTAACTATTGCCTACGTTTGATACAATACCTTAGATTTTTTTCTTTGCTACATAATTTTGATATATATTAAGATGTACCAAAAACTATGTCACAGCGGTTCTAGGTACATATTTTTAATACATGTTTATGTTAGGAAAAGGTACAAATATTAGGACGACATCTGATACATATTTATGTGGTTGATTTTATTGATACATATGTATGAAGTATATATTGCATATATTTGATACATATATATCATATAATATCACTGCATGATATAAAGTAATAGAATAGTTGCACCGTTTAATGTGTATCAAATGATTTCCTTAATATATATGTATCACCGACTTGTGAAAAACAATTATGATTTTGAAATATATGTGATTGCCTAATATATTGTAGCAACATTATTATTCATACACATGGTTTTTCAAATACAATAAAAGAAGATGTTACATATCATTCATTGAAAATTGTAACGCCTTGGGTTTTTGGTCCTTGAAATTTTTTTGAAATTTTATCATCACTGTGCTGAGTATGACTCTCCTAACGAGTCATAGGAAGTCTTGATGAGACGTTGGACAAAATTGCAGCCAAATTAAAAAGTGTCTGGCTGAGTTCTGCTCTAAGTATGAGTGTCTCACTATGAGTCCTAAGGACTTGTTACGAGTCATTGGGTGTAAATCATAGGGTGTTCATTGTATATCCCAAATGGTTGTTGGATTGAATACAACTAGACCTTATGAGTTGTAGGGTTCGATTATGAGCCGTAGAAGTTGAGTCGTAGGGTCAACATATTGTGAGTGTCTTCTAAACTGTTAGCCTACAACTTGTGATGACCAGTCATAATGAGTTTATATGAGTAGTACAGTTACCCGTAGTCATTGGCGACTAAATTTTAGTTTTAAATTGAGGGCACTTTGGACAATTCTCATCTCACCCAATCAAAACACGACGTTCATAAAGCACTTAAGAATGGTAATTTCACATTCATAACATACTCAAACACTTCCAAAGCTTTCTTAAATTCTCTCAAACACTCATACTTAGGGTTTTCAAAAAGTAGGTCATCCAAGGTCTCAAAGATTGAATTATTTTCATGAAACTTGGTATTTCAAGCATGTTACTCTTCTCTAATTATTAATTTGCTAAAAGAATGAGTTTTAAAGTGTTTCTCATATGGTATTGAGGTTGGTTTTAAAAACATTGGTTGAGGGTCTTGAACAATTGTTGTTTATGTGATGTTTTATGTTTGTCCCTACATGGGTTATGTTTAAATGGTGATTTTGAAATAAAATTTATACATGGGAATGATGAATTAACTAGGAAATGTGATTTCCTAAATTTGTGGCCTTTAAAGTGGTTATGAAACTAACCTCATATTGTGAATTTTGTTTTAAATATGAAAAGTATGCATATTGAACTAATTTTGAACTATTACATAATGTGAAAAGTCAATGAAGTACAATGATTTTGAATTGAACCTTGTGGGATTGTGTAATTCCCCAAGCTAATGTATAATAGAACGAAAGAAGATTGTGATTTCCTCCAACTGTAGGTATATGGTGTGGCATGTTAAAGTTACCTTACAAGTGTAACTGGTATGATAATACCAACAATCTATGCCTAAATTTATATCCTAGATAAATAATTGAAAATGTATATGCTAGTTATTTTAATTGGGCTTTAACAAAAGTTTTGTAGCTGATTCATGAAAGTGAAGGTCTTGAAGGACCAATACTAGAAATCACAATTGGCGACGTGGAGGTCTATATGACCGAGTGATTCGAGTCCCTCTTATTATTAGCATTTGATTGGGAGGTTTGAATCCCTCATAGTACATTTGTATACCCTCTGGTTTGTGTGGCCACATACACTAGGGCCCTACCAACTGGGGAAAAGATGGGCCCATGAGTGCCTTCTTATGTTATGATAGTTGAGCTACACAATCCAGGCTAAAGTTTTAAATTGCATTTTAAGAATTATTCCCTATCCCGGCATGTGTTATATATATATATATATATATATATATATATATATATACATATATATAAGTATGTATATATATGTATTTGATTATGTGCATTTGCTTAGAATAATTTTGGACTATTGATCATGGTATTATGTTATCCTTATCCCCGATTTACATGCTAGTGTTCACCCCACCAATCGTCTTTGGATACTAAATCCCCATGTGATACAGGCATCTGAGATACCTCTACTTTTCCTACGCAGAGGTAGGTGGATCGTCTTGGTTTGTCGGTTTGTTATGGGAAAGTAGTAAGCTTCCATACTTTGGAAGACTTAGATATTTCATCAGTTCTTATAATAGACTAGAGTTAAGAGTTTTATTATCATTAACATTATAATTTTCATTTTTATTTTCATTTTCATCTGTCAGGGCCGGGGACATGTCCCAACCAACACTATTATTAGCTTTTTGTGTTAGAAGGCTTTGCTAGATTATTGTGGACTTAGGTAATGTTGGTCGATTATTTTGGTCGATCGATGGTTGTTGATTATAGACATACTCTTTATTCTCTAAACACAATTGTTATATGTTTTAAATTTACCCAACATTGAGGTTGTTGTTTTTGGTTTGCTTAAGTGAAGGGGGTGATCTCTGGTCTACGTGGGACTTAGTATACCCATCATGGCCAGACCTTGGTTTGGGTCAAAACAAAGATGGTATCAGAGCCTAAGTTTGGTTTCATTGAGTGTTCAATAAAACTGTGTCAAGTAGAGTCTTATTTATTGGTGTGTAGCTTGCCACACTTATAAAAGAGAGGATACGAGGCATTTAGAAATGTTTGTCTTTCTTGCTCTTCTATTTGGAGCTATAGAGTCTAAGGTCTTGAATTTTCTCTAATTTTCATATATTCATTTTTCAGATCATGCCTCCTAGAATATCTATTGTTCGTGGAAACTTTTCTATCCCATTTGGTAAGAATATGAAGGGAGATCATCATACTCCAGGAGTTCAGACCTGGTCGAGGGCTGCTGCTTCTGATTACACTGAGGGAGCTCCACTATTTCCCTGTATCCTTCCTTAATCACCTCAAGCTGGCATGTTTAATGCTGAGTTTTTCCAGTCGATTCATTTGCTTACCCAGTTGGTGGCCTCATAGACTGAGCAGGTTGCTTCTGTTGCTCTATCCTCCGAGGCCACTAGAGTTGGCCAATTTATGAGGTTGAGTCCTTCTACTTTCAAAAATTTTAAAGTTAAGGAGGATTATCAAAATTTCATTTAAGATATGAAAAAGATCTTTTGTGTGATTTATGCTATTGATGTGGAGGATGTAGAGTTCACATCTTATCAGCTGAAGAATATGGCATATCAGTGGTATGAAAAGTGGGACCAGTCTAGAGGTGATGATGTTGAGTCCACTTTATGGGATAATTTCTCTAGTACTTTCCATGATTTCTTCTTTCCTCAGAAGTTGAGAGAAGTAAAAGCTGAGTAATTCATGAATTTAAAGTACGGCAGGATGACAGTAGTGGAGTATGACTTAAAGTTTTATTAGTTGTCATGTTATGCTCTTGAATTGGTGTCTAGCATGAGGTCTAGAATGAGGAAGTTTACCTCTGGGTTGTCCCATGAGTTGATCTTGGAGAGCAAGGCTTTTTTCTTGAATAAGGATATGGACTTGTGGTGTATATGGAACAAGTGCAAAAGGAAAAGAAGAAGCAAGCAGAGATAAGTAAAAGGAAAAATAAGAAGTTTCACTATTCAGATCAGGATGAAGGTCAACAGCAAAGTGGTAGAGATGGTGGAAAATAGTCTAAAAAGAAGAGGGGAAATTTTGGTTCCTACTCTACGACTTGTGCTCCTTATCCAAAGTTGTAGGGTGATCTTTATTCTAAGTGTAAAACTAGATTTGGAGTACCCAGAGTCGAGCCTCAGGCAGTCAGCTCCATCATATTCTCTTTGTAGATTTTATGATCAGGTGCACCATGATTTTTGTGAACATAGAAAGAATAAATACTTTAAATGTGGTTAGATTGGTCATATGTAGAGGGATTGTCCTTCTAAGGTTGCTTCTAGTCAAATAAGAGTCCTATCGCTACTTCATCAACTCTTGCACCAAAAGGTCCTACTTCTACTTCTAGCTCCTACACTTGACGGAATCGTCTGTATGCTCTTACCACCCACTAAGATTATAAATCACCCCTTGATGTTGTTACTGTTATGCTCAAACTTTTCTCTTGTGATTATATTGTTTACTTGATCTCGGGTCTACCCTCGATTATGTGACCCCTTATGTGACCTCCATTTTAGTTTTGATCCTGAGTGTATTTTAGATACTTTTTTTGTGTCCAGCCCAGTGGTTGGCTCCATTGTGGCTAAAAGAGTCTATAGGGGTCGTGTGATGTCGTTCTATGACAGAGAGACCTTTGTGGAATAATAGAGTTGGACATGTTAGACTTTCATGTGATTTTGGGGATGGATTGGTTGCATTCGTGCTATGCACTCTTGATTGTCGAATTTGAAGGGTCAATTTCTATTTCCCAAATGATTCGGTAATTAAATAAGAAGGTATTTACCTAGTACCCAAATGACGGTTCATTTCGTATCTTAGGGACCAAAATTGGTTTTAAAAGGTTGCTTCTATCACTTAGTGCATGTTAAGTATTCTATATTCGAAGGTCCTTCCTTGAATATTGTCCCTATAGTCTGTGAATTTCTCAAGGTATTCCCTGATGATCTTCCTGGTGTTCCTCCTGATAGTGAAATTGATTTTTGGATCGACCTCCTTTTGAACACTCATCCTATTTCTATCCCACCTTACTGAATAGCTCCGGCTGAGTTAAAAGAACTCAAGAAGCAGTTGAAAGTTCTTTTTGCTAAAGGTTTTATCCACCACGGTTTCTTCATGGGATGCTCCTATTCTTTTTGTACGTAAGAAGAATGGGTCCCTTCAGATATGTAGTGATTACTGCTAATTGAATAAGGTGACCATGAAGAATAAGTATCCCCTTTCAAAGATTGATGACTTGTTCGATCAGTTCCAAGGTTCTAAGTTCTTTTCTAAGATTTATCTTTGGTCGGGTTACCATCAGTTAAAGATTAGGGAGGTGCATATCCTTGAGACTGCTTTTCAAACTCGATATGGTCATTTTGAGTTTTTGGTGATGCCCTTTGGTTTGACCAATGACCCCACCATATTTATGGATCTTATGAATTGGGTTTTCTGTTAGTTCTTGGATTTGTTCATGATTTTTTTTATTAATGATATTTTGGTGAATCTGAAGAGTGAGGCGAATCATGTCGATCACCTCTGCCTTGTGTTGTAGATCCTTTAGGAGTAGCAGTTGTATGCAAAATTTTCTAAGTATAAGTTCTAGCTAAATGTTTTGACTTATCCGGATTAGGTTATTTCTAGTGAAGAGATCATGGTATATCCACAGAAGTTTGTGGTGGTTAAGAAGTGTCCTAGACCCACAAATCCATTCGACATTTGGAGCTTCTTGGATTTAGCTGGCTATTATAGAAATTTTATGGAGAGTTTTTCTTCTATTGCTATCCCATTGACCAAGTTGACCTAGAAGAAGGTGAAATTCTTATGGTCTGATACATGTGAGGGTAGTTTCGAGAAGCTAAAGGATAAGTTAACTTTGACTCTGGTTTTGACTCTACCTGAGGGTCGGATGGTTTTGTTGTCTATTGTGATGAGTTTCGAGTGGGACTGGGTTTTGTGTTGATGCAGCATAGCAAGGTGGTTTCTTATGCCTCTAGATAATTGAAAGTCCATGATAAGAATTACCTAACCCATGATTTTGAATTATTAGTTGTAGTGTTAGCATTAAAGATCTAGCGACATTATTTATATGGGGTCCATGTTGATATTTATTCTGATCATAAGAGCCTGCAATATGTATTCACTCGGAAGGAGCTAATTCTCAGGTAAAGTAGATGGCTTGAGTTGATCAAGAATTATGACATGAGCCTTCACTATCACCTATTGATGGTCTTAGCAGGTTGTCCATGGAAAGCTTATCTCATGTAGACGAAGATAAGCGAGATTTGGTAAAGGATATTCACCATTTGGCTAATCTTGAATTTCATCTTTTGGACTCCACAAATAGAGGTGTGATTTTTCTAGAGGTGACAAAGTCATCTCTTGGTGTTGAGGTGAAAGAGAAGCAAATGCTGGATCTTATCTTAATGAAAATTAAGAATGATATAGGTAGGCAGAAGCTAATGATTTTTGAGATCTGTGGTGATTGTATCTTGGGGTATTAAGGTAGATTATGTGTTCTCGATATTAATGGGTTGTGAGGAAAATTTTGGTTGATGCCCATGAGTGGTGTTATAACATTCATCTTTGTTCGACAAAAATATATCATGATCTTAAAGAGATTTATTGGTGGAATAACATAAAGAGGGATGTGGATAGTTTTGTCGCTAAGTGCATGGTGTGTCAGCAAGTGAAGGTGAAGCACTTGAGGTCTGGTGGGCTAACTCAAGGGATTGAGTTGTCGGTGTGTAAATGGGAGATAATTAATATGGATTTTGTTATAGGTCTTCTGCAGTCTCGCCAGCAATTTGATTCGATTTGAATCATCATGGATAGGATGACTAAGTCTACTTACTTCTTGCCAGTGAGAACCAATTTCTCTTCAGAGAATTATGCCAAGTTATTCATTGAGGGGATTGTAAAGTTGCGTGGTACTCTAATTTCCATCTTATCTGATTGGGATACTAAGTTCTCATCTTACTTTTGGAGGTCGCTCCAGCAAGATTTGGGGACTAAGGTAACCCATAGTACCGCTTTCCACCCACAGACGGATGGGCAAGCGGAAAGGACAATTCAAACTTTGGAAGAAATTCTTCAAGCTTGTGTTTTTTATTTTTATGGTAGTTGGTTTGACCACTAGCCTCTTATAGAATTTGACTACAATAACAGTTATCATACTAGCATTGGTATGGCCCCATTTGAGCCATTATATAGTAGTAGGTGTAGGTCTTCAATTAGGTGGTTTGAGGTTGGTGAAAATATGTTATTTGGTTTAGATTTGGTTCCCAAGTCATGGAGAAGGTGAAGGTGATTTGGGATAGACTTAAGGTCACCCAAAGTCACCAAAAGTCTTACACGGATGTGAGGCAGAGGTAGTTGGAGTTCTATGTTAGTGATTGGTTCTTTCTGAAGGTGTCCCTCATAGAAGGAGTGATGTGGTTTGGTAAGAAAGAAAAGCTCAGTCCCCGTTATCTTAGTTTGTACTTGGTCTTGAAAAGGTTTGGTAATGTTGCATATGAATTAAAGTTGACTTCTAGTTTGAGCTTTATTCTTCCATTGTTTCATATTTCGATGTTGAGAAATTATGTGGGTGATCCTTCGACGGTTGTTCCTTTGGAAAAGGTGGATATTTTGGATTTCTTGTCTTATGAGAAAGTCCCGATTGGGATTTTGGATCATCAAGTCCAATGGTTGTGGACCAAGGATATGGCCTCGGTAAAGGTTCTTTGGAGAAACCAAAAGGTCAAGAAAGATACTTGGAAAATTGAGGAGGAAATGAAGTCCAAGTATCCATTCTTATTTCTCATTCCGGATAATCATGTTTGAGGTATGTGTATTTCTTAATATCTTTGTTAAAGGTAAATGTGGTTGTGTGTAGAGCCAAATCATGCTAATAAATGTATTTTCCGGGCATTCGAGGATGAATGATCCTAAGGGGGAGTATATAATGCCCCGGGTTTTTGGTTCTTGAAAATTTCTGAAATTTTATCCTCACTGTCTTGACTACGACTCTCCTGATGAGTCGTAGGAAGTCTTGACGATTCATTGGACCAAATTATAACTAAATCAAAAAGTGTGCTAAGTTCTGCTCTGAGTATGAGTAACTCACTATTAGTCGTAAAGACGTGTTATGAGTTGTTGGGTGTAAATCATAAGATGTCCAGTATATACCCCAAAGTGTTGCTGGGTTGATAACAAATGGACCATATGAGTCGTAGTGTCCCATTACAAGTCGTAGTAGTTAGGTCGTGGGGTCAATAGATTGTGAGTGCCTTGGAGAATGTTTTGGCTACAACTTATGATGACAAATCATAATGAGTCTATACGAGTCGTATAGTGACCCATAATCACTGAAGACTAAATTTCAGTTTTAAATTGAAGGCACTTTGGACAATTCCCTTCACACCCAATTAAAATCCCACGTTCATAAAGCACTAAAGAATGGTTATTTCTTATTCATTACGTACTTCACTTCTAAAGCTCTTTTAAATTTTCTTAAGCAGCCATACTGAGGGTTTCCAAGAAGTAGGTAATCTAATGGATCAAGGGTTGAATTCTTTCCATGAAATTTGGTATTTCAGGCATGTTACTCTTCCCTAATTATTAATTTGCTAAAAGCATGAGTTTTAAAGTGTTTTTTATATGGTATTGAGGTTGGTTTTAAAAACATGGGTTGAGAGTCTTGAACAATTGTTGTCTATATGATGTTTCATGTTTGCCCCTACATGGGTTATGTTTAAATGGTGGTTTTGAAATCAAATTTATGCATGGAAACGGTGAATGAACTAGGGATTGTAATTTCTCAAACTTATGACTTTTGTGGTTATGACTCCAACCCCATGTTGTGAAATTTGTTATGAATATGAAAAGTATGCATATTGAAGTACTCTTGAACTATTGCATAATGTGAAAATTCAATGAAGTACAATGATTTTGAATTGAATTTTATGGGGTTGTGTAATTCCCCAAGCTAATGTATAATTGAACCAAAGAGGATTGTGATTTCCCCCAAGTGATGATAAATGGTATGCCACGTTAAAGTTACCTTGCAAATGTAGTTGGTATGACGATACCAATAATGTATGCCTAAATGTATATCCTAGATCAATAACTGATAATGTATGTGCTAGTTATTTTAATTGGGCTTTAATGGGGGTTGTGTAGCTAAATTGTAAAAGTAGAGGTATTGAAGGACCAATACTGGAAATCGCAGTTGCCGACACAGGGGTCTATATGACTAGGTAGTTCGAGTTTCCCTTATTATTATCATTTGACTGGGAGATTCGATTCCCTTACACTGTATTATATGATTTGGTGCTCCTAACACCTTGATATGTTAGAAGGTTCGAGTCCCATATAGTGCATATGTAAACCATCTAATTCTTACGGCCACACGCATCAGGGCACTCTATCTAGGAGAGAGCTGGGCTCATTTAACCCGTGGGTGCCTTATTGTGTTATGATGGTTAAGCTACACAATCTAGGCTAAAAGTTTAAATTCTATGTTAAGACTTATTCCCTATTATATAGGTATATATATATATATATGCATTTGATTATGTGCATTGGTTTTGAATGATTTTGAATTATTGACACAACATTATGTTATCTGTATCCGCGAGTTACATGATAGTGTTCACCCTACTAACTATCTCCGGACGTTGTATCCCCACGCGATGTAGACACCAGAGATACCTCTACTTTTACTGTGCAGAGTTAGGTGGATCGGCTCGATTCGTCGGTTCGTTGTGGTGAAGTGGTGAGCTTCCATACTTTAAAAGACTTAGACATTTCATCAGTTCTTATCATAGACTATAGTTGAGAGTTTCATTGCCACTAACACTATCATTTTCACTGTCATTTGCTAGAGTCGGGGACATGTCCCTACCAAAACTGATTTTTGATTCTTCTGTTAGAAGACTTTTCTGAATTACTGTAGACTTGGGTGATGTTGGTCGGTTGTTTTGGTAATTCGATGGTTGTCGATTATAGACATACCTTTTATTCTCTTAACTTATCTTATTGTATGTTCGGATTACACCCAGCATTGGGGTTGATGTTTTTGGTTTGGTTGGGTGCAAGGGATGATCTCCGGTCCACGTGAAACTTGGGATATCTGTCGCGGTCAGGTCTTATTTCGGGTCGTGATAAAGATATAGATTGTGTCAACATATAATATAAGGAGCTAGTAGACTAGATATATTGACATGCAAGTACATTCATATGTGTCATGAACAAAAATTATATTCTCTTTTTACTATGATGCATATGCACAGATATATTCACATGTTTTATGAAGAAATACTAAGCTCCATATTACATATAAATTAGTAGATTATGATATATTAAGATGCAAGTTTATTCATATGTCTCATGAACAAAAAATTACATTTTTGTAAAGGGTCAAATTTATTCCTCTACTTTGAAATATTGATTATATACTTTTCGTCATACTTTGGGGGTAAAATTTATACTCGTTGTCATACTTTGGGGCCAAACTTACCACTCTACTTTAAAAAATTGGCTAAATATATCCTCCGATATATTCTGAGGCCAAATTAATCCTCGATTTCATACTTTTGGGCCATCTTTACCCTCATTGTTGGGAAACTTTTCATTTGTACCCTTCCTTTAATACAAAAGCTCAAATCAACTTTAATTTGCTCAATTTTTAAAATAAATCATACTTTAATCTAATTCGCAAGATCAGACCCACAAAAAATACACAAATAAATATCCCCATCCCTCAGTTCTGTTAGTCAAATTTTTTCAACAAATAAAAATATTTTCTTTCAACCTGCAACACTGGTAGGTTGTTTACAAAGGAACAAAATGTAAAATGAAATGATATAACGAAGAAGCGTGGAACTAGAGAAAATGTGTATTACAAACTCTGCTCTTGTACAATTATGTTCAAATTTCAAAATCTATATGCAATTTTATGTGCATCTAGATTCAAGAATTAGATAATAAATCTTCTGAGCAAATGATATGATGAAAAATTTGTATGGATCTAAATTGCCTACAAAGATATATAAATAAAGAGATGTCAGGAATCACTATTGACACATAAAGAGACCTCTTAACTCAATTATGTAGAGAAATATCCAATGGACCTAATTTATTGTATTTGACTGTCACGTATCATTTTTTATGAGTTCTGCACTGATACAGATCCATGAACTGAGAGAGGGATATATTTTTTGTGTTTGCACTGATGCAGATCAATTTTTCAAGAGTTATGCACTGATAAATATCCAATTGCTTAATCTCATTGAAAGAATATGACCAACAGAACTGAAGGGGGTATATTTATTTATGTATTTTTTGTCACTACAAGAATCTTGACTTTTTGTGGCGACTAATGTCGCTGCTAATGTATAAAAAATCGGCACTAATAATTTTTAGTGGCAACAAAAGAGTCGTAGCAATTACTACCTTAACTAAAAGTTTTTTGTGACGGCATATGTAAGTCGCCACAACACATACATTCTGTGGCCACAAAACTTGCCACAAAAAAGAAGCAAATACGCCACAATACAAGGTTCAAAAAATTGATGTTGGGATAGTTGCCACTGTAGATGAGGCTTTACCCGCGACCATTGTCGCCACAAATGCTTTAGTGGCGATCTTTTTGTCGCCACAGAAGGTTGAATTTTATTTTTTTTTAAAAAATTGACTTTTTGTGGAGACTATAGGTCGCCATAATACTTCCTTTTTGTGGCAATTATGGGTTGCCACTAATATTCACGTTTTGCGGCGACTATGAGTCGCCACTAATACTCACTTTTTTCTCAAAAAAAAAATATAAATTATATAATAATACTACTATAGTACTTAAAGGTACAAAGACAATATTAAAATATATTTCTCCACAAGAGAATTATATAGTTTTTAATGGGTAAAAAATCAGTGTGATATACATATGAGAAAGAAATCACAAAATATCTTCAAACTTCTCATGGCTAACAATTCCCATCATGAAATTACCTGTCCCTGAAAAAAAAAAGTTTCAATACTAACTTATTAAACCAAAATACACTAAAAGGACAATGAAACTAACAGAAAGATTTGGCCAGTAAAAAATAAAGATCTCAATTCAACTAACACCACCAAACTTATTCATGCTAGGCATATCAATTCCGAATACATTTTTTCTTAAGGATTTACTTAAGAATTATCTAAGACATTCATGAGATCAATTAGTTAACTTCCACTTCATTTTATCCATTTTGTGGTCCTAAAATTTTGTCAACTCTCAAAATTTTAAAAAAAATTTGGCAAAATTTTCTTTGTAAATAGGCCTATCGAAAATCTGTTAGCTAACCAGAATACATATAAATACGCTTCACAGAGCGTTACAACAAATATGTTACTCAACTAATAATACATGATGCTCCACTTGACCTTAAAGTCAAATATTATGTACAATCAACACAAATGAATCCATAGAAAACTTTAAACTCATTGGAATCAATTTTTCTTTTAGTGGAATTACTTTTGTTCAATTTTAATTACTAACACAAAAAATAAAAAAGAAAAACCAAAAATATTTCAAAGTATCTGAAGTTGTACCTTTAAAGCTTTGCAAGCATATAATTTCTCTATTTTTTGGGCGAGTTAGAATAGAAAGAAATATATGGGTGTTTGCAAGCATATAATTTCAAACGATTTCTCTATTTTCCATGCTTGAGTAACTTAGCTTTCTATGTTTGTTGGCTTCACAATTATGTTTGTAACTTATTTTTGATATTAAGCATGTACGATAAAGTTGTTAAAATAGAAGTACGTATCACTTTTATCTCTCTCTTTCTCTCTTTCTCTGTATGTATATATATATTATGCAGAGATGTACATAGTGCATAGTTTTTAAAATCAGATCATAATAATCAACTTAAAAGAGGAGAATTTGTAGCGTCTGCCATAAATGGGCGCGTACGAAGAGGTATTATTTATTATTTTTCTAAAGAAGAATTAATGCAGGAAAATAAACAAGGCAGGCAAATATTGATATGGGCAGCTTAACAAAAATGGTAAGGAACTAATCACGTAAAATTAACATGCCGAGCAAAATGATCTACACATTCTAAATAAGGACAAAAGTGGATATCCAAAAATAATATATTCAATAGCAATATATCAATATCAACCCTAATCACAATGAACAAATAATAGCAATTAACATCAGCGAATCCGCCATAATTGCAAGAAATCTGTCCACAAGAAATAAGTTTTTGACATCTAACGAAATAGTATTTCAGCAGCAACATAATAAGTAATCGAATAAAGGGTCATGAAATTCGAATTTAGGTTAAGAATAAGCACTACCATGACTGAAATTTTCACGCATGACAGTACAGATGATAAAATAAACACAACCAGCAGATTTCACCAGATTCACAACAATCATTTGATCAATTTTTAGATCACAAAAAGTAAACAAAAAACAAGTAAAATTTGAGCTCACACCATAAAACAGACTCTTAATGCCCATTGATTTTCAGTGAAAGGGGTTACCAGGTCTGGGCGTGGAGATGAGGGGAAGGACAACGCTGCCAGAGGCGTTTTGAAAGGTGCCAGATCCAACTGCTAGCAGCGGCAGCGGACAGAGAGGTGGTGATTCCATGACTGGTTCATCGATGTTGACAATGGAGAAGAGATCGGAGGGAGCACGATGACTGGTTTGGTGTGACTAGTAGCTGGTGGGGTTGGATGCTATTGCGGTGGGAGAGGACGATGGAGGCGGCTTGTGGTGGTTTTGCCAAAGCATCGAAGCAATGACTCCAATGTAGAGAGAAGATGGAGAGATAAGGCCTTGGGGGTCATTTCACCGGTCAGCGATGGCTGGCGGCGAAGAGCAGATGGCAGCGGAGGGTTTTTGGAGAGATGAAGAGGGAGAAAAGAGAGAGAGGTAGATGAATTTGGAGAAATAAATATTTTAAATTAGGGTTTTGTTTATCCTTTAAAATGAAAGGGGGTCTAATCTGATCTCAGCCGTTGGATCAATTCAAATCAACGACTGAGATTAAAATCATTTAAAAAGATGTTCAAAAATTAATTTGAAATTATAATGTCATCAATTAGGCTAAAATTGGTATTAAATTAGGTAAAATTGAATAGAAAATGGCTAATAGATAAATGAATTTAGACAAAGTGATTTTAATTTAGGTTGTTATTTAAATAATAGTAAATACTAATAATAATAATAATAGTATAAAATGAATAATAATAATAGATAATAATAAATAATAATAATATTAATAATAAAATAAATAATACTAATAATGAAAAAGTAGACAATATATTTGCAAAAATGAAAGTATGCATAGTTACCAATAATTTAATAAAATTATGTAAAAAATATTATATTTGAATTAATAAATTGTAAAAAATGATATCAAAAAATTAATAAAATAATTTTTACATTTTAAATCATGAATGTGGAACATCGAAAATTTGTTTGATCCAAGAAAAATGTGTAAAAGATATTATAATTTAAAAGTTAATAATTTTGCTAAAATATCAGCCTAAATGTAGTACCGGGAGGTCAAAATTGGGTGTCAACAATTATAACCACTAAAAAAATTTAATTTACCTATATAAGTAGGCAGAATAACAAAGTAGAAGTATTAGTGGCGACAAAAAAGATGGCCACAATAAATCTCCATTTAGCAGCGATTAAGTCACCATAAAAGACTTTTAATAGCGACAACTCGTAGGTTGCCACTAACCCAAATTTTATTGGAAAATTACTACATATTTGTGGAGACCTACAAATAGTCGCCACTAAATATGTTATTATTAGTGGTGACTTTAACGGTCGCCTCTAAATCTTATACCTTTTGTCGTAACCTTTGTATGCCGCCACAAAAATCCTAACTTTTGTGGCAACTGTTTATGTCGCCACTGAAAGTCGTCACAAAAAACTAGATTTCTTGTAGTGTGTGGCTTGAGTCGGCTCAAATGGATTAAATTATGGTGTATTTTACTTTTTAAAAAGGAAAAATTTAACGTTGATTTGAGATTTCTATTAAGAAAGAGTACATATGAAAAATTTCTTAACAACGAGGGTAAATTTGGCCCCAAAGTATGACATCAATGGTAAATTTCCCTCAAAGTATTACGTAGCGCGTATTTAGCTAATTTTCAAAGTAGAAGAGTGAATTTGGCCTCAAAGTATGACAGCGGGGGTAAATTTAACCCCAAAGTATAACGAAGAGTATATTTAGCCAATTTTATAAAGTAGAGGGGTAAATTTAACTCTTTTCTCTTTTTAGTTTATGATACATATATATATTGATACATTCGTATGTATTATTAAATTTATTTTAGTGAATTGATCTTCATCTTCACCACTATTCATTAACTCTCTCAATCATCATTGAAAAACAATCAAATACATCAACAACTCCTCCAATACCACCACCGTCTTAGTTGTTCTCATTGAAAACCTAGCAACATTATTCAATTTTTCCTTTTTCTCTTAATGAGTATTGACTCAAAGGATTGAAAAAAAATTCAAAATTATTAAAAGATTAATGATTTAATGGTGAAGGGTGATCGACAGATTGTTGTTTACAGTGAGTGTGGTGGCCGAGAAGGATCATAGATCTGTGCAACAATCAATGGTGAAATGAGAGTGAGGTGGAATTCAATTCTCTCCCCAAAATTCAAAATTTGTCTATGTGTCAATGAATGAAGTAAGTTTGTCTCTGTGTCAATGAATGAAGTATAACAGTGAAGTTAGGTTCAATTCAATTGAGTTTTCATTAATGATGTTGAGAAATGATTATGGTATTGGAAAAAAGGTACCATTATAGGAGAGAGATTATCAAAATTTTTGAGAGCATATTTTAAAAAATGAAATCCTGTGATTTTGAACTGTAATGATGGAACTGCCTACATATGTATCAAGAATAATTTTTAATTTCTAAAATTTTCTGTGACTTTTAATATGATATGAAATTTTATGTATTAATGATCCTGATGTTTGGAAATTTGAAATTCATCCTTAATTAAATATGGATTAAATACTCTTTTCACTTATATACTTAAATATATGGGCTGAAATGTCATCCCTACTCCCAATTATAGCAGGAACAGGTAGATATAGCTAGAAAGAAAAATGAAATGAATATGATATCTGAAACATGGATGAGGACATATACGAGAGACCATGAAGCGAAATTCTGTGTCAATGGACATGGAAATCCAGATCTGCACATACCACTTAGACATGTAACATATCTGATAGAATGCCCACAGGAATAGAACAAAAATACGACAGACATACCACAGGACATATCAAACGAGCACAAAGAAAGACCTGAAACTGGAGCCAACACACTTCACTAAATAATGCTTTGACCGACCAAATCATTTGATCTTTTTGCCCCCAAGTTTAGTATAATCTCATGTTATGCATTGCAGACAAGAGGAAGACTATTCCTGACTAATGAGATCACCAAATCAAAGATGATATCTGCCAATAAAGGTGCAACATATCTAGAAAGAAAAATGGAATGAAGACGACACATGAAAAATTGGATGAGGACATACAAGATATCATTAAGAGAAATTTACAATGACAAAACACAACCAAGTTAATAGATGTTTCCATGTTATCTAGATTTGCACATAGCATTTAGAAATGTAATATCTGACAGAATACCAGGTGAGTCGGTACAATATATGACAGACATAATTGAAGGGATATCAAACCAGCATAATGAAAGACCTGAAACTGGAGCAAACACACAAATTCTCCTAATAATTCCATAACCCGCACATATCTTTTCTTCTTCTTCTTCTTCCTCCCGCAAGACTAATAAGATCTGAAATATATGTTGCCAATCAGAGGACCCTTTTGGACGCAGAATCAAATCACCAAATCTCCGCACGATACTCCCCTTCTAGATCTTGTCAAGTTTTTCTGCTTTAACAACAGGGTTGGCCTTTGCTATTGCATTCTGAGCAGCCAAGCGGTAATCAAACTGGCAGTCATGTTTATCTGAGTAGCGGTGTGCTCCACAATAAAGGTTACAGCAGCGACATTTGAAACCAGTGATGCCAACCTTTTTTTTACAAGTGCCGCAGCGGTTAGGACCCACTTTAGCCTTTACTTCGGCCACATCACTAGAGCTTGAAGTTTGAGATGATGGCAAAGCTATTGACTTTGCTTCAATAGAATCAGGTTGCACATCTACAGGGCCAACAACGATCATTCCCTTCTCACTGGAAGACGATCCATTGACAAGGTTTCCAATAGATGATACAGCAAGCTTAGCTTGTTCTTGTTTCAGTACCATATCTTTGTAACACTTGGAGCACATGTTCATGTTCGCAGCACTTCCGAAGAAGCCACAGTTGTTAATACACAGAATAGGGCCTTCCGGAGGGGGTTGGCATCCCGTGTCATCATGCTCCATATTGTCAACACACCTGTGTAAAACACAACAGAGCTAACAGCATCAATACAAAACAACAAAAGAAACCTCATAAACCTGCTTCTCCAATGATAAGACAACAGCGAAACGGAAAAATATTCTTTGCTTCGGCTCGCTGTAAACCATGTTACATTACGTAGACATGATATGGGCTGAGGAAGACTATTCAAGATAGTTCCAACCAAGTACCCGGAGGAAGTCATCCACATTGTAAACAAGCAAGAATCCATGAAGCCCTTCTTCGCAGAGAAAAGAAAACAAGATAAAGAACATGCACATGTTCATCAGACACAATAAACAGTGGAATATACAGAAAAAAATAAAACGCATGACTGTCGATATTTAACGGACTGCAAGTAATATACCATGCCTCCATCCGAAATCAGCTGGGGTAGGCTCTATGAATCATCTATATCTATTCACCTTTACTAAGGTAATATGAGCAAGATATTCCAAACATACCTGCAGCCACAAACTAAAACAGGAACCAATAACTCAGGGACACAGTTCTCACTACTAAAAGATAATTATTTTCCCATTAATGTTTCCCACTGAAAAGTGTCAAGTGGCTATTTCCACATATATTTTGATTATATAAGTGGAAAAGAAAAATTAGTAGTGTTTGGTAAAGGACAACTGTAGTACTCCCTCAGTCAATTTTTACTTGTACATGTTTGATTTCGCACCACTTAATAAGTACTCTTTTCATTTAAAAAAAAATCACTTAATTTTTTTTCTAGTCGGTTTCAAAATAAATAATCCTTTTTTTTTTTATAATATTGTAATTTCAACTTTACACACGACATGATAAAACTACAAGATTGAAAGACATTTTAGTACATTTAACACACAAATTTAATTTAGAACCATAAGAATAAAAACTCTTCTTTCTGAAAAGAGAGTAATAAATAACAGTACTCCATAAATAAAAGGTTAATTTTACTGTATACCTTTTAATATAATATATTCAATGTTTTTGAGAAATGCATGTTAATGACTATACTTATTAACACCTAGTAAAATCGACAAAAAAGATGTTCTATTATCTCGTGGGTTTTCAAATCAAACAAGTTTGGACATCTATTTAATAGAGTGTCAAGTAAAGATAGACACAGCAGTACATAAAGTCAAAACCAAGGGAAAAAAAGAGGCCTCAAACTACTCATAAAGCTTCATCAACATCACAATTTTTATAAGCATAAGATACACCCCCAACAAGCACAATAATCCTTAAAAGGGTAAAGATTTGAAATTGAACCTCAAAGACATAAAATTACACCACACAATAATTGAAACCAAAAGATTACCCAAAATTCTTCAAGTAATCTACAGATCCACAAACACAGCAAAAGGAATTTTGATACGAATAGGAGGAAAAGGACTTTAAGAACTGACCACATAAAAGATTAAGATCGCTGAGCGAGACAGAGAGAAAAAGAGAGAGATTGTGTTTTTGGAGAATGAAATTACGGAAAATTCCGTTGTTTTGTTCTCCTCTTCTCTTCTCTTCTCTTCCATTCTCTTTTGTTGCCAACGGAGAATACGTACTGATTAGGTGCATCGTGTAGGATTCCTATTTGTCCTGTGCTCGTGCATACTTTACGTGGTACCTTTTAAAATGCTTTTTCCACTAACCTTTTTCGAAATAGGATCACTATATAATTAGCAAACCTAAATTCTTAATTATTTTATTTAATCTAAATTTTAATTAATTATAATTTATATTTCTTTCTTGCTTATTAATTATTTTTAATTATAATTCATATCTTTATTTTCTTTTTTTTCCTATTTTCTATTTTTTTTTCTTTTTCAATATTTCTTTTTGTTTTTTCTTTTTCCTTTTGTGTTTTCTATTTCTTTTTCACCTTTTTTCTTCGTTTTTTTTCTTTTTTTTCTTTTTATTTTTTCTCCTCTTTTTATTTGTGCGAACTAACAAATACAAATACAAGTGTGAACTATCAAATACAGATATAAATGAGAACTATAACATACAAATATAAATGTGAATTATAAAATACAAATACAAATGTGAACTATAACATACAGATACAAATGTGAACTATAACATATAGATACAAGTGTAAACTATAAAATACCGATACAAATGTGAACTATAACATACAAATACAAGTGCACACTATAAAATACAAATACAAATACAAACTATAACATACAAATACAAATGGAAACTATAAAATGCAAATACACATGTGAACTATCATTTGTATCTTTTAATTATTGAAAAGAAACGATTGGTTTTCTTCTACGAATACTTGTTTGTATTTATTGATACGAGTTGTATTTATAGATACAAATAAACACAATTTAATTTTTTATACAAATATATTATATACAAATACATATTATATTTGTATTTGTAAAATCATTTGTTTCATTTGTTTGTAATTGTATTTGTATCAAGTGATATTTGTTTGTTTACAAATACGTATGATAATTTTGACATACAAATACAAAATAGTACATTTGTATCAAATGACACATTACATATTTATATATTTTAGAATCAAGAAAATATAATTAATGCATTTACTTGTTTGTATACAAATGATAAATTATATATAATCACAGCTAAATATAATATGTAATCAACTTACAAATACAAATACAAAATAATTCTTTAAAAATAAAAAGGCATCAACGAATATATAGACATCAGATTTGTGTAGAGGCTTGTGGATGACTGTGGACTTGGGTACGTTGGTTAGCAAGTTGATGTAATGAAATGTTTAGACATTGTCTAACTTATGACATTAGTTTTGTTTTCGCTATCTTGATGTATTTTTGGAGTTCCTCTGAAACCTATGGATTGATGTGATGGTTATGTTTGGTTGACGGGGCGATCTTTGGCTCATGTTGGGCTTTAGATGCCCATACGACAAGGCCCGATTTTAGGTCGTGTCAAGATTCTTAGCCATTGATGAAAGTTACTTTAGTTACTTAATTTCAGATTTCTTCTGGGTCAGCTGGGGTTTGTCCCAGTGGCTCTCTAGTTAGTAGTAGAGGCTTGTCAGACTATGTACACTCCAGTTTAAGGAGTTTTTTGAGACTTCAAGTTGAGAATAAGATTTTAAATTGCTTCCTTCCGTATTCATATATATGTGTTAGTTCACTTTTCATAAGAGTTTCAAATTATATAGATTTCAAGGGTTAGCTTGGGGCTATTTGTAGTCCTATACACCGAGTGACGTCCAGGGGGTACTCCTGGGTCATTACACAATTCTGTAGCTCCATTTAATCTAGTGTTCACCATCTGTAAACAAAGGAATGAAGAAGGTAAAATACCAATTAGAATCAAGTCACAACATGAATGAAGAAAGAAAGGATAATTTTCCAAAGTCCTATAGACTCTCGAAGAAAAGTACAGACATCTTCATATTGTTCCGTAAGACTCTACTAGATTCATTTTGGTGCAATAAGATCAATGAACCTAGGGCTCTAATACCAACTTTGCCACAAGCTAAACCAATTGTGAGTGGCACCCACTTTAACTCTTTAATAGAAGAACCGACTTACCCAAACCATCAACCCAACACTTAGCTGAGAATCGACAACTAAACCAATTTATTAATAAAGCAAAGTTCAACATCTCACATAAAAATAAATGTAGAATTATGAAACTATAGTAACATCCTAGGACCTGAAGTCTATGTAAAATAATGCTAATAAATGTAAAAAGAGGGGATGTAGCTCCCGAACTAAAGTAATATCAAAGTCCAAACCAAATGGACCAGAAAAAAAAAGTAGAATCAGTCGTATCCCAAAAGTTGCACTTTACCCTTGAGTTTGAGTGTGGCGTGAATCACATTAGAGGTCTCAAAATAGTCGGTGGAATATGTTCTATAGTCAACAAAAAGAAGAGCATGTGTAGTATCACCATAAGAAACAATAGTGTGTTGGTAGCATCATCGACCACCATAAAACGAAAAATATAAATGCATAACAAAAAAGTAGTACAACTAGAAAACTATATATTCTATCACGCAACTCAATTTCAAGTTCATAACACTTAACCATGTAGACTAGTACAACATGAAGTTTAGTCAGTATGAGTCAACAAAGATATAGAGTAGAATCAACTATGACCACCAACAAGACTGCAAGTCAACATGCATGACACCATTGACATATCTTTCTTGTTCCTTTTCACGGCCCAATTCCTCAGGTCATTATGGTGCCTACATTAACCCACCAGTTGGCAAGACAACCTCTAGTATAGAACTACTAGTAATGGACTACTAAGAAAAATGGAGGAAGAATGTGAAATAAATGAAATAAAAGACCAAATTACATAAGATAGTCCCAAAACCTGGTTAAATTACCACAAGAGCTTCTAATGTAATAAACCTGACAAAAATGAATATACTGATACAACTCATCTTTGACTACATCATAGAGACTTATCTAGTACATAATAGGGAGAATACCAATACTCTGAATGCCAAGATCTTTACCTATACCTCCAAACCATAGCTTCCACCCATGACGTACATAATAACGGCGAGAACCCATACTATGATCAGCAGGTTGCAAAAGTGTAGCATGAATACCAACGCGTGGTACTCAGTAGGAAACTGCCGAGTGAGCCTCTAAGATAATGAAAATATAAATAGCATACAAGCAGGAGTGTAAACTATACCCAAATATCCAAGAACTAACAGAGTAAAGCTAAGGAGGCAATAAGAACAAACTATCATTCTAGCTATACTTAGAAACGCCAACACTATACTGTATATCACTGGTTAATATATGAATAAATAACTAAAAAAGGATATACAATAGAATACAAGGCCAAGGAATGGATATACAACATGATTAAATGAAGGAATGAAGGGATATATGGTAATACCATATCTACACATAGATAGATATACATATGTTTAAACAAGGTTAATTTAAAAGGTACAACCTAAGTCATCACACTAGCATCTCCAAGCCTCCAAATCATAGTAGGAAATAGTACTAAAATAATCAGTGTCTCTAACCCATATTTCTAAACATGAAATAATTACCATAATAAAGAAATCGTAAAGAAAGGAATTAAAATATCAGGGTCTAAAGTCAAAATGCCTAACCATGGGATAATCATTTGTATGAATATAACTTCCAGAGTAATAAAAATATACCTCAACTCTCAATACAAGTCCAATACTCAACCTGTCATGTACTAACCATAATAATAACAAATAACATTATAAAGTAATCGACTAGTCCAAAAAAATAATACCTAATCGAGCCTTTCAGAAACGCTCGCCACCATAGGCCCAGAAGGTTCAATAAATAATCAGTAAACAACAATCAGAGCCATACCTATGTAACCGCCCATAAGGCTGATAGATACAAGTGTATACTAATAATAGGCAATGTGCGTGTAAGAATATATGCTAAGTAAGTTCGTAATACGATAACCAATCTAAGTACCATAAAGTAACCCATTATATACACCTACTCTAGTATGATGAATCATAAAGGCAGGACCTACACGACCTCTTTTCTCTTGGAACAATAGCTCATGGGCGAAGGAGTCCCTAGGGGGTTCAGGAGTACCCATATGCACTAACCTGCTCCTGATCCAGGTTTTCCAATAATCATCGATGTCATAATCAATCGCCAAGCTTGAATCTAAAATCATATCATCAATCCACTGTGTCCAATATCAAATATAAATATATATAAATGCATACACATAAAATGCATGGGTTAGTACTGTGGATAAAAGGGTATAAGTCTGTAAATTTATTGCCCGGGATAAATCCAGGACTAATTTATCATAAAAGTATGGAAAGGGTCAGAATCTCTATCGACTGAAGTACATAGTAGTAGCAAAACCATGGATCAGAATCTATCTCGATCAAATCTCTAAAATATCATTTTTAGTCTCAAAGGCTCATAAGTTATTCATTAACAAGTACGATTCCCGATATGAAGAAATCCATTTTAAAAGTGAAAAGTGGGGATAAATCCCTTTATAGAAAAATAGTAATAAAACCATATTTTAGTTGAAATCATATCATTTATTGTCTAAGTGATCATGCTTGTACCAAATCTATGCATGCTATCACTAGTATTCAAACAATTTGATTATAAGCATCAAGTTGTTTATAAACTGCT
>NC_061111.1:108323648-108332795 GCF_002878395.1 Capsicum annuum | reverse complement strand
ATGTTTTTTTTATTTAGTTTTTTTGAAAAATTTGTAACTCCATTAAAAATCATAATATTTTCAAATCTACAACTAGGAAATAATAATTAATTTCTATTATATCACTTTTCACTAAGAAATTCTCAAAAAGTATCACATGTACAAGTAATGATCGAATATCATAATTTTATTAAAATGAATAGAGATATTAAAAAAACTATAACATTATTTATTTGTAGACTTATGCACGTCATTTTAAGTATCATAAAAATTTAAGTAAAGAATACATTAAATTTTAGGTCTATTTATGAGAATAATAGTAATTTTTAGCTTTTTTAATTTAAACCCGCATATACCCACAACCCGTACTGCACCGCACCATTTTCAAAAAAAAAGTTTACTTTAACCCGCCCCACAACCGCCCCACCCTACCCCGCATATCTTAAAACCCGCACCGCCCCGCACCTGGAGCACCCCATTACCATCCCTACTCAATGGACAAGGAATCTGTACTAAGAAATTGAGCACAAACGGAGCACAAATTGGGTCTCAAATCAACCCTCAAAATTTAGGAATTATAGACTTAATTTCTAAGGATTTTACCATGAATTAGAATGGAAATCAAAGGGAAAATCAATGGTAAATTACCAAGAAGAGTTAGGTAAGCTTACCTCAACTTATGTGGATGATCTTTCATTTTTTCCTCTCTTTCAACTCTCAATTTGGTGTAAAAATAATGGAAGGAATGGTAAAAAATAGAGTGGAGAAAAGGGAGTAAAATGGTTGTAGATGTCTCTAACGAAGATACCTAGGAGGTGAAGTGCATACCACTAAAGCGGCAACACGACTGCTAAAGCAGTCTGGTGACAGCAGCGGGTGCCACTAACGCAGCCCAAATAACACTAAAGTAGGCACCGCTTTAGCGACCATTAGGTGATAAAGCTCCCCACCAAAAAAGGCCCAGGGCCACTAAAATGGCCCATGGGGGCTAAAGCATTGAGCACTAAAGAAACCCAAAAGACGCTTAAGTAGTCCTACCAAGTTCCATGCACTAGATTTTTCTAAGTCTGGAATGGACTTCAATTAGGTGCTCAAGATTCGTTCAAAACCCCATGCGTGCAAACAAACTATGCTAGCATATCACATTCGATGCTCCAAACTCAATGGAACCATCAAAACTTTCATTTGAGATCATTTTGAATAAATGTGGGGCCCATACCTATAGTTCTATTTTTCACATAATCTGCCCAATAGCCTAAAACAAATTTGGAAGCCTCAAAACCAGAACCAAGGGTCCCTCTAGCCTAAAAATCAACATTCTAGAGCTGACGATGCTATCAAAATTATTATCCAAGGTCATCTATTAAGAGTTTTTCTATAAGATCAAATCTCAAACAACAGAAGCTCCAAAATAGGGAAATGAGCCAAAAATCCAAATGGACTATCTGATAATTGAACTGGCAATTTTGGCAAGTCATAAATGACTTAAGGCCACTGTAGGAAGGCTCAAAATGCCAAAAATGTAAGAAAATCAAGGAAATGACCTAGAAGGTCACTGTAATATCCACTACTAAAAGGACTTTCATTCGTGAAAGTCAATGGATACAAAAATTATGAAAGCTTGAACGGATGAGGTATTGGGCCCTCATGCTCCGAGTATAACTTCCCAGATAACCTTCAAGAAGACACAAAGATTCCAAGGGATTTTTCCACAAGTGTTTCTTTTTCAACAAACTTTCTTTCTGCACTTCTCAAATAACAAAAACTCAACCTCAACCACTAATTGGCCTCTAACTGAATCAAGAAAAGCTAATGCATGCAAATCCAAACCTCAACACACTGATACCACACCAATACTAGCACAATCAAATAAAAGATCATCCAGACCAAAGTCAGACCAAGGCATGAGTTATGCAACCAACTCCAAATCTAAATATAACCTCCTTTTTCCTGTCCAAAGCTGTTTTCCACTCCCAACCAAGTTGAAATTCACCCGAGTCTTTCCCGTACAACTTCATCCCACTAAACTTGAAGAACTGTAGTTAGTCCATTGAAATCCATGATAAAAAGCATGATAATAAGCTAATAAGGTGCTAACTGGACACACAAATATAGATAACTAAGGTCTTTGATACATGCCAATGCTATAACTCATCCAGAGGACCATCAAAACTAGAAGCCAGGAGTTTGAAGCACACACACTCACCAAGGAATGGTCCTCTTTAGGATGCTCCACTAACTGAGGGATAAACCATGTTGTGTCTAACTCAAGGATACCACTCCTACTATGTAAATAAACCAAAAATACCAATAAAATTGAAAACCTGAGGTCAAAGGCGAAGGGACCAATATCATGCCAATGGACTACCATCTGAACACCTATCCTCATAATCCATTTGAATTGAAGAAAACCGAGTAGGTAATCACGGAGTAGGCTTAACCAACCTATAGATGAAGTCCCAACTGAGGAAAATCCAAAAATAAAGAATGCACCCAAACCCTATAACTCCAAACTAAAATATCAATACTAAGGTTGAACTACTCGATCTCAGCTACCCTAAAAAATTTGATGATTGGTAAGCATCCACACTCTAATCTATCATAACCTCCAAATTTCATTCCAAGACGTCAAATTCAAACTGAGCTAATAAATCTAAGCTAAGTCCAAATACTCAAATCAACCTTACTATTCAAATTTGACATATCCTTACTGAATTATGTTGAGATCAAAACATAACTGAAAAATAAAATCTTAATATAGATAAATCACCAGCTTTAAGCATAAATAACCAACTTTATATCTAATAGAGGGCATGCACTACCAAAGCTTACACAAGAACTTACTAAGGCTGCAATAGCATCAGAGATAACCAAAACTATAGCAACTTGGAGAAATGAAACTTTAGCCAGAAACTGATCAATCTACTACTCCATCTCAACAATGAATACAAATACATATATCACTAAGGAGAAGCACTCCACCAAGTCTTATTTGGTCTAGCGATTTCTAAAATTCTAAGGTCAAGACCACTACCAGAAAATGAATCAAGCAACATAAGATGACGAATTTCTAAATTGTTAACTAGGAAGTGATCACAAGAAATATCACCTATCTCCAACTCTTTAAATTCACTTAGACAAGAACCACATCATGAAAAGAACATAGTATCTAACTCCACACCAATACAAGAGCAAACCATCACCAAGCGATGAACCCAATAAACCTAAAAGATGAATTCAAGAATTCTCAACATCAATATCAAAACCACTATTAAGCGATGAACTATCCACATCTAAAAAATGGAACCTAAGCTAGCCAATATTAGAAATAATTTACATATAGAGGGACCGCCAAAGCTAAAATCTCAAATAACCAAAAGTCAAGTCCAAAATACTCAAACCAAGAAATGGACAACATAGCAATTGTCATCTCTAGAACTATGATAAAACCATGGATAGTAAACTTATCTTTGCCACCATAATCTACTCCATGATCTATCTAGAATAATTTAACAAAAGAGAAAATGAACAACCTTCCCTTGATACAGGAGAGAAATCATCCAACTAATCTAGCTGCCCAAGTTAATAAATACAAACCATGAGAAAGAAAATTCTAACTATATACTAATAGTCCGTCCGTCTACCAATTGAGGATCAATCAATACCAAAAAATAAAAATAATAGCATTAGTAATATAATCATTAACATAAGGAATATATGGTATCAAAATTGAAAATCAATAGCAAGTACTACTCTAGGGTCACAAGAAGGCCTATATGCAAAGGTAAATGGGACTAAAACTCAAATGCTACACTTATAAGGGGAAAATATCAATGTTGATCCAATCCACCCACTACTAATTGTATGAAGGTACACAACAATCAATATAAATTTACCAAGGCATACAATCATCAATAGGTACGAGAAACCCAATACACATAAATAAAGTGTTAGAAGAAGCAAATAAAAGTGCACCTATCATGGTGAAATCAGAATTCACATGCATGATAGTTCATAGGGAGAACAAATATGAATGGGTCCAAACTTAAATTGAGCGACTGAAATAATAACTAAGGCGCTAAGCACATTATTTGCAATTAAAGTGGCCACAATACTATAAGACTAGTCTAAATGAGCTAAATGACCATGGATTCCATGTGGGGGACATTCTCAAGACCAGTGAATGGCCTCTCTACATTTATAGCAAAGCTCTAAATCCTTAACTTGGTGAGAAATACGAGCTAACTCAAACTAGATGGCCAACTAATATTGAGTGCACTCCTTACTGAAATGACCATCCTACCCATAATAATAACATACTTATGGAAATCTATGATCCTAGGGAATATATACTAACTCTATCTCAACAACCAACTCATGCCTAAAGCAATCTCTAGACCAATATCCTATATTACTAAAACTAAAACAAGGTATCAGAATCCTACTAGGTACTGCACTTCATAATCCAGAATAGTCACCATAGCCTAAGGATCCATATTGAGAACTCCACAAAGTTCGACTAGAAATCGTCCCATTGTGATCACCATGACTAATCTGAGAGCCATCCATAGTCTAAAAATTACACGCATAGAACCAGTAGGCTATAAGTGAAGATTAAATACACTAAGAAGTTCCCCACTCATGGATGGAATACCAATAGCACTATACTAATGACATGGCCTCTTACCACCACCTTTATAATTCTCAATACATGCTCTCTCTATTGCCTTCACGTGATCAACAACCTGAGAGAATGAAGACCTAAATGCTATCAAGTTTTTCGATGCCAAATGGAGTGGTAAATATAATCCTCTAATAAATCAATGTACCATGTCATACTTTTAAGGATATAAAATAGGAATATTCCTGACACTCAAGAAATAAAATCTCATAAACAGAATCTCATACTTTAAAACCAACAAAGAACCCCGCTGAATACCAACAAACACAACTCTGGCCTAATAACTACTTGATGAACTAAATATCATCCCTTACTTTGAGGTATCCACAAAAAGCCTTGGAATCCCTAATGTTGAAGTAATCACAAACTCCATTAAAGCTTGAGATAGCCCTAAATTCTCTAACTAACACTAAAGATCTTTGATATTCATCCCTGACTTCCTTGTTTAACAATGTACTGATGCTTTAGAAATGCGTATCAAAGTTCCATTTGCATCTATTAATAATCTCACATCATCCATCTTGGATAGAATATAGTCAAAGAATGCACTTGAGGATCATAAAAATACATACAAGCAATAAGGAGTTAAGAATATAATTTCTTAAGAATGCCCTATAGCCTCCCAATGATAGGTTATAGACGTCTCTGCACTGATCCATAGAAAAATACTAGACTTAGCTCTAGTACTAATACACCAGTAGACCTAGGCTCTAATACCAATCATGGCCTAATTTCTTAGGTCATAATGGCTCCTACTATAACCCACCAGTAGACAATCTAACACATAGTCTAGAACAACTAATAAGGGACTACAAAAAAAAGTGCAAGAAGAATGCAGAATAAATGAAATAAATTACTAAAACACATAAGATAGTCCCAAAACCTAGGGGAATTAGTAGAAGAGCTTATGATGTAACTAGATGGACAAAAATGAAGTACAAAATTAATATACTAGTACAACTCATCTTTGAATATAACATAGAGATAGTCTAGTGCATAAGAGTGAGAATAACAGTACTCCAAATGAGCTCACTTATGCCTCTAATCATAGCTATTCCGCATTATGTATACAACAATGGAGAGAACTTATATTATGATCTACAGGCAATAGAATTTTGTATTAGTACCAACGTGTGGTAATGATTAGACATCCATCGATTGATCCCTCAAGATAATGCAGATATAAATAGCATACAAGAGGGAATGTGAACTACACCTTAATATCTAAGAGCTAATAGAGTAAAACTAAGGAGGAAATATGGACAAACTATCCTATTCTAGCCATACTTAGGAACCCTAACACTATACTGTATCCAATATACTAATAAAGAGCTAAAGAAGGATATATGATTGAATACAACACCAAAGAATGTACATACAACATGATTAAATAAGAAAGGGATATATGGTAATAATATATCTACACATAGATAGATATACATATATATAAAAAAGGTTAACTCAAAGATACAACGTAAGTCATCACATCAGCATCTCCAAGCCTCCCAATCATAGTAGAAATTAGTGCAAAAATAATTATGTTCTCTAATCCACAAGTCTAAACATGAGATAATTACTATAACAAAGCATTCGTAAATAAGGAAATTAGAATACTAGGGTCTAAAGTCATAGTGCCTAACAATGGGATAATCATGAATAATAATATAACTACAAGATAAAGGAATTAGAAACATACCTCAAACCTCAATACCAATCCAATACACAACCTATAACGTACTAACCATAATAATAATGATAATAACATAAAGTAATTATTTAGTCTGAGCAAACAATACGTAACTAGGCCTTTTATAAGCCTCCACCATTATAGGCCTGGAAGGTTCAACTAATATTTAGCAAACAACAATCAAAGACCATACCTATGCAACCCCCAAAAGTCTGATAGATACAAGCACATATTGGTGATAGGAAATGCATATGCAAGAATGAATACAAAGTAATTATATAATACATAAACAATCTAATTACTATAAACTAACCCAGTGTATACACCTCCTGTAGCTCAACGACTCATAAAGGCAAGACCTACATTGACCTCTCATCTCCTAGAATAATGGTCATGGATTAAGGAGTCTCGAAGGGGTTTGGAAGTATCCATATAAACAGACCTAGTCTTGATCCCAAATTTCAAATGATCATCAATATCTATAATGACCTAATTTTTGGTGTCTTATATGAATTATGTGATTCTATATAATTTGATTATTTTACAAATTCACGTGATTGCATTATGGTATTTTTAGGATGTGGGGATGTTTGGTGCAGATCACAATGCATTTCTATTTGATTTATGTGGATTGTTATTTTTATGGTCATAAAGGCCTACAAGTTGATTCGGTCAACTTTTATTGATATGTTATTTGAATGGAAAAACTAACTATGCCATCAGATCTGGAATGTCTTTAGATTAGTAACATAGCTTATGTGGATTTATGGCTTTCTTTATCTCATTTTGACCCTCTATTTGAAAAGTTGTGAAAATAGGTTTTAGGAGTCAACTCTATGAAAATGATGTCTTTTCTAATATTTGATATCGCCATTAAGTTCAAAGAATTGAATTTGATAGGGTAGCATAGTCCGATGCTTTCTAGTAATTCCGAATAAATATTGAGGACCTGGAATTATCCAAGTCTTTATTTGGTGCACAACTTTTATTCTGATCGCCAAAGAGGCCCTTTGGGAACTTTAGCGGCCCTGGCTGCCTAGCAAGTCCCGCTAAAGTGGTAACTTGGTCACTTTAGGACTTTACTTCCTTCAAATTTTGTGGAGTTGATGAATATGGAATTCAAGAAATACTTGGACATGTAATTCATATTCTTCATAGATGATATCCTTGTTAATTCCTATAGTAAAAATGATCATGCAGACCATTTAAGGGTTAAATTGGAGACCCTTATAGATCATCAGTTATTCTCTTAGTTTAGCAAGTACAAAATTTGGTTGAGATCAATAGGTTTTCTTGGTCACATTATATTTAATGATGGCATTCGAGTTGATCCTCAAAAGACCAAAGTAGTAATAAACTGTCCTAGACCTATCTCTCTATCAAACATTAGGAGATTCCTGGATTTTATTTGTTACTATGGACAATTTGTTAAAGAATTTTCTTTTATTTCTTCTTTCATTTCTTAATTAACTTAGCAAAGAGATAAATTTTAGTGGTCAAATTCCTGCAAAAAGAGTTTGTAAGAGTTGAAGACTCGACTACTTCCACTCCAGTCTAACTTTAGCAGAGGGTTCAGGTGGGTTTGTAATTTATTGTGATACTTTTAGAGTTTGTCTTGGTTTTGTATTAATGCAGAGTGGTGAGGTCTTAACCTATGCCTCTAGACATCTTAGACCCCATGAGAAGAATTACCCAGCCAATGACCTTGAATTAGCAGCAGTTGTCTTTGCGTTAAATATTTGGAGAAATTATTTGTATTGGGTTCATGTTGACGTATTCATGAATCATAATAGTTTACAATATGCGTTCACTTAGAAGGATGTAAATCTTTGTCAAAGAAGGTAGTTTGAATTACTGAAGGACTATGATATGAGTGTGATGTATCACCTGGGTAAGGCTGATGTAGTAGTCAATGTCCTTAGTAGATTATGTATATGGAGTGTTGTAATGTAGAGAATGATACGAAGGATTTAGTTTCTGATGTTCATCAGCTTGCTAGGTTAGTTATTCTATTGGTTTATTCAGCAGAAGGTCGCATATGGGTTAATGGTTTATGATCTTTGTTGGCTGCCAAAGTGAAAGGAAATCAAGACAATGATCTAATTTTTTCAAGATAAAGAAGGAAGTTTGGGATCAAAAAGTTGAGATTTTCTCCCAAGGGGGGAGATAGTATGGTTTTTTATCAAGGTAGGTTATGTGTTCCATGTGTTAATGGGTTGAGACATTGAATATTAGCTAAAGTACATGGCTTGTGATATTCTATCCTTCCTGGAGCCACTAAAATGTACCGTGATCTATAGGAAGTCTATTGGTGAAGTGTTATGAAGAAAGGTAATGTAGAATTTATGGCTAATAAGTTGAATTGTCAATAGGTTATGGTTGAGGACCAAAGGATTAATGGTACACTTCAGGAGTTTATCATCGCCACATGGAAGTGGGAAGTGGTAAACATAAATTTTATGAGGGGGTTACCTCGTATGCATTGTCAATATGATTCGATTTGGGTCATTGTATATAAAATGACCAAGTAAGCTTATTTCTTCCCAATTGATACATCATATTTACTTGAGAATCATGCTAAACACAATCTTAGGGAATCGGTAAAGTGTCATGGTGTTCCACTGACCATCGTTTCAGATAGTGGTACCTAATTTACCTCTCACTTTTTGAAGGCTTTTTAGAAGGGTCTTAGTACCCAAGTTCATCTCAGTATAGCTTTTCATTCTTCAAAAGATGGTCAGCCAGAGAGCACCATCTAGACCTTAGAAGATATGTTGAGGGTTTGTGTTATTGACATCAA
>NC_061111.1:108306720-108320648 GCF_002878395.1 Capsicum annuum | reverse complement strand
AACTATCCAATCATCCTCATGTCATAACATGTATTCAAGAATTTAGTTTAGTCCATGTGTCATGTTTCATATTCACTTTCTTAATCATGATTTAGCTCATAAGTATTAAATTCATAATCTCAGTCTTCTTAATATCTCAGTTCAGGCAGTTTCATTATGGGATGAATGATCCGAAGGTGGGTATATTATAACACCTCACAAAATCCTAGAAAATTTTTAAGCTATATGTCTTATGTTTATAAGTCCCAAAGAGATTCATTTCACTCTAATTATAAGAGACTTAGCAATTTAAAGACCCTAAGATTTCAAAAATTTCTTTTCTAGCCTTCTTGAGTCCAAAACATTGATTCATATGTTGAAATATGTTTAGGTATGTTAAAAGGGTCATCTAGGAGAGTTTTGGAATTTTTGAAAGAGTTTTAGGGCAATTTTGGACCACAGAGGAAGTAAGACTCGGTGACTTGGTCTTGTTATGGAGGATGAATCTCCTTGAAAAATGGACAGTCATAGAGGTTAGTCTCCACACACATCATGTCACGGAGGCTAGACACCCCGATAACCTCCGTGCCATGGAGGTTGTGTTTTCCTTCATTATTATTAAAGGTTCAAAAGGCATTTTGGTCTTTTCCCTTACCCGAAACACCCAATTGAATACTTAAAACCTAAGAGGGTTTTAATTTTACCCATTCCTTATTAGTTAACAACATGAAATCATTCCGCATTCACAAGAACACAATATTTCAAGTTTCTTCCAAGAATTCAACAATTTAGTGGTCCCAATTCCAAGTCTTCTTCAAGAATTCCAGCAACTCAGGTATGGGGGATGTTATCTAATGGGTTCATTCCACTTATTGTGTTCCAAGAACCCTTGTATTTCATGTACAAACCATTTTTCCCTCTTTTTATAAAATTCCAATGTTAAGTATGAATTTACTCAATGTTCTTATAGTAGTTTTGAATTCAAGACATGCCAATATGTTTTCCCATGTTAATTTTATTATTATCTACTTTAAATTTAAATCACCCATATTATGTTCAATTGATAGCATGTTCACTTACCAATTCATGAATTAAACTATAAGAGCATGTTATCTTAATAAGTTTAATATATTCCCATACTTATAATCATGGATTACATTAGTTAGGGATATATATTCTATGTTTTTGGTCTTTGAATCATGAATTCCCATATAATGTTGTTGAATGATGTCATTATATTTTAATATTATTCAATGATGGATGGCTATGAACACCTGATACCTATATATTTATACATGTCTATTTTAAGTAATAAGTCAGATAGATCATGATTTCATTTTCATATTTAGAGTATCATGTTCATGATAAGAACATATAAGTACCACATAATGTTAAACAAATAATAATACCAAAGTCATTAAGTTGTGAGTAACATTAGTAGCAACCCCTAAGTTCCATACCTACGATGCCACCCTAGATTATGAGGGGTCCCCCGTCAGTAGAGGCATGACACCCTCATCTTTCAGGATATCAGCATTATAGATCCACATCATCATTTATGTGTTACTACCCTGGCAAAGTGCCATCACCATTGTAACTGGGTTACAGGTTAGACCCTAATATCTCATAATGAGGCATGTTGGTTGTAGTTAGTTACCTTAATATTTGATCAGTATTCAGAATATATAACCTCAGGTTTGCATGACAAAGTTTTTAGTTTATTAGTTATTCAATTATTCAGTTTACAGATTATCTCATTCATAATTTTCTTAGTTTTTCATTCTTCTTATATGTTTATGTATTTATGCCCAATACTTCTATGTATCTCAGTTGTCTCTATCTCGCATACTAGTACATTCCACGTACTGATTGTATACTCTCTTTTAAACTATATTGATTTAATAATATAGGTTCGGACGATATGTTCCTTGATCACCCTTAGTTAATCTAGTTCAACTCAAAAACAGTTGTTCTGAGTCCTCATCCTTTAAGGAAAAGTTATTTGCAATTCTTTTTTGTACTTTCTTTATTTTAGTTAGTCAGAGTTAGATGGGGTTTTGTCCTATGAACTCCTCATGTCTTAGAGGCTTTCAGATATTCATACTTGTTTTTAGTTTTATCAGTAGTTCAAATACATTGGTATTTGTTTCAGTATTACATCTTAATAGAATTTTATTTAGATTACCTAAAGCACATGTTGTTTTGTTATCATCTTTTCCAATGCTCATTGTAGATACTAGATCATGCGTTAGTTTAGGGTCACTTGTATCCTTAAGAATCATTTTACTACTACTGGATAGCCTTGGGATGTGACAAACTGGCTGTTTGGTTATTGGACAGTTTATTAGGTTTTTAGAGCCAATTCTTTATTTTAATGTCTTTGCTGGTTCCAGATGGCCACAAGGTGAAAATTTTAGCAAAAAACCTCTTCTGTGAATTTTGACATTTCCAGCAGCTTTGGAACATTGATTTTAGGTTAGGTGGACTCTTTGTTTGGGTCCCGAGGTACCCAGGCTCATTTTGACCTATATGTCAAAAGGTTGGGAAAATTAAAGTTGGGTGTGGGACTCACTAATTGTCAAAATGACCTTGGATGGGAATTTTGAATACACCATGGAGTCTAAAACATCAAATTTTATAGGGTAGCGTAGTATCTTGTATATACGGGATTCTAAATGATCCCCGAGGGCATGGAGGACACTTGGAAAATATAAAGTCTTAGTTGAGACTACTGCACTCACTGATAACAATGCTAGGGGTTACAATTGCGACACCTTTGGCAGGTACCAGGTATCACAATCAGAGTGCATGTCGCACTAGAGATTCACACTAGCAGCAACCACATGTGGGGAGCATGAAGGTCGGTCGAGATTGCGGTACCCGAACACCTAGGAAAGGAATGAAAAGACCTTTTCATCTTATTTTTACCATTCCACATCCATTATCAATAGACTAAAACTAAGGGTTAATTATGTTGGGTGATTTGGGACCTTGGGTATCGATTATTAAGCAATTTTCCTTTGAATTGAGATTAGATTCCTTATCATTCATGGTGTATTTTCTCATTTCTTGTTCAAAATCTCTAAAACTTAGTGACTTGGTTTTAGCAACAATGTAGCTCAGATTTCACTCTTTTTTAGGGTCATTAGTCCTTGATCATGAGGAAATGTTGAGTTCTCTTCAGAAATGCAATTTCTGTAAGTAGGACCCAATGGGATTTTTGTGTATTTTTTGATCCGAAGAACAATGGCGCAATATGGGTATCATTTTTCTTGTATTGATAAGTAGAATATGATTTTTATATCATGGAATCTTGCAAAAGCTTCTCAAAAGGAAAAGTTGGTTAGTAAGCATATTTTTCGAGCTTACTTTGGTTTCCTAATAGGCTAGGCTTGACCCTTCTTGTAGATTAAGCTAGTTCATAGTATATTTAAAATATCATGTTAGATTTGGGATGGGTTTTAGTCATTGGTGATGAAATGGGTTAGTTGGAACCTTTAGGATAAATGGACATCCTAACTTATTGGTATTTGGCTTAGTTTCTTAATTCTTAAGTTCTTCATTAGAACTTCTATCTTAGGGCTGATTGGGAATTTTTTAACATCTTAAAGTGGATTAGATACCTTAGTATATTTTGGGGTAGAAACTTGTATAAAATGTATTTTGGGGATTTACAAGTGGTCCTTTGACTCACCTTAGGCCATAATTCATATTAATTCTTGTGACCTTTTATACACTTATTATATACATAGAAAATTCTCACTAAGGTAATGTTGAGGAGATTTGATACTTTATGGTTATGATGGGTTGGTATAGAGAGTCTATCCTTATTGATTATGCAAGTGATTATGTTATTATTATGCTATTAGTTATAATACTGATGATATATATATATATATATATATACCACTTTGAGTCTGGATAATGATTATGATATTGATGATATATATATAGATATATATCAGTTTGTGTCTGGATAATGATAATGATATTGGTGATATATTTACTGGTTTGAGTTTCACTATTACTTATTATATTGATCACATGGCACCGAGTCAAGTCCGCATTAGAGTGTAATATTGAGTCATGTATATTGGTTCATGTTTAGTAGTTGAAAATGGTTATAGTGTGGAATTACATGGATGGATTTTAGTCATATGATGGAAGATGGTAAATGACAGTGGTTTGGGATATGCTTTATTTGATTTTAGCCTCTAGGATTATGGGGGCCTATGTTGGGTCCTTTAGTTTTTGCTCCCATTGGCTTATAGAGGTCAATTTTGTAGGTATAAATGCACATGTTTGATACTTTATGTTTTGTTATTATTCTTATTATTTACTTATTTAAGTATACCCATGTTGGTGCTGATTCAAATTTTTCTCTATCTTGACTTAGTTATGTTATCTTACATCTTATCATATTTATATCATGAATTACCTCAGTTGACCGATGGTGCCTATTAAGTACCCATGGTTTTTGTGCTCATACTGAACTTTTGTACCTTTTTTGTGGAGATTTGAATACTAGTTGGCACCATTGATTTGTCAATCATATTCTTTTGGATTCCGTAGAAAGGTTGAGCTCTTGGAATTGGAGTTGCCCACTTACTTTTATCTATCTATGTCTAGTCTTTAGCTCTGAGAGAGTATGGTATTGACTATTTTAGAACTTGGGTTGTATTTATAGTAGCTCTTGTACTGGCTCTAGCCAATTATGGGATGTTTATCTGTATTGTTGGCTACCTTTTAATCTATTTCTATTGCTTTACTTATTTATAAGTTGCAACTTCTGTTATTTCCTCTTTTCGAGTACTTTCCACTAACTTAGCCTATTGCATTTTTTTCTAGGCTAGGGTTCGGCTTACCTACTAGAGGGATTTGGTAGGTGCAATCATGACTCATAAATACGGTTTTGATAGTCTCACTAACCCTCAGGGTCAAGCCCCTCAGTAATCTCTGGATCCTCGTTGTCTCATCTAGTAGTATAACCATGGTATAACAGGATACTGTATAAAATTGGATATTTTACTTGGTATCTAAAATACCCTCTTATGATAAATACTTAAAGTGAGAACATAAATGCTCAAACTAGTGCCTTTGCTCCTCCCTAATTCTACAAGGAATGTATATGTCAAGGAAATCCTATGGAAACATAGCTCAAGTTATCAATGAAGAACCTGTTGGCCCAAAGTCCATTTATGATCTCCATCATTGCTTGGTGGGGCCATGTATGTACAATACTATGCAATCACTTAGTGGGACCTAACTAAACTTATGCACAACTTCTCTCATTGCAGATAACTAAAATCTCTTATGCATCCTTGCTAAGGCAACCATGAAGTTTATGTGGTTCCATCTTAAAACACTGATCAAATGTTGCTGCTCCTTATTTTACATAGCAACTTTTACTCTAAATATAGAAACCACTCCTTACAATGGTCATATCTAGGTAATGGTTGAAACAATGTGTCACGACCCAGTATCTAAAGTAATAATAGTGCCTACTATAACCCACCAGTAGGTAAGCCAACCCTATAGTCCAAAGTGGCTAGTAAAGGACTACCCAAATATATATTGAAAAGAATGCGGAATAGATGAATTAAGGTAATCAATTACATAATAAAGTACTAAAACTTGGTGGTATTAGTACAAGAGCTTCTAATATAACAAGAGTATAAAAGTGGAATAGATGAAATAGATTACACTAGTACAACTTATCTCTAGTTACAACATAAAGATAAATCTAGTACATAAGAGCGAGGTAAGAAATTCTCTAAACTTCAGGAGCTCATTCTAAGTCTCCCATCCATGGTTGATCAACACAACGCACACATCAATGTTAATAACCCAATCTAAGATCTACAAGCTGTAAAAGTGTTATTTGAGTATCAAATGGATGGTACTCAGTAGACAACTACCAATTGAGGTCCAAAGATAAAGAAGATATGTATTACATATAAGCAGAAGGGAAACTACACCAAATTGTCTAGCAACCACATAACACCACCAATTAATTAATAAAGTTGAACTATCCTATTTATGTCCAAGAGACTAACATAAAAGGCTAAGAAGGTAAAAAAGATGAACTATTATATTTCTTCCATACTTTAAAACCTCAACACTATACCTATATCCCTGGCTAATATACGAGTAAAGGATGACATAATATTATATATAAATATACAAGGACAAGGAATGAATATACAATATGATCAAATAATGGAAGGGATATATGGTAATACCATAGATACATATAGCTAGACATACATACATACATATATATATATATGTAAGGTCATATCGAAGCACAACCTAGATGATCATATCTTTAATTTAAGGACTCATAATCCTTGAAGGAATTAGTATTCACATGCTTAGGGTTTCTAATCCATATGTCTAATAATGAATTAATTATACATAGTAATGAATACGTAAGATTGAAGAGACCAGAATCATACCTCAAATTTTGATACTGATTCAACGACTAATCTATCATAAACTATCCATAACAATGATAATGACAATATCAATAACAATACGAGCAATCAGCTATTTTGGACAACCAAATGCCTAGCTGAGCCTATGCGTACCCCCACCGCCCCAAGCTAGGAAGGTTTAATCAGTATACAATAACAAATAGCATAGTTATAACCCATTTCTATAAAACTCTCCTATACGATCTAATAGAAATGGGTACATACTTGTGATAGGTGATGCGCATGTGATCTGAGGTGGTTTTATGCACTTTACTGTTGTTATCGCAGCTTATTTAGCCTTGTTGTAAGGACTTATCATAATCATAATAAGTAGATAATGATATAAACAATCATCAAAGTTTTTGAATATGTTATTTAAATTTTTAAAGGTCTTTTCAAATAAGTTTGTACTTAAATTGCTCACTTAGAGTCTAGATAAGAAAACTAGTGTTAATAGCTTAAGGTAGGTATCGTTCTAGTTGATCTCGAAGGTTACTAATATGTTGAATTATTTACTAATGGTTTGATTGTGTAAATATGTGTGGAACAAATTTTTTATAGAGTTCAAAGTTTAATTGGGTCAAGACAAGAGTAAAAATAATAAGTTTAAGATCAACGTGGGCAAGCCTCGTCTTAGCTCGAACTTCTACTTCACCTTGCTTGATATTATGTTATTTTGAGATCTAATACATGGTGTTTGATGATATAGGATTCTTGGTGATATGATTATGGTGGTATATTTACCTTGAGAGAGTTGTAAATAAAGCTAAAACGACACCACAAGCATTAGGTTTGAAGGAAAAATGCAAAGGACAATTAAGGAGGCAAATTGCACTTTCCAGTAAAGCAACACGATAGTAGGGAGACGTGGAACTTTGTCCCATGAAATAATAAATTCACCATACACCTATATCCCTTGCATCAATACACATTATGTTCCACTCTCTTCAATGAGATAACCAATGTGCCGCACTCCTTAGTCCACACACGGCCAACTTCTCCTACTATAAAGACCACATTTGCACTTTATTCTAATGACTTTTGGACGTCTTTGGATTTGGAGAGGGGCTTTTAAAAACTTATTTTAGGGTTTATGTCTCTTTACTTTATCTTTTTAATTGATTATATCATGTATTTAACTATATTGATTACAGTTATGTTGATTATTGGCTAAACGCCCCTTTTCAGTGTTAAGGCCAAGTATATGTTTACTTTCACTTTGAATTGAGTTTGTTTGGATTGCTTATATTATTTGTTGGTTTTTTAATCTTTGTTTTAACTATTTTAAGAAGTATCTAACCTTAGAATACATATATTGTCGATCTTGTGATCACGGGAGGGGAAATAGAAAGATAGAACATGGGGATGAATAGAGTAAGGTTCTTATTCTTTTATAAAATAAGGAATTTGATTTAGCAACTAGGATAGGGATATACCTTGAACCCTTGCTTGGTTCAAATGTAGGATTAAATATTTATGCGTCTAGTATAATTATTTCATCCCCGCTCAATGATGTAGTTGTAATGTCCAAGTTAGGTAGATGATTGGTGGTCGGGAGACCATGATCATGTGATGAACCCTCCAATTCAACAACCAAGATAAGTTATCTAAAGAATGAATTTCAATAGGGTAGTGTAATTATTTATAGTGATATAATCCCGGGTTTTCATCCATTGATTGAACAAAGTCTTTACTTGTCTACATTACTTTAGTTTCCTTTTAAGTATAACTTTCAAAACTCTTTTGGTTACAATTGCAGTAGTTAATCTCAATTGTTAAACTAGAATTAGATAGTTTCCTAACATATATTTCTGAATAATATATATTCGTCTTTTATTTAAGGCCACTGTATTACTTGATGAGACCACGTACAATTGTGTGCGTGCTTTGGCACACAAAGTTTTTGGCGCCACTGCCAGGGACTTGTAATTTGGCAACTATTTTATTTTTAGTTTTACTTTTTTGATTTCTTTGGTTTTTTAGACTTGGTATTGAGATTGATTTTTCTAGAATTAGGTTTACAAGCTAATAAGCTGGCAAGGGATAGGGAATTAGTTGAACTAATCCCGAACCCGAGCAATGCTTCAACTAATAAAGGAGAGAAGCAAATCTCCCCCCCCCCATATCCTATAATTTCAAAAGGAACAATACAATCCTGATCTTATGGCTGAAATCAACCAGCCCGCAGGATAGTTAGAGAAGTGGCAATCTGACTTCCAATGAATTTGTCCTCCCCTTTTCAGAAACTTGATGCTAGAACTTTGAGCTGAAATAGATCATGGTGCAGCTTTTGATCAGCAATGAACAATTCAAGGGGCTTTAACAAAAAGATCCACCAGTCCATCTACGAAACTTCCTTGAGATCAGTGACATATTTATCTCTACGGGTATGTCAACTAATTATGTTAGGCTGACACAGTTCCCCTTGCCACAATTGGGGGAAGCAAAGATATGGTTGAACTCTGAAATAGAAAGTTCAATTACTACCTGGGATAACATAGCTCAAAAATTCATCATCTAATTTTTTCCATCTGGCAAAACTAGAGACTGCATAGTAAAATTGTGTGCTTCAAACAGAAGCAAGATGAGAACTTATATCATTCATGGAAGAGGTTCAAAGCTCTTCTTTGGGACTTTCCAAATCATCAGTAGTCTAATGAAGTATTAGCTCACACTTTTGTTGAGGAACTTTATCATAACATGAAAATTTTATTTAATTCAGATGTGGGTGGTCAAGCTTTGGAATTGAAGTATGATGAGTAGTATACCTTGTTGAATTGGATTGCTTATGGAAATACTGAGTGGCATTTTGACTCAAAAAGTACTACAAAGAAAGTTGTAGGTGTGTTAAAGGTGGACCAGTTTACTGCTATATCTACTCAAATTGCTACAATATAGAATCAGTTAGCAACTTAATTAAGCAATATGAAGTTGGGTGTTACAAAACCTGCAACAACAAGGAATGTATTTCAGCAGACAAATACTTAGTTTTTAGTCTATTGTAATAGTAGACATTCTACAAATATGTGTGCTGCCATTCCCGAGTCAATGATGTTCATGGGCAATATTCAAAGCCCAAATACAGAAATGCCTACAATCTAAAGTAATAGTCTTAGCCAACAAATCAATCATGGAGCACCCAACAACAGCAGATTCAGTAACTGCGGGTTCAAGTAAATTAGTCCACTAGCAATATGGAGGACATGTTGAAACAAATTTTAGATTATCAAGAACTATTAGCATCAGATATAAAGAGTCAGTGGCAAGATTTGAAGAGTCAACAGGTGGATACAAGGAACTTAGAGATACAAGTTGAGTAGATACTACAAGCACAAAATTCCAGGCATTAAGGTGGTTCGACAAGTAACACTGAAAATCCTAAACAAGTAATGGAAGTTGTTGAAACCTTAAGGAAGTCTAAGTACTCGAGAACCAAAGTTGCTGAAGAGGTGAAGAAGATAATCACACCACTACCTTTCCCATAGAAGCATATAAAGGCAAAGGAGGGTGCATGCTTTAAAAAGTTCTTCAACATGTTTAGAAAGCTTCATATTAACTTTCCCTTTTTAGATGTTTTGCAGGAAATGCCTAAGTACTCTAAGTACTTGAATAATGTGGTCACTAAAATAGTTATGTTGTTGGATGTTGAGACAATAGCACTCACTGAAGAGTGTAACTCTGTCGCAATGCAGAAAGTACCTCAAAAGCTCAAAGATCTTGGGAGATTCACCCTACCTATTCAATTGGAAATAGTGAGGTGGTCTATGCACTAAGTGATTTTGGGGTAAGAATCAACTTGATGCCCCGATCTTTATTTGAATATTAGGGATAGGGAAAGCTGACACTAAGCACTATGATACGTCATTTGACAAACCAGAACCTAGACCATCCTAAAAGAATCTTAGAAGATATTCTTAAAAAGGTTGGTAAGCTTATTATTCCTATTGACTTTATTGTATTATATTTTCAGGCAGATGAAAGACCACTGGTCATATTAGGAAGACCATTCTTGGTGACAAGAGGAGCTTTAATAGATTTGAGAGAGGGCGTACTCACAATGAGGATGGATGATAAAGAGGCAATTTTCAAAGTGTGCAAACCAATCTACACATCATCCAACTACAAGGATCTATGCATGATTACAGTGATAGAGTGGGAAAAGTATGGGGTAGTTGGGTCTATTCCCCAAAAGACCTCTTTGGACTTTCTCATTGATTAGCCCAAGCCACAACCACGCCCGCCTGACATGATGTAAATTGAAAAGTCTAAAAAGGCTATTGTTGAGAAAAATATTAGCCTTGAGAGTTCACACTCAAGAGTTTAGAAAAAAATAAGATAATGGCATCCAAGTATGAGAAAGAGGATGAAGGAAAATAGATGAGTTAGATATTGTGTCATGTCGCGACACTAAATCAGGTGTTGCTTTGGAGGCAACTCAAGTTATGGTAGGTTTTATTATTAATATCTTTAGTCTTTACTTCTCTAGTTTTTGTTTTTGTTGAGTCACAGGTTGATGGGAACTCTGAAGGTAGCTTCTCTAGTACTGAAAAACCTCAGCTAAGGAGCATAGCAAATACTGAGTGTGGTGTCCCTTGGACTTAATTGATGTGTAAAGATGCTACTAGCTAGGACTAGAGGTTTCAAGGAGCATTTTTATCTCTACTTTTAAGTATACTTTGGGGACATATTAGATTTTTAAGTGTGGGGTAGGGAATTTCCCATTTTTAGGGTAAATTTAAATTTTTGTTGTTAGGAATAAGTGAGATATTCTTGTTGGCGCTATATTTGATTACATGATTCAAGTGGTTTGGTTGTAATAAGCATGTTGATTGTGTAAATTTATATTGTTGAGATTCCTAGGCTCATGATTATAATTCTTGTACTTGTTGTCTTAATGTTGAATTCATGTGATTGTTTAGTTGATAGTCTTTGAGTATCCTACTTGAGTTGAGCATATGCCATGTGTGTATGAGGTTGTTTTTATATTCTTTGTTGCATTTGATACTAGAAGTTGCCTGGTGTGCATGTAAAATGAAATAAAGAGAGTGGATTTATGAGATGATATAGTTATTTCATTGATAACCATGTTTATACCTTCTTTTCACCTATTTTTGTAGATAATCCTAGTTAACCTAATTGAGCCTTTAGCTTTTTATTTAGTAGCCTCATGTGTATCCTAATCCCCTTCTTTTATTAGCCTTAATTAGATTCAAAGATCCTAAGCACTTTAGTGATAAATTAATTAAGTTAAGGAGTTAGAAAGTCAAATAGGAGAAAGGTGAAATTGAACCCACAAAGTGATAGTTATTGGTCTGTACAATTGTTATATGTTGTGATTGGGAGTTGAGTAGTGAAAATAATAAAAATTTGTTCAAATTATATTAGTTGGGATTAGAAAATACTCCCACCATAGTGTATGTGAATGAGCTTAATGAGATGGAGCAAAACACAAGATAGGGGTGGATAGAAAGTGGTGTAAAGTGGTTGTTAAAGATTGGTCTTAATTGTATAATATGATGTATTAAATCTCTTAGGGAAGATAATCACTATTACTGTCCAGAATAGTTCTTACCCGTACAATCATTAAATACCTATTTGACCCAAATTTTAATATTCTGATATTATTTGAGTACTACACTAAAGGCAAGACTATGGTTCATCATTTGTAATTTGTGAATTCTTTCTGAGAGTGAGCCCAATTTTATTCTTGTACCCATTATGTTATAGATTGTATGAGTGTGAGTGATTATAGATAACTCTTTTTTTGTGAGGGAACATGTTTGATGAATGTGAGGTGAATTATATGATGTATTTTATTGAACAATGTGCATGAGTTTCCTAACTAGGTGCGTCATAAACGGATGCCCTACCAAATCTATTTCAAATCAACATAGAGTCTTTGAGCCTTGTTAAAAACTAAAGTCCTAATCGGATTCAATTGTAAACTTCCCCTATAGGAAATAGGATTGACTATCAATTCAATTCTTGAGGCTAGTATGCTTGGGACTAATTTTTTCAACATTTAAATGTCTGTATAACATGCTTAGTGTAGAAACTAGCATTTTGAGTAGTCATTTTAGTAATATATTAAGTGTATTTAATGTAGTATATGTGTGGATTCACCTTATATTATGATTCTTAGAGTAAAGAGTTCTTCGAGGACGAACAAAGCTTTAAGTGTGGGGTGGTGATCTAAGGTGGTTTTATGCACTTTAGTGTTGTTATCGTAGATTATTCATCCTTGTCGTATGGACATCTCATGTGATTAATGTTTAAATAATGATATAAATAAGAATATAAGAGTTTAAATATGTGATTACAATGTTTAGAGGTGTTTTCAAATAAGTTTGTACTTAAATTAGTCACTTAGAGTCTAGACGAGAAAACTAGTATAACTAGCTTGAGCTAGGTGTTGTTCTAGTTGATTTCAATGTATTATAATGTATTGAATGTTTTCCTAATTTTTTTTATTGTTTAAATATGTGTGGAACAAATTTTTTATAGTGTTCAATTTTCAATTGGGTAAAAACAAGACTCCAAACAATAAGTTATAGATCAACGTGGGCAAGCCTCGTCTTAGATCGATTTTCTAGTTCACCGTTCTTTATATTGTATAGTTTTGAGCTCTAGTACTTGGTGTTTGATGATATAGGATACATTTTTGATCTGATTATGGTGATATATGGACATTTAATAAGCTGTAAATAAAGCTAAAATGACACCACAAGCATTGGGTTTGAAGGAAAATTGACAAGGACAATTAAGGAGGCAAATTGCACTTTCCAGTGAGGCAACGCGATAGAGGGATGATGCAGAACTTTCTCCCATGAAATAATCAATGTGCCACATACATATATTCCTTAAAGAAAGACACATGATGCACCACTCTTTCCGATGAGCTAATCAACACCCCGCTCCTCTTATTCCACACATGGCCAACTTCTCCTACTATAAATACAACACTTGCACTTTATTCTAGTGATTTTTGGAAGTCTTTGGCTTTAGAGAGGGGATGATCAACACTTATTATAGGTTTTATATCACTTTAGATTATATTTTTAATTGATTATATCATTTATTCAACTATATTGATTATTGTTATGTAGATTAGTGGCTGAACGCCCCCTTTCCGGGGTTAAGGCCAAGAACATGTTTACTTTCACTTTGAATTGAGTTTAATTGGATTTATTACCATATTTAGTTGTTTTTTCATAGTTTTTTTAAACTATTTTATGGGATATCTAACCATACAATACATATATTGTAGACCATGTGATCTTGGGAGAGGGAATAGTAAGATAGAATGTGGGGATAAATAGAGTAAGGTTTTTATTCTTTTATAAAATAAAGAATTTGAATTAGGACTAGGATAGGGATATACCTAGAATCATTTCTTGGTTTACATGTAGGATTATAACTTCATGCATATAATTAGATTATTCCATCCCCTCTCAACAATGAAGTTGTAATGTC
>NC_061111.1:108275605-108303720 GCF_002878395.1 Capsicum annuum | reverse complement strand
ACAACATGATTGTTTGCAGTGCTTTAACCTCGGGTTTTCATCCATTGATTGTCGAAAGTCTTTACTTGTATTTATTAATTTTGTTTACTTTTAATTAAAACTTTCAAAACACTTTCGTTATGATTGCACTAGTTAATCTCAATTGTTAAACTAGAATTAGATAGTTTCTTAACACAAGTCTCTGAGGGATCTATATTCAGCTTTTATTTAAGGACACTGTAGTACTTGGTGAGACCATGTACACTTGCATTTGCTCTTTGGTGCAATAACATGCAAGTATGAATGCAACATAATCCACAATATCATAATACAAACATCATAACTGTCACTGTCATAACCATCATCATCAAAGCGCAACAACATGAAAGTATGAATGCAACATAATTCACAATGTCATAATACAAAAATCATAACTGTCACTGTCATAACCATCATCGTCATAACAATCATAATCATAACCATCATCATCATAACCATCATTATCATAATTATCCTCTTGCCTTGTCGGGTATATATACATATAGAAAAGTCATACATAGGGATAGCCAGACTTGGACAATATGTGTACACATAGAGACATAAATATCATCATTCTATAGAATTTCCAGGCATCAATATCATCATCATAACATTCTCCGACCTTGCCGAGCATTAATATCATCATTACAATATCCTTTGGCATTGTCGATCATCAATATCATCATCACAAAATCATCCGACCTTATCGGGTATCAGTATCATAATTATAATATCCTCCAGCATTGTCGGGCATCAATATCATCATCATAATATCCTCCAGCTTTCAAGGATTCAATATCATCAAAACACATATACATATATATAACTGTTGCACGCATTCATGTTGTGGTTAAAAGAGTATAAATCCATAAGTCCATTGTCCGATGTGATATTCGAGACTAAATAATTATTAAAGTGTAGAAATGGTGGACATCACTCATGACCAGAGTAGGTAGACAATCCTGTTAATTCATGGATCAGAATCTTTCTCAGTCAACTAATTTAAAAATCATTACTAGCGTCTTTTATATATAAATTATCTACAAAGTTAGGCAGTTATTATTTTGAATAAATCTATTTTTAAGATGAAGGTAGGTTTTACTCTTATTCAGGAAGAATAGTCATAAGATCATATTTTAATAATAATAACATCATTTTCAGATATAATGATCATGAATGTACTGAATCTATGCATGTCATCACCAATATCAAAATCTATAAAACCATAAGCATCATACCGCATATCATATCCTTTAAAAGGATAAAGACAGCCGGGATATCCAACTCATAACATAACTCATCCTTTGTCCCAAAAATGTATCTAAAATTATTACAATATCATAATCATGTCCTTAGGCCCATATACGTATTCGAAACTCATGTTAATAATCATAACTATACATAGTCTCATAATTAAAAGTCATAGCATATTTATGAGGCATAACATCTCTAGAAGTTATACGACATATCAATAGGCATTTCATATCTAGGAGGCATCTCATTTCTAGGAGGCATACTATCAATATGCATCTCACATTTAGTATGCATTTCATATCTTTGAGGAATAATATCAATAAGTCCTAATTCATTACCATGAGGCATAGCACATCTATAAGGCATCTCGTATCTATAGGTTATGATTATCATAACTATGAGGGAATATTATCTTTATAGGCTAATTATCATATCTAAGAGGAATAGAATCTCCAAAGGCCCAATATCATATCTAAGAGGAAATAACATCTCGAAAGCCCAATATCATATCTAAGAGGAAATAGCATCACTAAAGTACTAATATCACTTCCATATGAAATGTCATGACCATAATCCATCAGTTATAATATGGGGTAAGTCATCATAATTTACCAAGTCACGAAGTAAACTTATTCTAAAGGTTCAATTGTCTCAACTCTGCCTAGCATCCGCAACTAAGTCCACAAGGACTAACGCAAGTCCTGGCCTAAGTGGGCTGGAAGAACCCACTTCTAATTCTCAACTTCTATACTGGGCAATCTATGCCCCAAACTAGGCTAAGGTATCTAGTTCAACTTCTAGATGTCAATTAAGCCATAACCCAACTTAAGATAGGAACTTTGTCTAGAAACATGGGCATTTAAGTTTAAATTTATGGTTTCAAGATCACAACAATAGTCCAAATAAGGTTAAATGTACTTATCATACTTCAAATGCAAGAACCGCATCCTAAACCTAGCATTATATCATATCCATGCAACAAATTAGTTCAATCTAGGGAGAAGGCAATAAGGTTCTAGAAAGTAGTAAGCATTTCCCCTTACGGGTCTGAAACCCTCATCAATTCCACAAACTATGATAACCACACCGAACTCATTTTACCCATGATCAAACTTAACATTCACATTCACACATAATATATACCACATATCATCTAATGAAGAAGATTAGACAAAAGCCTACCTCCAAGTCGAACCACAAAACCTTACATCATTCACAAAATGTCCATCTTTACTTCACAATGCCAAAATGCAATCACACTATAGAAATTGTAATCTACTTATCAATACTAGAATAATGATATCCATATTGCACAATTGTGCTCTGGGTCTAAAAATGATACCAAAAAACCCCAAGTGGGTCCAACTTATGGAATATACATTTTCAAGGCTAACCCAACTTGATATAAAGATCATGGAGTGAAAACCCTAAAAGATGGGTGAAAACTAAGAAAATTTTGGGCAAAAATCAAGCCCTCAAGCTATTTGGGGTTTTGGGTCAAAAACCAAGATATTCATCAAGATAGTGATGAAATATTACCTTAATTTTGAAGATAATCATGATAATAGATGTCTAGAAAACTCCCAAGTCACCCCTAAAGCTCATATTTGAGTTATCATAACTAGTAGGGGTTCTAGGTCTCAAAGATGAAGAGATAATGACCAAAATGCGACCTAAGAGTCATTATATGCCCATACAAAGTAAGGTAATGTTGCTATCGTAGTCCAAGGAATTGCTATTGCAATCCTTGACTCAGAAAAATACATTACAATCGAAATACCTTTTGTGCAATCACAATAGTACAATCAGAAAAAACCTTGTGTGATCACACATGAATCAACACCAACAAACTTGGAAAAGTTTCCAAGTTTACACCAAGGCCTCGAGATTCATTCGAAATTGATTTTCATAGATGAACTATGTAACCATTCTAATCTTGATGTTACAGACGCATTGGCGAAGTAGGATTTTCCATATAAGGTTGTTCAGACTGAATGTGTGTCCTACACCTTTATTTTTAGTTTTTCAAGATTTTTGACCAATAGGTTGAAATGAGCTCGGGTGCATCGGGACTTATACCAAAGGTCTACGCAGCCTAAAATCGATATTACGGAGGTGATGTCACAGTTTATATTTACCTCTGAATTATTTTACTGATGTTTTTGCATAGTGGCCATTTAGAACCTTTAAAGATTTCTAAACAAGTAATAGGCTCTAAAAACCAAACAAACTGCCGATAACTAAACTATCATTCCCTTTAAATCATAAATGTCTTGGGAATCTATGGAAAAGCTCTAATAGAGAAAATATGAAGAAATATAAAAAATGCCCAAAAGGGTCATTACACAATAAACCTTGATACATTGGAATAGGTTACTAAGATGGGGTCTGAAAACCATGTGGTGTACTTGCAAACCCTCCTACCTTTATAAAACCCTCTTAAATACCCATTATATAAGCCATTGTCCCTTGTAGTCCTAGATTAGTAACAAGGTTAGACACAGTGTAACCTAGACATACCTTCTTAACTAGAATCTGAACATTGTCTTCCTCACACTCAAACTCAAGGGACTCTGCCCAAACAAGAATATGAGTGATTTCTTGAGTCCGACCATACCATGACCTATACCTTCCTTTATATTATGTCCTCTATCCCATCTACAAGTTGCAACATGAAAAGTAAAAACTTGGGTTGGAATGGACCCCTGAACTCTATCCAATGATGCATGATTTAGCAGATTCCAAAAAATGCAGCTACAGGTAAACAATCACTCAATAAAACTGATGATGAAATAATGCTTTTTACAAATAATTTAGCATCCAGAAATCTAGAGTGACCTGACTAATCCAGTTAAAGAGTTGTAAAAAAGATATTAGGGATTATTGAGACCGATAAACTACCAATCCAAAAGCACATATCTCTACTAAGAATAATGAATTCAACAAGATGAGATACTTACTCATGGGGAAAGTTCAAGCCCAAGCTAATGTTCATCAAGTGTAGAAGATAGTGTTATTTTGTGAGGCCCGTGGAAGAGATCATACAGCTAAAGTGTAGAGCCAATCTAGAGTTCATATAAATTATGGGCTATGTAGTAGAGGCATATGACATTACATTTTTAGGAATTCTTCTAACAGAAAACCAAAGTCAGCATCAAGAATATTAGTCAAAACCATTATTATTAGCACGGTCAACATCAAGGATATCAACAAAAGAAGGCAATACAATACAAATCAAACTCTTGCAATAAGAGAAGTGACTAATAATTTTGTAGAAGGAAAATAAAAAGTCGAGGTTAGTCTCAAAAATAATGACTTAGCACTCCAATATTTGGAATGACAAATGGGCCAACTATCGGAATCATAGAAAACAAAACCTCGTAAAGGTATACCTTGTGATGTATATCCTAGCCCAAAGTAGATAGGCCAATTGAGAAATGAAACACTAGAGAAATAGTAGCATGTTAGGTGCAAAAGAATAATAGGTAAAGGGAGAGAGATCCAAACAAGTTAGATTTTGACTTAGAAGCCTATCAATTTCATTCCTGAAAAAGTTGATCAAAGAAAAGGTGAACGCAAATTGTGAAAAGTTGTATGAGCTACTAAACTAGGTGACGACTAACATTATTTTATTGAATTTTGTAGGGCATTCCCCAATATGCAAAGTACTTGAGAGAATTGTTAACCAATAAAAAGTTATTGATGGAGAATGTTATGGTACCACTCATAAAAAATAGACATAAAGGATTCCAAATAGACTCCCTATAAAGAAGAAAGACAGTAGAAGTTTTAAGACATAAATTGTTGACTTGCCTACAGCTGACGCTAGCATATTGTTTGACTTAATAGGTAGTATAAATTTGATGCCACTATCATTATTTCAAAATTTTTGTTAGAAAATTGCTAACCCACGTTATTTGTATTGGAGTTGGTGTATAAGATGTTGATTAGACTAAAAGGTGTAGTTGAAGATATATTGGAGTAGATTGGGTCTTTAATATTGCTAATGTACTTTATTATTTTTGATTTTGAGTCAGATTTTGAAGTTTCATTTATTTTAGGATGTCAATTCCTTGCCACGGGAAAAGATATTACTAATGTGGCTTCTGGAAACTACCCTATTAAAACATATAGTAAACTTGAAGTGATCAACAGATCTAAGACACCTAAGAAGAGTGAGAATAATAAAGAATTATTAACCAATCATGAGATCGAAGATGACATAAAATCTTAACATACGAAAGTATAGGCCTCAAACACAAAAACTCATTATCATGGGACTCCTCTGCAACCCTTAGGAAAGTGAACTATTTTAGAACATACAGAACTTTCTAGACATATGCGCCAAGCATAGACATCTGTATATATAAGATAAAGAGTTTAATTTGAAAATATTAATACATTATCTTGTAGGAGAGTAGAGACATGATATGATAAACAAGGATCAGATCATCCAAAAATGGGTTGAACCTGTGCATTTATTTCGAAATAAATAGAGTCGACATAGTAGAAAAATAGTGCTAGAAAATAATAGCCTATATTTTTTATGAACTACTTTTTGAAGCATAGGATAGATTTTTCATGAATTGAGTCTACACTATAGGTGCGATGGGCACTTAAGACTATAAGTGATCAAAACTGAACCCTTGGTTATGAAATTCTAATAACTGGAAAAACATGATTAAGAAGATGTTTTAACAAAACTAAGATGGGAAAACAAAAGAAATTGTTTCAATAAAAGTAATGACTGAAAACTCAAACCATGTTGAGTATCTAATCTATGAAAGCATCTATTTATAAAGATGACTTACTAAGATTAAAAAAACCATCTAACTATAAAACCAACTAAAATAGCAATCAAAAAACAAACTAAAAAATGACTAATATAAGGTCCTTGAATGATGAGGACTCACATAGTTAACTAAAATCCTACAAAGCTATATACGTATGAATCTGCGAGCATGCACATAAATCTATATTATAGTAGGATATAAATCAAAAGAATGGTATGTGGTCAGTACTACACACTGTACTAACTATGTGAAATAATGTTAATTACTTTACATCATGCCATGGACATTATTATAAAGAACGGGCTAAAGTTTTGAAGAAGTATAAGCATTTGAGCATGCACAAATCTAAATTGTAAAACATAAATCATGTTTATATTGAGTGCTGAAACAAGTCTAAAATATAAATTTGTAATGTCATAATCAATATATTATAAAGTAAATTTTATATTGGGGATTTTCTCGCAACCAAAATAAAATATTTGGGTATCATGGAGTCCAACGTACAACCTCAGTTGAATGGGTGCCATATACCTTACGAACTGGTCCCTTAGAGCCAAAGGGTTGACTTAACTAGTAGAGTGACTCTAATCATATGGTGGAAATTTAGTTCTAGGGATTAGGTTATCAAAACCCTTTTTATGTCGTTGCTAAATACTATATCAAACTGGAAATTTAGTATCATAGGTGAATAGTAATTATTGGACTTAAACTGGACCTTAATGTATGTACAAGGTAACAAGTCTAGTCAATAGTTGGAACGATGTCTAAGTAATTGTAATGTTAAAAAATATATATAAGGTGATAAAATAAGGCCTCTTAGTCTACAAGGAGCTACTTAGGATATTTGACCAAAAATAGGGTATGTAAGGCCTACTATTAACCCTGAAAGTCCATACGAAGGCAATTTATACCAAAAAATAGACTAAGGCTTCCTAGTTCTACTATAAGGTGTTAAATAAGTCCAAATAAGTCCTAGGATAGCAGCTTAACTCAAGGAAAAGGGAAATGGTCCAAATCTACCTAAAAATGATTCTCTAATCAACTAAATATTCTAAATTTCACTTAACATGCAACCAAGCCATAAATTCCATCCCAAATCTAGCATAACCCCATACTAAAACCATAATAAAGCTCAATATAAAAGTAAAGTAATCCAATCCTACCCGGACATCGATAAGGCCCGAGAACTAGTAAATTGTAGCTTTTCCCTTTCTGATAAGCTTTCTCATAATACCACACTATCTATAAATTGATCTACACATTAATTTAAGAATAACAACAACACCCATATTTCATATAAATGTTTTGGGTCCAAAACTGAACTAAAGTAATCCCATATGAGGTGTGCGTGTGCAATCACAATTTTGAAACTATCACAACATCCTTTTATGCTCAAATATAATTTACCCTAAAAAATGGGTAAAATTTGAGCATAATTACTCCATCAAATCAACCCGTAAAGTATCTATGGATTTGAGTTTAATTTTAAGAATTATTTAAGAAATTGATGGGATCATTAGGAAATTTTCATGAGAAAAGAATCCCAATTGACTCTCCAAATCTTCCAATCACTGAATGATAAAACATCAAAATACTCCAAGTTTTATTAGGTTTTATGGAGTGGGCTCATAGAGTAAATAAGCTAAAGATAGGAACATACAGAATTTAATGCACAAGTGATGACCTCTTTAGTGGTGAATTGACTACTTAAGCGGTTGTTTGCTAAATCAACAAATCATTGCTTAAACGGCCAAGCCTATGTTCGGCCTCTACTAAAGTGGACGAGAGTTTCTAAAGAGACATCCTATGTTCGGCCTCTACTAAAGTGGACGAGTGTTGCTAAAGAGATATTCTTCTAAAGAGGTAAGGTCCTTGCAAAAATAGATACGTAGGGATAAGGATGGCTTCTAAAGCTATGCCTTGGTTGCTAAAGTGACCTCAACTTAAGCAGCCAAAGGTCCAGTTAAGTAGTAGGACTAGCTGAGACTGGACACCAACAACTCAACAAATTTAATATGTTTTTTATCAGCCCCTCTAGGTTCATTTGGAATCCCATAAATGAAAATGAACTCTTCTACCCTACAAATTTTAACATTCTGGACTCAATGAAGCCATAAAATTTTCCATCCAGTCTTGTTTCAATGAAATGTTGATCCCATATCTAAATGGTTATTTTTACCAAAATCCACCCAATATTCAAAAAAGAGTCAAGAATACTTGGGACCCAAACCAAGGGTCCCTCTAACCTAAAATTGATGTTTGAGATCTAAGAGAACTGTCAGAACTAGCATACAAGGCCATTAACCTGAAGCATAAGCCCAATAGCTAGTTTTCAATAATGAAATCTTCAAAATGGGAATTGGCTATAAAAACTAATCAAATGCCCAATAACTAAACTTTCAACTCCAGCATGTCATAAAAGATTTGGGGAAACTATGGAAAAGCTAAAAATAACATAATAGTACGATAATGCATACTAAATGGACTTTTATCTGTAACACTCGATCTCCTAGGTAACCTCCTTGGCTGGGCGGTGTATCCACTAAACCTTAACCACTGGAATGTCTTTAGAACATAATTGCTTGACATTCCTGGATAATATGAGAACTAGATCCTCTATGAAGGCTCATCTTTCATCTAACAAAACTGAATCTCATTAAAACTCATAAAACATATAAGGGATATAACACCACAATAAAGAGACATAGATTACTAGATAAGCAACTACAAATCAGGGGGCAAATCCTATTCATAAGCTACTTATTCAACCGTTTGAAGTATCTAAAATGGCCTAATATAGCTAGAGATAAGCTTGCCCCTCCTCTGAAACCATATCAGGCCCTTTATGGGCGATACTATAAGAAAAACAAATTCATCAAATCTAAACATCTAGGCGCACATTCTAATATCAACAAACCTCTTCTACCTACTCTGAGCTTCCTCTAAACAATCAACATGGATCCTATCCAACGACCCATAAAGAAAGTTAGTACCAAGAGACTTAGCCAAAGAGGTCTCAAATTACCCTATTAGAGATCAACAATACCAACCATATAAAGCCTCAAATTGTGCAATCTCAATACTTAAATGGTTTCTATTATTATAGGAAAGTTATGCAATGGGGAAGTATTGCTCCTACTGACCTCCAAAGTCGATAATAAGTGCGCTGATCATATCCTCAAGAACCTAAATAATCCACATAGACTGCCTATTATATTGATTTTGAAAAGCAATGCTTAAGTGAACCTAAGCATTCAACTCCTCCTCAAAAGTCCTTTATAATCTAGAAATGCTTACCACCGATCCTCTCTCTAGAATAGTAGATGCGTACTCCATGCAATCAAACTAACTCATAAACATAGATATGAGTGAACATTTTAAAACTGAAAGACATTTGAATTCGGAGAAAATAGGATGATTTGGTAACCAATCTATAAAGACCCAAATATTTTTAAAGCCACGGGATATACGAGGCACACCACTAATGATGCCCATAGTGATCCACACTGACTTAAACTCGAATATAAGTAATATTTGAACCAGGCTACCAGTTTTTTATGCTCAGCCTTTACCTACTGAAAACATGTTAAGAAGCTAAAATATTTGTTGTATCTCTTTTCAAGCCACTCCACCATTATTACTGCCTTAAATCCTTATACATATTAGTTATCCAAGAGTTAGTAAAATATCTGGAGCAATAAGCCTCCTGCAATATCAACTAAATAATGACTACAACCCTCAAAACACAAATGCAGCTATCATGAATAAAAAAAACCCTTGAATCACTTGTAGCCCTTATGGATTTATCCCTCAGAACCTAATCATAGATGGCACAAAGTCTACTATCCTCAAATGGGGGACTCTAAACCTGCTAAAACAAGGTAGATCTAACCTCAACATTAGCAAGGATCCTTCTAGAGTCTAAAATGACAAGTCAGGCGATGAAGTTTTATATGGGCTATAGTCTAAGCTTAAGACTTATCTAAAATTGAAATAAAGGTAAAACAACCCATAGTTAATACCTTCTAGCTCAAGGTATCTGTTACCCATAAGCATATCCTTAATGGTATAGAATAGAGATATCATAATATTTCAAAGACTCAATCCACATGTATTATCTTAAATTAAGCTCCCACTGGATCATAATGTATTGAAGAATACAATGGTGAGAGTAAATCTCAGAACGAACAACATACTAGTAGTGCCTCAAAATCTTGAGTGCAAATACAAGCTCTGATAACTTCAAATCATGAGTGGGTTTGTTGCGCTCATGAACCTTCACCTTCGTCAATGCATAATCTATAACTCGCCCCAGTTTCATTAGAAAACAACCTAAACCAACACCAAAAACATCACAATATAAGGTAAATCCCTGTCTCTCAACAGTAATAGTAAAAATAAAAGTGAAAGTGAGAAAGCCCTTGAGATTTTGAAAACTCAACACACACCATGGACCATTGAAAAGGATACTTATTTATAGTTTACCTAGTCATCGACACTGTAATAGTAGCACATGTCTTAATGAACTGCATATGGTAACCTACAAAACAAATAAGGATATGAACTTTCAATCTGAGACATAGGTCTGGCCACATTACGAATAGTCTCAATTTTTATTAGACAAACCATAATCCATCCTACATGCCACATGTCTAGGAATTAACATACTCATACTAGATCCAAAGCCAGTACTTTGATAATTTGGCATAATGCCTTTGATTTCACAATTTAGGAGCACAATACTCAAATGATACTTGTGCTCCTTCCTACTCCCCGGACACATAATAATATAATCAATGAAAACAATCACAAATAAATACAAATAAATCTTCAAAATAGGGTTCATTAAATCTATGAACGTGACTGGGGAATTAGTCAAACCTAAAGACATCATCAAGAACTCATAATGGCCATTGAGAGTCCTAAAGGTTGTCTTAGAGATGTCGTCATCCCGAATCCTCAACTGACGGTAACCAAATCTTAAGTCAATCTCAAAGAACACTATTTCTCCCTAAAGTTGGTCAAATAAATCATTAATATAAGGCATAGGATACTAATTCTTCATAATCACCTTATTCACAAATACATAGAACTGTCTTTCCTCTTCACTTACAAGATGAGAGCTCTCTTAGGTTATATACTCATTCTAATAAAACCACTACCTAGAGATACTGAGATGAGAATTTAGCTCTCGATAGTAGTGTAATATCCCGCACTTCCTAGCTTGAAATCGTTCCAAGAATGTTAGAAACTTACTTTGAAAGATGAATCCATTTTTTGTACATGTAGAATTTTTATGATTTTCACTTTTTATCATGTGGAAAATTGAATTATCTTTCTAACAATACCAATTTTGTCCAAATCCAATATCGGAGTAAAAAGTTATAGACATTTTACTCAGAGCTATCAGAATTGCCCAAGTGTAACGGCCAGGTTGACGGACCGTCGATCTAGCGATAGAACATCACCTAGACCATCACAACCAAGGTAGTGAGTCAACCTTCTGGATAAGATTTGACGGAAAGGTTGACGGACCATTGAATTTGCAATGGACCATCGCCCAAGCCATCCCTATAGGGCAGTGAGTCTTTTTCTTGGTCCACGTACGACGGTCAAAACGATGGACCATCAATCCAATAATGGACCTTCCAGCCAATGAAGGACCATCGCATGAGCCATCACAGGTCTCATTTAGCAAATTTAAGTTTTTTTAAAGGGTATTTGGATCTTTTTCCTCCTGTTTTAATCCCTAATTATGTCAGACCAAGGATCATAAGTTCATTATTCATTCACAACATCAAATTAGGGTTTTCTCTCAAAGATAATCCTTAAGAAAAAAATCCAAATCCTTCTTTAAGAAACCAAGAAAATTCAAGTTCTTCAATTCCAAGAACTACAAGAAACTCGCAATCAAGGTATGTCATCTGTTGATTCATGGGTCCCTTTCACCCATGAATCTCAAGAATCTCTTTTAAAAATCCAAGATTTGTGTATTGATGAATGTTCATGATTTAAATTGTATTAAAATTCATGTTCATGATGTTGTTTGGTTTTGATTCATGTTTTAAATTACATATTTCAATGGTTGACCTTAGTATATGAAGATTTTCATAAAAATCATGATAAAGCCCCATTCAAATTACAAGTTGATTAAGTATCCATGATTATTAGATGTGTTGATGATTGTATAACCAAATTATGCTCCCTATGTGTTTGACAAAATGCCTATGTGAAATAAAAGTTCTATACTAGTATCATAATATGAAATTCCCATTTATGTACAAGTTTCTGCATGTCAAATGTTTGATGAAATGCCTTAATAAATGAATTAAGGATTATGTTGGTCATGTATTCAAAAAAGTCTTGCTTTTGTCAGTTTCTTTCCATCAAGTCTTGGGGGTACTTGTACTCAAAAAATATAGCGGTGTGCCTAGAGTTAGTGTCATGATTTCACTATATCCTCAATCAAGCCACGATCTATAGAACTCAGTTAGTCATGTGACTCAGGAAATCTTAGTAATATAGTAATCTCAGTACTATTCCATTAGTCAAGGGAACTCAGTTAATTCAGTCCAGCTCAGTTTATTAATCTATGTTCAGTATCTATTCAAATGGGAGTAGGGATTAGCACCGAGTGAACCCAAGGATGGGAACACACACTGTCAGATGAGGTGTGATTTTTAAAAGTCATCCTTGCATTCCATAACTATATAGCCAGTATAGGTTGAGACATTAACATTGTCATATGAGGGTTGATGAGATAGATAACCACTGTCAGATGAGGGTCGCACTATTCTCTTTTGGGGACACTGTCAGATGAGGGTAACTCACAGCTTGTCCTTACCGATGGCGTGGTATTGACACCCTTTCAATTGGGGTTATAGATTGGACCCCAACTCAGCCATAATGGCGTATTAGGGGCATGCTGGTTAGATAACTACTTCCCCTAATTTCAGTTATAGAATCAGGACTATCAGATATAGTTGCTCAGTATCAATTATTTCAGTTATATAGTTATCAGAATCTCATGTTATATCATTCAGGTTCAGTAATCATGTTGTCACAAACTCAGTTATAGTTATTATGTATTCATGCATGCATTCTCATGTTCATGCTACCCAGTCAGTTAGTATAGTTCATGCATATAAACCCTTTGCATTCATCCTACCTCATATGCATACCAGTATATTTAAACGTACTGACGCATTTGTGCTAGGGTGTTTTATACCATAGGTTCAGAAGCACGAGCTCTAGAGCATCAGTAGCATTCTAGTTTCAACAGTCAGAGTTAGTAGTGAGACCTCATCCTTCGAGGACATGACCATTACTTTATTATCTCATTAATTAATTTATTAGTTGGAGTTAGTTGGGGACATGTCCCATCAACTCCTTATCCAGATAGTTCAGTCTGTTAGAGGCTTTTCAGACTATCATGTTCAGACAGTTATTTTAGTTATTTTGGGTATTTCATACCCTATCCAGATGTTATATTTTTATCAATTATGTTACAGTTTTGAACCTTATGGCCTTTCAGCCTTTATTTCTACATTCATTCAGTATATTATGCAATGTTTAGGTATAGATATCAGGCATCGGTTAACTTGTGGTCCTTCAGGGTTGGAGCACCGTGTAGCATTCCAGGAACCAGATTTGGGGCATTACAAGGAGCCATCCAATAAGATGCCATATAAATAGGCCAGGTTCTCAGCTCAAGGTTTATAAAAAGTCATTATCATGCTTAGGAGGAATGGCCAAAAAGATTTGTACGAAAATCATCAGGGAAATCATTGACTACAAAACCTAACCAAGTGAACCACTCTCTGCACTAACATAACAAATCTATAAAAAATAAGACTCACAACTCTGTGATAACTGTCTCCTGGCTCGAACAGAAGAAATAATTCCTATCGATAGACTGTTATAGAACCCTGCTACATAATCAAGGGTATACCAGGAATGGCTAGTGTAACGGTCTTGTAAAAATAAATAATGACTTCTTGATAAGAAGATTACCAGTCCATTCATAGAATAAAATTAGAGTCCACTATATCTAACATAATAAGATTAACCTGAGTATCAAACTGTCAAAAAGTCATGACGCATGATCTATAAACTCGATCAACTATTTAAGAATCCAACATGAGAGTAGATACATACAGTGCCACTATTAAAGACTCCTAAGATATCTCTAAGTGCGGTGCATAATAAGAAGACACATATGAATTAGTGGATCCTAGATCTAATAAATTATTAGTTCGTTATATGTATACTAAAATTTTATCGACAATAAAAATATTTGAAGACTCTGCCTCTATGTAGAAGGTACAACATACAAATGACCTCACCTACTACCTGGTTAGGCACCTGGCTAACCACTTATCTAACCTACCCAAGGAGATTCTCAATAACCTTAGGTACTACCCTTATGGCCCTACATACCACCTCTATCTAGGGTGACATTGACCTAATCAATTCAACACTATGCTGCCTAACTCTCCCACACCAGGGTCTCTCTCTAGACTAATGGTTGATGTCCTCACTATCATAGCGTACCCCAGATACTTTTCTCTGACCAAAAGATCCGGTAGACCTAAAATAACCACTTAGGCTAGAAAACCTAGAAGATGTACCTCTGAAAGACTAAAAACTATTCTAACTAGGGTAATTATAATAATGGTTTTGTTTCCCTTTAGTAATCCGAAGTATAACATGAATGAGCCTAATAGGTTGTCCTTGGTGCTGTTAAGACTAATGTGGAAGGTGCCTACCTCAACAACCTCTACCTCTAAACTGTGAGCCACACTGGCTTGCACAAAAACTACCTTGGTGCCATGGTCTCTTATCATTGAACCCCTGAGCCTCATAATACATCCCCTAAAAAATTTAGGCATTGTTAAAAACCTTGATAAAAGACCTGCTAATTATAACCAAACTCTGAGTAGCCATATGAAAAGAAAGTCTCAACCCTCTATCAAAGCACCTAACCCATTTATCCTAAGTCGTTAAGATCATAGTAGAATGTCTGGTCAACTAACAAAACTTTGCCTCATCCTCCAATACAACATAGAACCTTTACTTTAATCTCAAAAATTAATCTCTCAAATACTCTCAAAGGCTGAGAGGCATATGTTTCACCAAGATAACCTCAGAGAATTGACCATGTCAAAGGAGGAGATCCACCTATCCTGGGATCATGATAACCTCTACACCAATGTCTAGTCGTCAAGTCTTATAAAAAAGTAGTGTAGTCAATTCCATGAGTTTAAATTTTCCCCAAAGTATATAGCCTATCCTTCAAAGCAATTAATAACTCAAATACATCTTCATATAGAGCCCCTAAAAACCTAGGTAAAATCAATCTCAAAAATCTACCCAACATCTTATATTTCTCAATAGATGTAGTTGGTTGGGTGGCTGCTGGTTGAGAAATTACCAAAGCTAGAGAGACCTCAACTTTGAGAGTTGCAACCATAGATTGTTCCCCTACCTTTATACCACTATGATTTATAAGGTAAGCACCATCAGATAGTACACTACTAATCTAACCTTATAATTAAACAAAGGAATCATTGGGAAATGAATAAGAAATAAATACTTGTTAAGCTAGGACTGCCCATGGACGCTAATGGTTGGGGTAATAGAATCTATGGATTGAGAGTAATAGAAAGGTCTTGGAAGGATCCCTATCATGACTCTTTGCTAGGGCTACAACACTCACCTGATCTTGTCCATTAGGTTGGTCATGACTAATAGAAGCCTTAAACATGGAATAGGTGTCCTCATATCAAATCATCATAACTACCACCCTGACAATCTATGAAAGTGAGAAATAATTTTGATTATAAACCAACACAAACTCGATGAATAAATAAAATAAAGAAAGTAAAGTTCTACTAACAACGTCTTATAGTCTTTTAAAAAAAGAAACGAACCCCAACATTTCAATCCATGGGTCTCTACTCTACACTTTCTCTTGTATTAACAATACAAGTAAAACTAGACTTTGTAATAAATCTATCACAATCAGATATAATAAGTCATGATGGCACCTAATCTAACCCACCAGTGGTAAGCCAAACCATAGCACCAAATGTTAGTAATGGGCTAATTGGCAGACGGTATAAGAAATACCTAAAATAAAGAATTCAAAGGGATTGTAAGTAGCTAATATATGTACATGATACTAAATAAAAGTTTGTAATGAGAGAAGTGTACGAAAGAGTATCCTATAATTTAGTAAGGTTGGTACAAGGGCCACTAAATACAAAAGATGAGTAGTAAATAATGTCAATATACATGAAGTATCAAAAGTAAAAACTATCCAAAATAATAGATGAAGAGAATATTAGCTCTAGCTCTGAAAGTTTATCCTATCTTTGAGTCCTAAAAGAAAGATGGATTTATTATCAATAATGGTGACTAGTATTTAATCTACATTAGAAAAAGATGGAGAAGTGTAATATGAGTACCAAAACTAGGGTAACATGGTAGGAACCATCAACCAACAAAGCTAAATTATAATAATAGCACAAATTATTATGAGAATTTAAATTAGAGTATAGGATAAAAGGACAAACCTGAAATGGTGCCCTGGCTAATAGATAATAAATAAAACATTAAGTAAAGTTGAAGTAATACAAGATACCTATAGTCTAACTGGGCCTCCATAAACATAGATGGAACAAACAAGAGAAAATAACTTAGTCGTGCCCCATAAGCCTAATGGATATAATGAAGAGAGAACCACTAACAAAAAAAATAATTCTAAAGTGATCGATAATCATAACCTTTTTTTACCATAACTGCTAGACTCGAACTAGATCCTCAACATCGTAAGTGAATAAAAAATGTTAGACTCAAATCAAACTTTAATAGTATATATATCAGACTCGAACTAGAAATTTAGTATCATATGTAAATTTTAAAAACAAGTCTAAGAACAAGGTTAAAATTCTAGTTAAGTATTGGAAAGATGTTTAAATCATCCTAAGGCCCAAGAATATTTATAAGGCAATGAAAGAAGGCCTCCGTGGTCTAAAAGGAGAAATTTCACCTAAAATATTGCTGATGGGGGCTACTATCTTGTAAGTCGATACTAAGAACTATCTTCCCATAAATAGACAAAGTATTCCAAGTTATACTACAAGGTGTTAAATTAGTCTAAATAAGTCCTATGGTAGCAATTTAAATCATAGAAAAGGGAATGGGTCAATTCTACCTAAAAATATTTTTCTAGCTGGCTAAATATACCAAATTCCACTAAATATGAAACCAAGCAATAAATTCAAACCAAAATATATCATAATACCATACTAATACTATAGTAAAGCTCAATATATGAGGACTATAATCCAGGAAAACCTAGATGCCGATGAAGCCCGAGAAAACACACTAAGTTGAAGCTTCTCATATTCAGGAAGACTTCTCGCTATGACATACTATTGAAATAATGATATACATTTCAGTATGCGAATAATAGTAACCATATTGCATAAAATACTTTGGATCTTAAATCAAGCTAAAGGAATCCCATGTGGGGACCACGTACATAATCAATACTTTGAAACCGTCACAATGTCCCTCTAAGGTCAAGGATTATTTACCCTCAAATGGGTAAAATTGAAGAAATACTACTCTCTCAAATTATACCATAAAGTATCAAGGTATTTGAGTTTAAATCAGACAGTTTATTAAGAAATAAATGGGAACTTATGGATATTTTAATGAGAAAATCCCACCGAACTCTCTAACTTGCCTCGAGCACTCAATGATCAAGCTTTAAAATTCTCCAACTTCTTGGGTTTCGTTGACTTGGGACTTGTAGTAAATGAGAAAAAATTTAGAAAACAGAGAATTTAATACAACAATGATAACATCTTTACGCGACCAATTGACCACTTAAGCAGTCATTGCTAAAGCAACAAATTGCTACTTTAGCTGCCAATCCCATGGCCGACCTCCTTTAAAGATTACAAGTTTTACTAAAAAGACTTTCCACTAAATCACTGCTAAATCGGTGAGGCCTTTACTAAAGTGGAAAGGAACGGAAAATACTGGTTTCTAAAGTAATTCCTTTTTCTCTAAAGCCGCCTCCTCTTAAGAGACCAAAGGTACGCTTAAGCGGTTGCACCAGCTGGGTCTAAGACCCAACAACTTAGTAAATTTTCTATGCTTCCAATAAGCCCCTTGCAAATCATTCGAAATCAACTGAATGTAAATTAACTATGCTACCCTACCAAATTTAACATTTCAGACTCAAAAGCTCTATCAGAATTTCCATTTGAAGTCGTTTTGATGAATTATGGTCCTATACCTTAATGGTTATTTTAATCAAAATGCACCCAATAGACCAAAAGAAGTCTAGAAGCTTTGGGATCTAAACAAAGGGTCCCCTAACTAAATCGACATTTTGGATCAAACATAACTGTCAGAATCGGCATACAATGCAGTTAACATGAATTTTAAGCATAATACACAATCCCAATAGTGAAAACTTTAAAATATAGAATTGACTATAACAAACAAATGATCTACCTGATAACTAAACTATTAGATACAACAAGTCATAAATAACTTGGGGTATCTACAGGAAGACTCTAAATGGTGAAATAGTGTGAAAATGCAGAAAATGACTTGGAGGTCCATTACAAGATATCAATAACATTGGTAATTTTGCATGTTTTCAAGTTATTCGAATGGACTCTCGAGATTTGTTTGCGATCCCACATAAGAAAACCATTCATGATATTAGTATATTTTCATTATTTTGGACTCAATAGAAATGTGAAATTTTCAAAAGAGATCATTTAAAATAAATAAGCCTCCAAGACCCTCTTTAGACTTATTCCACTAGTTTTTAAAAGAAGGGTCAAATTTTAAATAAAGGCTTCAAACTCGATAAAATCATGATACTGAAATCATTGTTCTGAATCTAAGAAAACTGTTCAAATCATCATCTAAAGCTCAAACTACAAAATTTTGATGGAAGTCAAAATCACATATTTTAAAGCCTCTTAGAGTCTTAATCTTTCTTAAAACACTCTGAAATACATTGTTGACTATTCCAACCATCCCTATAACTCAAAAGTAACATGCAACAGCTAGGGGAAGAGCGAAAATAGTCATAAATATAATGAGGAAAGAATCACTGCTACAGTTGTTGCACAAAAAGTTCGAATGAATTCAACATTGTTTTGGGGGTTTATTCTGGGTTAATTGTGTTTAGTCAAATATGTATTTAGAGAATTATTATGGAAGAAGGCATGTGGGCAAAATATCTTAGCATTTTAGTCTATTTAGTGTACTTTTCCATAAAATGAAAAAATAGAAGCCCAAATAACTAAAAAAAAACTAATTTTCATCAATTTTTTTAATTTAATAACAAGACTTTTTTATTTTATAGAAAATTTGACAATCCTCCATTTTATTCACCCTTGGAGTTCACGTTGGTTATGAAATTTTCAAGATTGATGACAAGGATGAAGAGGCTACCTAATTTCAGGTTTTATCCTAAGAGCAAAAATACAGAATCACAGTTATATTACTTTTGTATATGATCTTATGATCTTTTATAAAGGGAATGAGCAATCAATTACAAGAGTAATTGAGGCTATTAAATGTTTTTATAAGACTAAAACCTTTTTTTTTTCAACCCGAAGAAGTCAAGCATTTTTAAAACAGGTTCTAATAAGAATATTAAAGCAAAACTACATGTAGTAACTGAATTTAGATTAGGGTCACTTCCTATCATATGTTTATGTCTGCTACTTTCTCATAGTGAGTGGAATAAATGGACTTACATCAACTAGTTATAGGATCACTCACAAGCTGTAGGCTACTTCAGCAAGGCACTTGTAGTATGTAAGAGTCTTCAAATCATCAATTTTGTTAATTCTGGGGATCAGTTCTATTATTTCCTCAAAGTGTTATCAAAGTAGTGGAAATAGAATGTAGAAGGTTTTTATTGGGCGTATAGAAGTGAAAAGGAAAATATCTTTTTAAAAATAATGTAGAGAATTTTTATAGGGGATTCAAAAGTGAAGAGTAAAATGTCTTTAGCGAAGTGGAATATAGTGTGCAATACAAAAAATCAGGGAGTTTTGAACATAAAGTGTTGTATGTTGTGGAACTTAACAGCTGCAGATAAGATGATATGGTGGATGCGACAAGATAAGAAGAAATTGTGCGTTCAATGGATCCATAACATCTATATGAAAGAAAGGGAGACTATATGGACTCATAACTCACCTTATGGATGTAGTTGGTATTTAAAATAGTAAAGTAAGATCAAAGTAAAACTTACTACATGGTATACTCATGATAAATATAATCTAACAACAACTAGAAAGTATTTCATATCAAGGAGCTATAGTACCTTAAAGGAGGCAAGGCCTGCTAGGAGGTTCTAATATGTTATGGTGTAGAATGGTCATTCTTAACTATAGATTCATGCTATGGGTGGATATGTAGAATAAAATATTGAAAAGAGAAAGGCTTATGAGGATGGGTATCCAATGTGATGATACTAAGTATATGTTGTGTAAGCAGGATAAATTTGAAATAGAAGTTAATCAATTTGGTGGTTGTTCTGTGATAAGTTAATTATGGTCAAGATTTTCATAATGGTTGGAAATTCATAATACGTCAAGGAACGTGCTAGAAACCACAAAATAGATTAAAAAAAGAAGTTAAAGAGGGTCTAAAAAGACATAGTAGCAGTTGACAATGGTTTTATAATCGATAATATTTGGTAAGCTATGAAAGCTAAGTTTCTTAGAGGACATATAGTGAATACCAATTTTCTATTTTAGCAAATACAGGCTATAGTTAGTGAAAAAATTGAAATGTATAAAGGGTGTGCAATGGTTAATGGGGCGCCAAGATACATCTCTATTCTGCCATCGGAGACAAGGAAGCCATAGCACCATCTCTTTTGATAGCACAAAAAACTTCTTTTTTTCGGTGCTGTAATTCTCAAGGAACATGCTTATTTTACAGAGAATGATATAACAATGAGAGGAATTTCATCATTATGTTCTATTTCATTATCCATTATTGACATTTTGTTATTTTAAGCCTTTCTACTTCTTTAGAGGTAGAGATATGGACTGCGTACATCTTACCCCGACCCCACTAGGTGGGAATACACTGGGTTTGTTGTTGTTGTTATTTTAACAAATATTTTCCAAGACCCCAAAAAATGCTCTTTCTTTTGGAAATTTTAGCTCTAAAAGAAGAAAAAGCCGAAAGACTTCTTTTTTAAAAAAAAAGTGAAAATGAAACTTCTTTGCTCCAACGAATTTTAACAAAAGGGGCAAATGCTAATTTTCAATTTTGTCTTATGCCCAGTTATTAATATTAGAGAACAAAAACTCCATGTTTTTCAGATCTGCCTCAAAATGATAAAATATTCTTTTCCCCGGATTTTCCGATAGAACAAAAACAAACCCTTTTTATTTGCATATATGTTTTAGAATTAAAAGAAAAAGAACTTCGCCCTCTTTTTGGATTTTCATATCTATTTTGCACAAACTATCATTTTAAAAAAAATTCTAAATGGTTTAAAAATTTCTTTAGATAATATATTGAACAATTTTTAAATTTCTTGAGAAAAAATGTAGATTTTATGCATTTAAAAACTCATTTTATATATAAAAGTAATTTATCAATTTATTTAAAACTTTTTATAAATCAATATCGTAAAATTAGTTTATCACAACTAATTGCATAAAAAATTTGTAAAGCAATTCTATTTTTTCAGACCAGAAAACCAACTTATGTCTCTTGATACCATTAATGAATGTTTACATATAAAATTAATCTAAACTTATGAAATATTATGCATAAGCCATAAGTGAGAACTTTGTTGTTCTTCTAATAGTGTAACGCCCCGAGTCTGGTACCCCGAATGCTACACAGTGCTTATAATCCCGAAGGACCATAAGCTAACCCATGACTGGTACCTGCTACAATAACTATATAATAATACAGAAATATATGGAATAATGGGATGAAATGCCATAAGGTTCAAACCTGAACAATACTGAATAAAAGAATATTTGAATAAGGTATAAAAGTACCCAAAACTGAAATAACTGACTGTCTGAATAAGGAGTTGATGGGACATGTCCCCAACTAATTTCAACTACTGAAATAAACTAAGTACTAAAGTACTAAAATAATGAAATAATCATGTCCTCGAACTATGAGGACTCACCACTGACTCTTACTGCTAAAACCTGAACTACTAAGTACGTTGGGAACCTGAGCGTCCGAACCTATGGTATAAAACACCATAGCACAAGATAAAAGTATGCGTTAGTACGTGAGAATATACTAGTATACAAAGTAAGTTAGGCAGAGTGCAAGGGTTTATATGCATGAACTATAACTGACTGAATAACATGAACATGACTTTGTAAGAATACATTCATGAATACATAACTGTAACTGGAATTATGAGGATTCTGAATGCTAAGTTTACTGATAACATGGATTACTGATAACTGATATGTTGTTTACTAAGTGACTATGTCTGACAGTCCTGATTCTGATGGAACTAGCTAAGTTTTGTATTAACCTAAAAGACTGCATCTGATAGTCCTAAAATCTATAGAACTATCTAATTTCTTTACTGAAGATTGAGACCAAAACTGTGGGAGGTAGTCATCTAACTGACATGCCCCAAATAAGATAATATAACTGAGTTGGGGTCCAATCTATAACCCCAATTGGAAGGGTGTCAATACCGTGCCACTAGTATGGATAAGCTGTGAGTGACCCTTATCTATCAGGTACTTTAATGAGAATAGTGAGACCCTCACCTAACAGTTTAAGCCACCTCTTCAACCCTCATCTAGCAGGTTTGATGTCTCAACCTACATTGGCTACGTAGTTGTAGAATGCAAGAATTGCTTCTAAGAATCACACACTTTGCTAGAAGGTGAGTTCCCATCATTGGGTTCACTCAGTGCTGAATCTTACTCCCATCTGAATAGACACTAAACTGATTATACTGAGCTCAACTGGATTGAGTTCTCTGAGTTCTATTGACTAACGGAATACAACTGAATTCTAAAAACTAACTGAGTTTACTGAGAATTTAACTGAATACTGAATGGGACTAGACTTACACTGAGATTATAAGTTTTCCCGAGTTTTATAACTGACTAAATTCTACTGATCATGGCTTGATTGAGAGTATCTTGAAAACTAACACTGGATCTAGGTACACAGCTAAATTGTTAGGTATTAAATACCCTCAAGACTCAATAGCATAAAAATAATAAAACATGACCATTCTTGAACACATAACACTAGTCATCAACTCACAATATAATCATTGAGGGATTTCATGAGAACTTGAAAGCCATAAATTTGCGCATGAATTGGAAAGCATGAATCATATCTTGATTTAACAATTCTAATCTCATAGGCATTTCATCAATTCATTACAAAACATATCTTTAGCATTGGAGTCAACTTATCACATGGATATAGCAGGGTATTATCATTTAGATTACAAATGAGTCACAATTTCAGAATTCATTCACTTAAGAACTTTGATAAACACCTAGGAGGCATAATCTTGTATTTGGGCATGGACAACATGGTAAAACATCATGACTATCATCTTAAGTTCATATTTCTAGTGTTCAACATAAGAGAATTCAAATTCAACATGCATGTTGTCATAATATCATGAGATACATTACAGATTCCAACTTAGAAAACATACATTAATATCAACGTGGATAAAATACAACCCACAGCATGGAAATCACCATTCATGGTTTTAAAATTGGTTTCTTGAACTCCAAGAAAGAAAGGGATCCTTGAATGAACACTTTACATACCTTATTGCTTGAATTTGGGAAGACCGATGGTGAATTCTCTTGAATTTGAATCTTGAATTGATATCCCTAGGGTTTTGTTCTTGGGAATTTTGAGAATAATGATTATATTATGCCTCTAAAGGGGCTAAATTTCAACGCCAAGATCGCGTCGTGTCAATAGAATGGCACGCTGGTAGCTGGTAAAAATATTAACCAATGTGTTAGGTGATGCGGCGCACCAAAATCCTGTTTGTCCACTGTTTTGGGATTCCAAACATGGTCTAAACGAGGTCCAAAAATTATGAAACTTATTCGGGAACCTTTATTGACATTCCTGATCATGATTTAACTTGAATATCGACCTTTAAATGACTTTAAGGTCATGAAATAAAATTGTCAACTTTTGAAGGCGAAAAATAAACTAAGTCTGGAAACGTAGCGAGAATTTTCTAAGCCTTGGACCCCTTAATAAGCTTAGAGGACGGAATTAAGCTAGAGATTTTATGGGGTCGTACACGTAACATAAGTGGTAGAGTAGTATGAACCACAATTAAAATCACTAGTTGATGGTGGTTGTCTTGATATGTTGGAGCAACCCCCTACCATAACATATACCTAAGTCATTGAGAAAAGAATAAAGTTCATAAATTTTTTGAATTTTTATATCTACAGTATATCCAATGACACACCATTTATATGTTTATATAAAAATTATTAGGCTAACTTAATCATCCTACCATGATAGATAAGCTAACTCAACATGTAAACTGTGAAAAACAACTAAAAATGTGGAGAATTAAAATAATAAAAATTCTCAAACCAAAATTCAAAATCAACCGCTAAAGAAGTCTGAAGGATAACAACAATCCAAAAATTCTGTATATCATAAGTCAAGCCTTTCAAAAATGAAATACAATTTGAGTATCTGGAATTTCTCAAACATAACGAAATGACATTAGAATAAAAGAAGAAATCTAAAGAATCCAGAAAGGCAGTATTGCTACCTTTAAGTCTTGAAAGTCCAAAAATTCTCTCATAAATAGGGACATGTAAGGTGCAAATAAAATAGCAAGAGAGGGTATGAAAGCACGCATGCTCAGCTGCATCATTGATCGATTCTAATGCAAAATGGTGGGGAGAATGACCCAATAACAACCATCCACAACAACAAATTAAATCCACTAAGGCATCACCTAATCTGATAGTTAATATCAACATCAAAATAACAATTCATATTTAAATAGCTCATATTTCATAAAAATCCAAGAGAAGGCATAAGGTATTCAACCTCACATTCAAACTATCATATGGCATACTAAGTTAATATTATCAGACAGATATGATATGTAAGATGTATGCGAGATACTTAAATATGATAGTGTTGATGAAGATTATGTGCACGCAGCTACAACCAGTATACACCTACTTCTCTAAGGCTAGACAAGACCAATGGGGAATCACCAGGCCCATCTATTCCCTCTATATCCTTCCCCTTTAGACCCTTCAAGAAACTGAATTCAAATTTTTTCTAAATGGTCATCGGAGAGTAACTCAATTCAGATACAACCCTAAAGACATCACATAGTAATAAAAGTAAGTCTTATGTCTCAAAACCCTTAAATCCTACCTAAATGCCATCAAAAGGGAATCATATGACCTAACCAATAAGATGCTTATGAACACATATGAAATATAAGGATAATTGATTCAAAAATAACAAAATTAGATTTCTTAATGACTGAATAAAAATATGTACTGCAATCATCAATCTTCCCAAAAGTAGAAGCCATTATCCTGCTTATTAACGAATAATAACATCATAAACTATTAGTCAATTCATAATCCTTCCCTTATCATTGAGGACATGATTAAGATAAAACTATTAATCAAATCTATTTTATTCCAAAACATATAGGCTAGATTTAAAAAGTCAATCCAGTCAAAAAAATTATTTTTTCAATGTTCTACAATGACATAAACTTTTTATTTTAACCTTAATTAACTAAGTTCTTAGTTCCATTTTATCAAATATTCTACACACAAACTTGATTCGCCAGAATATGACTACAACTATTAAGTATCATGCTCCATAATCGCTTTCAATTATATTACACAAATCCACACTAGAAAGTAGAAGAAATAGTCAAAACAAGACAATTAATCAGTTTTAACCATTCATATAATACTAGCACTTGCATATATCTTTGTCACTTCACCTATATAGAACTCCTATATGCCCATTAATTTCCTTAACAGACACTGGTACATAAATATTTAGAATAAGAGCCAAGGAAAGAGTAAGAGTCAAGGAAAGACTCAACTTATCTTGCGGAAGCTGAAAGAATCAAACTAAAGATTTACCTTTTGAATTTCCTCTGAATGAGCCTAATCTTTTAAATAGACAGACTATATAAGAAAACCAAGCTAATGATACCCATGTTACCATGACTCGTGTTGGGATTCAAAACATTAACTTAAAAGTAAACCCAGTCTTATGAAAAAAAATATGAGTTCTATTGAAAAATCACATTACCTATACTTTATGAAGTTCGATTCTAAAATCTCATTGAAAATTTAGTTGATATTGACTTTGAAATCTTTGTTTTATTACACTTTACCAGCAAAACCCTTAATATGAATTTGAAAAACATAGATTTGATGGAAAAATCATGGATTAATTATGGAGAAATGATGTAAATATGATAAAAACTTTGTCAAGGTAAAAATATCAAAATGCTATTTGGAATCAACCAAAAATGATGCTCACAAACTTCAAAAATGAAGGAAAAGGTGATTTCTTTGAAAAAAAAAGATTAAAGGGTTGGAATGTATGGAATGCTTATCGCGATTTCGATTGGTTCCTTCACTATAGTTAGAGGAACCGAACTCGATAATATCTTGAATGCAACACAAATGTCTTTATAGTTGAACAACTCCTACCCAAACATGAACCATATCTAATAGCTCATTATGACCATGACCCCATCTATTCTATTAAGAATGCCTAGGAAGTTAGTGCTTTGCAATTATGGTAAGAAGCATCATAATTAAAAAACTAAAATCTTACATCAGATCAGCGGTGACTGCAATAATAAGGTCAAGAAAAATCTATCTATTAGACCCTTCATCTGAGTTTGGAATCTTACAAAAAAATTTGATATTGCTAAAAGATCAAATTCAACGTTCTAGACTTAATGGAGTAGATAGAATTTTCAATGGAGGTTGTTTTTGTAAGATGTTGACTGAACTCAACTATAGGCCACAACTACCCACCATTTTTTCTAAATAATTAAAATTACACCAAAAGTCCCATGACCCTAACCAACATGCTTCTAAGCCAAATTTGACACTCTAGAGCTAATGGAACTAACAATTGTAATATAATTCTTGGATCTCCAAATATTGACAACCCTTCTAACTCCAAAGCCTGGATAAATAAGAAACTTAGTTCTCATCAAATAACCTCAAGAATTGTGTCACCCTCTTGCATAATCCATAAATAACAAAGAGCAACTTTAGGGAGGGACAAAATGGCTAGAACAAATAAAAACTTGAATTTTATTAAATGAGTTGCAATATTATCTACCACTAAAACCTATCTTCATCCTCAAAGGTTTGATTAAGAAAGGTACCAAATCTATCGAGTAGTTGTTAATACCACATTAAACCTCATACACATGCTTGCAAGAAAAATTTTACAACCTGATTCTACACCCTAGACGTAACACGGTGCTTAGAGCCAAAAGGGGCCCCAAACTAACCCTTGGCCTAGCATAATATAAAAAGTACCTTAATAACTAAATATACTGGTGCAGAAGCTAACCGAATATAAAAATGATTATCTAAAATTAATATAATTATGAATAGTCATTACAATAAATATTGTATCTGAGAAAAATATACAGCTGAAACATTTATTGTCTAGATGAAAGCCCTTTACTATCTGATGAGTTTCGAGGATAGGATCATAGCTAACTAAAACTGTCTGAAATTGAAAATTAATACAAAAAAATATTAAAATATTTTCTTCGGATGATAAGGACACACCACTATCTGCTACTAAGAGGGTACCTGAATGCACTGATCATGAAAAAGTCTTAGGTATTGACAATTTTTTGTCTTTTAGTAGTTTAAGATAAAGACTTTTTTGTTAGATAGCTATAGTCTATAGCCTAGCCTTTTTGACATTTTTGTTAAAGTTTTTTAGTCTTTAAAT
>NC_061111.1:108229617-108272605 GCF_002878395.1 Capsicum annuum | reverse complement strand
AATTATGTGGTAGAGACTATTTGCCACACACTGACATGGATTATTTCTTATGTTTGGGATATAAGATTTATATCGAGGGTTAAAAGTTTTATCTTGCTTATATTTGTGATATTAGTGTAAATGGTCCTTCCCTTTACTCTATCCCTATTGCTCATGATATTCATTATGTATTTCCTACATATCTACCTGGTCTTCCTACTGAGTAAGATATTGAGATTATTAATGATCTTGAGCCATGCACTCGACCTATTACTATGGACCTTAATATATGACTCTTATCAACCTTAAGGGTCTAAATTATCCGCTCTAGGATATTCTATTTAAGGGTTTCATTAGGATAAGTGTATAGCCTTGGCATTCTGCTTTCATGTTCATGAAGAAAAAGACTTATTCCTTGTGTATGTGTATTGATTAACAGGCAACTGAATAATGTGACAGTCAAGAATAGATATCTTATGCCTGATATTGATGTTTTATTTGACTAGCTTTATGGAGTAGCAATATTCTCTTATATTGACTTGCGATCCCGTATCATCAAATGAAGATTCAGGCTGAGGACATCCCAAAGACAACATTCAAGACTCACTATAGCCATTAAAAGTTCCTGGCAATGTCTTTTGGGCTGACCAATTCCCCAGCTTCATTCATGGCTTGATAAACCACATTTCTAGACGCTATCCAAGAAGTAGGAAGGAGTATATGCATCATTTGAGGATTGTTCTCTAGACCTTAAGGTATTATATGACTTTTTCCAAATTCTCAAAAGGCGAGTTTTAGCTCAAATCAATTACATAATTAGGACGTATGGTATTTAAGGATAGGATTATTGTAGAACCCATAAAGAGAGAGGCTATTTGTGATTGTACCAGGTCTCTCAATTTGAGATTTATAGCATGCTGGTTTATAGTTAGTTCAGTGAGGGTGTAACTGCTATTACATCACTGATTACTAGATGACATTGAAGGAGGTTCCTTTCTAGTTGTCAGAGGAGTATGAGTTAAGATTATGGAGGTTTAAGGATTTCCTCAATTTAGCTCCAATATTGGCTCTTTATATTTAGGGTAAGGGATTTACTAAATATTTTAATGCTTTTGGTGTTTTCTTTGGTTTCATGTTGATGCAGCAAGGCCGGTTCATGACTTACATATCTAGGCAGCTTAAGGTGTATAGGTGCAACTACTTAACTAGTTATTTGGAGTTGGTAGAGGCAATTTTTATGCTTAAGAGTTGGAGGAATTATTTTTACAACATTTATTGTGAGACCTTCAAAAGTCATTGTAGTGTTCAACATCTCATGACAAAGTAGGAGCTTAATTTTAGACAACACAAATGGATGGAGTTGCTGTATAATTATGGTATCTCTTTTCTATACAATCCCGGGTAGAGAATGTGGTAACAGACTACTTCCGATGGAAGGCGGTATGTATGGGTAGGTTGGCTTTTTTTAGTTTTTGAGAGGCCATTGGTGTAGGACATCCTGTCCTCAGCCAACTTGATAGGGCGATTTGATATTTCAGACTCCAGGAGAATCCTTGCTAGTGTTAAGTCTAGGTATACTGTAATGACCCAAAATCGCCTCCCGAGACATCACACGGTACTTAAGGCCCCGAGTAGCCCCAAGCTAACCCTTTGAGCCTGTTTCTATTAATAACACTCATTTCAGGTTGAAATAATTCAAACACTAGCATAGTCATATCATATAAATAAAGATACAGAGAAAAAAATCAATCCAAATGACCACAATACTGGAATTCTCAACACAATCACAATCTGATAACTAGTCTGAAAAAGCCTCTACTAATCCATGAACTAGAGAGCCGTTGGGACAGGTCCCCAACTGACTCAAAATGAACTGAAAGTAAAAATATAGTCTCTCAAATGTAGAAATGTATAAAGATAGGTCCTCAAACCATGAGGATTCACTACTGTAGGAATGTAGATAGAGGTACTCAAAAGACAATGATGAAGCTGGGACTGAGCACCTGCACCTACATTATAAGACAATGTAGCATATATATGTATATGTGGATCAACACTTGGGAATGTAATGAGTATGTGGGGGTGCATACATTTATATAAAACAACATCAATACTTTTTAATCAAATCATTCATGCAATAAGCAATGACTCACATGGCTCGAATAAGTATAAAATGTTAAGCACATGAATCATGTAGAATGGAGTATGTAACACAAATCTCGAGAGTCGTAGTTTAACTTTGAAATCAGTAATCTTCTCTTATTCTCATTATCCATAGGCTAAAGGAAACTTTAAATAATACTTTCAACTTATTCATATGTCTTATGGAGAGTAAAACCTCTTTAATGCTCTAGAACTCATAACTCCTTTGAAATCAAGTACTTGGAATTAGGAATCATATAACTTTGAAGCATACTTGAAGGAATTTCATTCACTTTAGGAAAATATCTCATTTCAAGCTTTTGGAAAAAATAGTTATATCAAGGGAAAATACTTTAGTCTTAGGGAGAAAATCTGCAACTTTACTATTAAGAAAATAACTTGTATCAAGGGAGGATCTCCTAACCGACATAAACCATGCGAGCTATACAGAGTCCAAAATTTTTTCCTCTTAAGAAAGAGACCCTACGTTGGAGAGGAGCATCATACTCTTGCCAGGGAGTATAACCTCAATTCAGTGATCACTTATCTCGGCCTCGGGCCCAATATCTCGGCCTTAGGCCCAATATCTCAAACCTATGATGGCACGTAGTTCTATGGTAAGAAATCATAGTAACTTACCCAATTCAGTGCTAAATACTGCTCCCTTTAGTTTATCTCGCTCATCTTATGGAAATATACTTTCAAAATAATCTTATGGTTCATAAGAACCCAATAATCAAATCTGTAATCTCATGTGGTAGAGTGGATTTCAAAAATCTATGACCATTAGGTAAAAACATTTCTCAATAATCTCAAAATAATCAAATCGTGGGTGCTTATAGCTCAATAGTTCATAAAATTGCAAGTCTCAAGTAGGTTTTAGTGACCCATAATTCCATCTCAAGTTAGAGCTCATCATAATGCATAATAGATAGCATATAGATTCATAAATCATATAGAACTTTGGAATTTACAGTAATTTAGCTCATAATCTCAACATACTCTTATACTTAAATATATCAAACATTTCAACTATTAAATTCTCAAGTATTAAAATCATGGGGTATAGACCCAGCTGTAATTTCTTAAGAAAATATGTAAAAATCATGCCATTAGACTCTTAATTCATGGGAAACATCAAAAGCTTGCAACTAATAACAATGGGTGAAAAATCCCAATTTAATTTCATGTAAAATCTCATATATTGTAGAGAATTGTAGTTTAAATAAACCTTTGGGCACAAGGGTGAAAGGATTAACCTTGTTCAAAGCCCCACATACCTTGAATTAGAAGCTTTGGATGAACTCTCTCTTTTGGGACTCTATTCGTACTCTTGAATGAGGTTTCTTGAAGCCCTTGACTTGGGAACCTTGAATCTTGACTCAATTTTGAAAATCTATGGTGGATACTTGAGATTCTTGGAAAAGGTTTTTGATACATGCGGTTTTTGTTGAGAGAAAACTTGATAAAAACTTCATAGAATGCTTTTAAATGACTTTAATTTGGTGTTTGTATGGTTTAAGAGGCTTGGAAAAATTCCAAAGTGCCCCTTTTAGTTACTGTAAAAAGCTTGAAAAATTAAACTAGAACCCGATTTTATGGGCCACCGCGATGGGCCACTATCGCGGTGGCTCACTGGAAATTGACAAATGGGAATCTGGGAGTCACCGCGATGCGGAGCCATTACGTTGTCCCACTAGTTAGGACCTGGACTTAAGTGCGACACATTATAATCACACTAGGACACTGGAAATTGACCATTGAGAACTTGGGGTCCTCCGCAACATGCCACTATTGTGGAGTTCCACTGGAATTTGACAATTATCAAATAGACCTTCTCTGCGACGCGCTAAGAACTAAAATGACGTTGTTTTATGACTAGGACTTAAATTAGCCATAACTTCTTACCAGAGTATTGGATTTGGGAGAATCTTATATTGATGAAAAACTTATCAAATTTACCATGTGATAAAAAGTAAAAACTAGGGAAATTCTATATGGTTAACACGATACTCACTTTGAATGTTACTTCTCAATCATTTAGGGCCAGAATTATGCCTCACTTGACATGCCCTAAGGCTCATTCTACAAGAGAATTTTGCGGGATCTTACAATATCTCCCCCTTAGAAACATTCGTCCTTGAATGTCACTAGTTAGACTTGGAATATAGGAAAAACAGAGTACACACAGCTGAAGATTTTTTTTTTTTGCTTAACGGCTCAAAATCTCTCTAAACTCTTGAATACCTCAGAAATTGCAAGAACTCATGTAAGAATAGATAAATAGCTAAACTTTAGATTAGAAGAGCTGAATTAAGGAAGAATAATACCTTCAGATTAATCTGAACTCGCAGAAAAGAGGTGCGGGTACTTGACTCGCATGTCTACTTCTGCCTCCCAAGTAGTGCCCTCAACTGACTGGTTCCTTCACAAAACTTTGTCTAAGGAAACCTCTTTGTTCCTCGGCCTACGGATCTAAAAATCTACGATATCAACAGGAATCTCATCAAATGAAAGATTGTTTTGAATATCAGCACTCTCGGAGTGATCTACTGAAACAGAATCACCAATATGCTTTTTACGAATGGAGACATGAAAAACAGGATGAACAGCTGACAACTCTGCGGGTAACTCAACCTCATAGGCTACTTTACCAACACGACTCAAGATTCTATATGGGCCAACATAACGAGGACTAAGATTTCTATTTTTACCAAACCTCTTCACCCTTTTCATGGGTGAAATCTCTAAGTACACCAAATCACCCACTTCAAACTCAAGATCTCTTCTCCTCACATTAGCATATGACTTTCGACGACTCTGAGCTGCCTTTAACCTCTCTCTAATCAACTTAACTTTCTCCATAGCTTCAAATAATACATTAGGCCCAATCATGGCAGCTTCACCTACTTCAAACCAACCTATGGGTGATCTACATCTCCTACCATACAAGGCCTCAAATGGTGTCATCCCAATGCTAGCATGGTAACTATTGTTATAGACGAACTCTATCAATGGCAATTACTAATCCTAAATACCTTTGAAATCAAGAGTACATGCCCTCTACATATCTATTAGGGTTTGAATGGTCCTCTCAGCCTAACCTTCTATCTGCGGATGAAAAATAGAACTCAAAAGAACTTGGATACCAAGACCCTACTGAAACGCCCTCCAAATCTGAGAAGTAAATTGAGTGCCCCTATCCAAAATAATCGATGAGGGAACTACATGCAGCCTGAATAACTCCCAGATATAAAATCTAGCATAATACTCAGCTGTATAAGATGTGACCACGAGCAAGAAATGTACGGGCTAAGTTAGCCTATCCGCAATAACCAAAATAGAATCATGATGATGACGCGAAAGAGGTAACCCAATCATGAAGTCCATATTCACCACTTCCCACTTCTAAGTGGGTATACCAAACTCTTGCATAACAACACCAGGTCTTTGGTGCTCTACCTTAACCTGTTGGCACGTTGCACACTTTGATACCAACCCAGTTATATCCTTCTTCATGCCATTCCACCAATAGATTTCCTGCAAGTCGCGGTACATCTTGGCAGTGCCGGGTTGAATAAAATATCGTGAGCCATGTCATCCATAATCTTGTACCTCAAATCATTAACACACGAAATACACAATCTACCCTACAATATCAACACACCATCTACCCCTTAGGAGAAAACCTATACCTTTTGGTCCTTAACTACCTCCTTCATTTTGACCAAACTAGTATCTCTATCTTTCTTCTCTTTTACTTCTAAAACTAAAGAGGATTTGGAACTACTTTGCACCAAAGTACTTCCCTCAGCAGAATCAAGTAACCTAACACCCAATCTAGTCAAATAATGGACATCATGAGCTAACTCTTTCTTACCTTCCTCTACATAGGCAACACTACCCATATATAATTTGCTAAGGGCATCTGCCACTACGTTGGCCTTGCCCGAGTGATACAATACACTCATATCATAGTATTTTAACAACTCTAACCACCTCCCCAGCCTAAGATTCAACTCCCTTTGAGTAAATACATACTGTAGGCTTTTATCATTAGTAAACACATCAACATGAAACCATAAAGATAGTGTCTCCAAATTTTCAAAGGAAAAACCACAACAGCTAACTCAAATCATGGGTTGGGTAATACTTCTCATGCAACTTTAAATGTCTAGAGACGTAGGCTATAACCTTATCTCTTTGCATTAACACACAACCTAAACCAATTCTAGAGGCATCACAATACACCATAAAAAAATCTGTACCATCAAGAAAAGTCAACACAGGTGCTAAAGTAAGTCGAGTCTTTAACTCCTGAAAAACACTTCTCATAGGAATCTGACCACTAGAACTTCACTTTCTTTTTGTTAAATGAGGTCATGGGAGACACAATAGAGGAGAATCCTTCAACAAAACAGTGGTAGTAGCCCGCTAGACCCAAGAAACTTCTAATATCAGATGGAGAGATAAGTCTAGGCCAATTTCTTACAGCTTCTGTCTTTTGAGGATCAACTCTAACACCTTCGGCCGAAACAACATTACCCAGAAAGGCTGCAGAACTTAGCCAAAATTCATACTTACTGAATTTAGTGAACAACTAGTGACCTCTAAGAGTTTCCAAGATGATTCTAAGGTGATCTGTATGATCATGCTTAGTGCAAGAGTAGACAAGGATGTCATCTATGAACACTATGACAAATATATCATTATATTGCTTGAACACTCGATTTATGAGGTCCATAAAAGCTGCTGGGGCATTGGTTAGCCCAAAAGACATAACTAGAAACTCAAAGTGAACCTAGCTGGTTCGAAAGGCTATCTTTGGAATATCACATTCCCTCACTTTAAGTTGATGAAAGACGAATCTAAGGTCTATCTTGGAGAAATAACTTACACCTTGCAACTGATCAAATAGTACATCAATTCTCGGAAGAGGATACTTATTTTTGACTATGACCTTGTTAAGCTGACGATAGTCAATGGACATGCGCTAAGAACCACTTTTCTTTTGCATGAATAAGACAGGCGCCCCCAAGGAGAAATACTGGGCCTAATAAAACCTTTATCTAAATGATCCTTGAGTTGCTCTTTCAACTCCTTAAGCTTTGTAGGTGCCATACGGTATGGCGGAATAGAAATAGGCCAAATATTAGGAATAAGGTCAATCCTGAATTCTATCTCTCTATCAGTAGGTACCCCTGGGAGATCTTCAAGAAAAACATCTAGAAACTCAGTAACAATATCAACTGACTGAATAGTTTGAGCCTCAGACTTAGTGTCTTTGACTCTAACTAGGTGATAGATGTAACCCTTAGATATTAGCTTTCTAGCTTTGTGATAGGAGATAAAATGACTCTTGGGAGATACCGAACTCCTAGACAACTCAAAAGCTAATTCATTAGGAAACTGAAACTTGACCATATGGGTACGATAGTCTATAGATGCATAAAAAGAATAAAGCCAATCCATACCCAAAATAAGGTTAAATTCCACCATGTCTTACTCTATCAAATCAACAAGTATGACTCTATGATGAACAGTGACAGGACAATCTCTATACACTTATTTATCAATAACTGACACCCTAGGGGTGTGGAGACTAAGAAAGGCATAGGAATCTTTTTGGGATTCATTTTGAAATTCATAGCTATAAGTGGGGTCACATAAGAGAGACTTGACCTGGGGTCCAACAACACATAAACATCACGACAAAAGACACTGATCATACCAGTAACAACATCGGGAGAGTTCTTCTTCTCCTGATGGAATAGTAAGGCATAGAATCTGTTCTGGCATTGACTGCCAGCAGTGCTAGATGAAGCGCCCTAAACAGAGGCGGCACGAGGTACAGGAGTTGGTGCTCTAGTAGCCTGTGCCTGTGGTCCAGTATCTCTGTTCCCCTGTATAGCATAAGGACAATCTCTAAGTTTGTGGCCCTGCTTGGGACAACAAAAATAGCCCCTCAAATCTACAAAATAGTCATCGGGATAATCATTACTACACTTATCCCAAAGAGGATAACTGGGCCTGTTACCAAGACTATTCTGTGACCTAGACATAAAAGATCTTCCTCTTTGCTCCTGCCTACCTCTAGGTGCAGGAGTACTAGCTGATAAAGGTGATGGCATAGATGAACATCTCTGAAACTGAGGGTAGTTCCCTCCATGGAACCTAGGCTAGATAAACTCATGCTGCTCAAATCTAGCTTTCTTATTACCCCTCACTCTATCTCTTTCTCTAATCTTATCCATCTCTATTTACTGGGCATACATCATCAACCTAGCCTTATCTATATCCCTATGCAGCATCACAGTCCTACACTTCTTCAGTAACAACACAAAAACACCGATCATAAACTTGCTCATACTAGCCCAGGCATCATAAATCAAATCAGGAGCATACTTAGCCAACAGGTTGAACTTCAAGAAGTACTCCTTAATAGTCATGGAGCCCTACCTTAAGTTGATAAACTTCTAAATCTTTGCTTCGCTTATCTCAACCAGAAAGAACTAGTCCAAGAATGCATCTTGGAACACCTGCCAAAGTTATAGGAGCAGCATCCTTACCTCTACCCTTCCTCTATAATACAACCCAGTCATAAGCAATGTCCTTCAACCTGTAAGACACCAACTCAACACTTTATTCCTCAGAAACATACATCACCTATGTGATCTTTCTCACCTCCTCAAGGTACAACTGTGGGTCCTCATCTGCCTTAGACCTATAAATCTCTGGCGTATTCATCCGCATAAAATCATAAATCCTACCTACAGCTAAATCCCATCCTTGTTGATTAGCAACTATGGCCTGGTTATTGGCCCTAACATTAGCGGTGACTTCTTGGGCTAATGCCTAAAAGGCCTCCTGAAACATGGCATGAGACACAGTTTCATTCAAGAAATTAATAGATGAGGGTTGCTTATCAACATTCCTACGGGCATTCACTCTTCGTAGAGGCATTTTCTGAAATAGAAGAGCACAAATTATTAGATGAGAGGAACACCTATAGGCACGATAGTATATGAAAGTAAGAAATAACTTTTCCTAAAATGTCTTGAAGCCTCTTGATCATAGATGTGGCGCACTTACACCGATGGTCAAGACTCTACTCAACGCAGCTTGTCAGACTCCCTAGGAAAGCCTTAAAACCTTAGGCTCTGATACCAAGTTTGCAACGACCCAAAATCACCTCTTAGGATGTCACACAGTGCTTAAGGCCACAAGTAGCCCTAAGAAAACCCTTTGAGTCTATTTCTACTAATAACACTCATTTCAAGATAAAATAATCCAAACAGTAGCATAGTCATATCTTATAAAGGGAGATATAGAGAAAATACTCGATCCAAATAACCACAATACTGGAATTTTCAACACAATCATAATCTGATAATTAGTTTGACAAAGCCTCTACTAATATATAAACTAGAGAATTATTGGAACAGGTCCCCAACTGACTCAAAATGAACTGAAACTAAAAATATAGTCTCTCCAATATAGAAATATCTGAATATAGACAGAGGTACTCAAAAGTCACTAACGAGGCTGGGACTGAGCACATGAACCTACATTATAAGATAATGTAGCATATAGACATATATATGGATCAACACTTACGAATATATTGAGTATGTGGGGGTGCATACATTTATATAAAAAAACATCAATACTTTTTAATCAAATCATGTATGCAATAAGTAATGACTCATATCACTCGAATCAGTATAAAATGTAAAGCTCATGAATTATGTAGAATGGAGCATATAACATAAATCTCGGGAGTCATCATAGTTTAAAATTGAAATCGGTAATCTTCTCTTATGGTCATTACCCATAGGCTAAAGGAAACATTAAATAATACTTTCAACTCATTCATATGTCTCATGGAGGATAAAACTTCTTTAATACTCAAGAACTAATAACTCCTTTAAACTCAAGTACTTGGAATTCGAAATCATATAACATTGAAATATACTTGAAGGCCTTTTATTAACTTAAGAAAAATATCTCGTTTTAAGCTTTAGGGAAAAATACTTATCAAGGGAAAATACTTTAGTCTTAGGGAGAGAATCTGCAACTTTACTATTAGGAAAATAACTTGTATCAAGAGAGGTTCTCTTAACCGACATAAACCATGTGAGCAACATGGAGTCCAACGTTTTGTCCTCCTAAGGAAGAGACCCTACATTGGGGAGGACCGTCATACTCTTGCCAAGGTGTATAAACTCAATTCAGTGATCACTTATCTCGGCCTCGGGCCCAATATTTTGGCCTTAGGTCCAAAATCTCCAACCAACGGTGGCACGTAGCTCTAGGGTAAGAAACCTTAGTAACTTACCCAACTATGATAAATACTACTCCCTTTAGTTTATCTCACTCATATCATGGAAATCCACTTTCAAAATAATCTTATGGTTTATAAGAACCCAATAATTCAATCTGTAATCTTATGTGGTAGAGTGGATTTCAAAACTCTATGACCATTAGGTAAAAACATTTCTCAATAATCTCAAAATACTCAAATCATGGGTTCTTATAGAACAATAGTTCATAAAATTCCAAGTCTCATGTAGGGCTTAATGACCCATAATTCCATCTCAAGTTAAAACTCATCATAATGCATAATAGATAGCATATATATTCATAAATCATATAGAAATCTGGAAATTATAGCAATTTATCTCATAATCTCAACATACTCATGTACTTTAATATCTTAAACAGTTCAACTATTAAATTCTCAAGGATTAAAATCATGGGGTATAGACCCAGCTGCAATTTCATAAGAAAACATGTAAAAAGCATGCCATTAGACTCTCGATTCATGGGAAACATCAAAAGCTTGCAACTAAAAACAATGGGTGAAAAACTGCAATTCAATTTCATGTAAAGTCTCATAAATTGCAGAGAATTGTAGTTCAAATAAGCCTTTGGGCACAAGGGTGAAAGGATTACCCTTGTTCAAAACTCCACAAACCTTGAATTAGAAGCTTTGGATGAACTCTCACTTTTGGGACTCTATTCTTACATTTGAATGAAGGTTCTTAAAGCCCTTGACTTGGGAACCTTGAATCTTAACTTAATTTAGAAAATCTATGGTGGATTCTTGAGGATTTTGGAAGAGGTTTTGGATAGTTACACTTTTTATTGAGAGAAAACTTGAGAAAAACTTCATAGAATGCTTGTTAATGACTTTAATTTGATGTTTGTATGGTTTAAGAAGCTTGGAAAATGTCCAAAGTGCCCTTTTTAACTTTTGTACGAAGCTAAAAAAATTGAACTGGAACCTAATTTTATGGGCCACCACGATGCACTGTGGCTTACTGTAAATTAACAAATGGGAATTCGGGAGTCACCACGACGAGGAGCCATTGCGTTGTCCCACCGTTGGGAAATGGAACTTTAGCACGACGCATCACAATCGTGCTAGGCCATAGGAAATTGACTATTGAGAAATTAGGGTCCTTCACGATGCGCCACTATCACAAAGTTCTATTGGAATTTGACAATTGTCAAATAGACCCTCTCCGCGATGTTCCAAGCACTAAATTGATGTTGTTTTACAACTAGGACTTAAATTAGCCATAACTTCTTACCCGAGTATCGGATTTAGGCAAATCATATATTGATGGAAAGCTTATCAAATTCCCCATGTGATAAAAAGTCAAAATTAGGGAAATTCTATATGGTTAACATGATACTCACTTAGGAAGTCACTTCTTAATCTTTTAGGGCTGGAATTATGCCTCACTTGACATGCCCTAAGGCTTATTCTATGAGAGAATTTTGTGAGGTCTTAGATATACCTTATTGGAGAAGACTTGGAGTGGCCATCTTGATAATAGGGGAATTTAAGTCATACATAATCTGGTATGGGGTGGTGAGTCTATGATTTCTACCATAGATTCTGAGGGTATTTTGAGATATGATAGTTGTATTTATATTTTAGGGGTTGCATACTAGACTCAGTTCATATTTGGAGTCTCACAGCTATAAATACTTTATTCACCCTGCAAACTAAGATGTAAAATGATTTGAGAAAACACTTTAGTTGAGCAACATGAAGAGAGATATAGCTTACTTTATGGCTTATTTCTCATGTTTTCAACTGGTGAAGGGTAAGCATTAGAGGTTTGGTGGACTAATTCAAAGATTGCATATTCCCAAGTTAAAGTGGGAGTGAATCACCATAATCTTTGTTATTAGGTTTCCTTGCATCTCCTATGGTTTTCACAATATTTGGGTCATCATATATCGATTGAACAAACTAATGCATTTCCTTCCTATTCATATGTCTTTCAGTGCTAAGAGATTAGACCGTATCTATGTTCATAAGATAGTTTACCTACATGGAGTGCATATATCTATTATTTTAGATGAAGGCTCAATATTTACTTCTAGCTTATGAAGAGCTTTTATGGAATTAGGCACATAGTGGATCTTAGTTCCACTTTTCATCCTTAGATCAACTTGATGTGGGAACAAACTTTTCTTATTTTTGGGGATATGCTCTGAGCTTGTGTTATGGATTTTGAACTTTGGCAGGATTAACACTTAGCATTGACAGAGTTTGCAAATTATATTATCTATAAATAAATATTGGGATGGTTCTAGTTGATGCATTATATGGTAGGGTTTGTTGATCTTTGATATGGTTGTTTGAGACCAATGAGGTTAGGCCCCATAGTAATGGTTTGCTTCGAGAGTCGTCACATAGCGATAGGGTGATTTAAGATAGGCTAAAGCAAACTTAGAGTTAGAAAAAAGCTTATGCAGATCATAGACTTTGTGCCTTAAGGTTTAGAGTTGTAGACCGGATATTCCTTTTAGTATCCCCATGAAGGACTTGATGAGGTTCAGGAGGAAAGTCAAGCACAGCCATAGATAAATTAAACCATTTGAGATACTTTGCACAATTATATAGGTGGCTTGTGTGTAGTCTTTTCTCCTATATTTTGCTAGTGTTCATCAAGAGTTCCATATTTTTATGTAGCAGCTCCACATCCTCAATGAGTTACATTTGTTTTGATGGGACATGATTCAATTTGATAAGATTTTGACCTTCATAGAGGATCTAGTTTTCAAATAGCTAGAGATTTCAGGTGGTTGCTCTCTAAAGAAATTCTAGTAGTAAAGGTGTAGTGGATGTACAACCCAATAGAGGAGGCTACTTGGGAGATCGAGAGTGATATACAGGCCCAATATCCTTAGCTATTAGAGCTTTTAAGTAAATTCCAATTCCTTTTTTTTACAAATAAAAAACTTTTTAAGTGGATATTGTAATGACCCTTTAGGCTATTTTCTTAGTTTCCACACTTTTTCACCATTTAGAGATTTTCTACAGCTGCCCTGAGTACTTTGTGACTTAGTGGAGCTCACAGTTTTGTTATCAAGTAGTTCATTTGTTTTTAAAGGACTAGTTTTTATTTTAATGTCTTCGTTGCTAATTATTGTCTATCAAGCATAAACTTTAGGGTGAAGAACTAGTATTCAAATTGCAACAAGTCCATCAGCTCCTAAACTTTGATTTTAGGCTAGTTTGACCTTTTTTTTTGGGTCCCAAGTCTTCCACACTCATTTTAGGAGATTGACTGGATTTTGTTAAAAGTGGTCCTTGGGTATAGGGCCCAAATTTCACCGAAACAACATCGGATGCAAATTTTTATAGCACTATTTATTTCCAAATGTCAAATTTTATATGTTTGAATAGTTCTTTAGGTTTACTTGATTCTAAATTAATCCTAAGGGGTCGATGGATACTTGGAAAATTCCAAATTCACATGGTGCATTTGCTAAAATGGACCTTTGGTCGCTTAAGAAGAGGCTGGTTTAGGAGCCAAGTTGTTGCTTTAGCATCCAAGGCTAGTCCAGCCATGCCATTTTAGAAGAATCCTACTGCTAAAGCGGACGTTACTTAAGTAATGCCTTTTTTACTTTAGCGGAGGTTAGACCATGAGCGAGGATTGATTTTGTGGTCCATTGCTACTTTAGCGGTGACCGCTTAAGCGGCACCTAGGATGGTATTTAATTCATATATTTACCCTATTTTCTCCCATTGATCTCAAGTATTAAGGGGATTAAATCCCTAGAGAGTATGGACAATTTGGAGGCTAATCTTTGTGTAATCATGGAGTGTTGGTGTGTTTGGAATAATTATTTCCTCTTTATAATCGATGTAATTTCCTATTTAGTTCCTTGATTAATTCTCTAATTTAGACACAGATCCCTGGATCATTCTTGAGTTGATTTTCGTATCTTTGAGCTTAGACTTTACCCATTATTGAGGTTAAATTATCTTTGAGCATAGAGGACATGTTGATGGCTTTGAAGCTACAAATCCACAAGCAGGCCCCACATAGGATTTTGACTTTATTTTGGAACTGAAGCATAGAAATACAACATGGGTATCATTATTCTTGTATTAACTCTTTGATCAATATTTTTATAGCACGATATCACATAGAAGCTTGTCAGAAGTGGAAATTTCCAATTTAGTACTTTATTGGGCTTTCTTTGGCATTAAAGTAGGCTAGTCTTACCATTCTCTTAGATTGAGCTTGATTATGGTATATGCATCATATATTCTATATTTTGGTTGGGAACTTAAGATTTGGTGGTATATCTAGCAATTACGGATTTGTTAGTTGGTTAGTGAACCTTAATTATGCGTATTTGACATAGCTACCCATTCAATAGGTTGACATGCTATCTTTGGATGTAATAAAGCTAATTTATAACCTTTTAGTGGGGTTTTGGAACATTTATCAAAATTTTGGGGTAGTTATTTCTTTCGAATAGAATTTCGAGAGTAGAAGGGGGCCCCTCCATCCCGACTTTAGGAAAAATTAATGTTAGATCCCTACATTCTTAATAGGCCTTCTTATGCTATATTATTTAAGTTCATCAATCCTAGGATAATTTAGACATATTATGAAATATTATAGGCATATACTTGGGAGACGTTAATAACTGGTTCAATTTCGACATTTATGATGATATTAATTTAACATCAAGTCTGATCTTTATGATATTATTCTCATTTCAAGTCCGGCATATAAGGTATTATTTCTGATCCTAGTCTTCTATTGAGGGGTTACTTATGAAGGTTAGGGATATGCTTTAAGTTTAGTGTTTATGGTATGGAAAGACCATGGTTATTGTTTTGAGATTTTAATGTTTGGAATGTTTACTATTATTACTTAATCTTAATTGCATCAATTGGGCTTATGTGGTCTCATATTGAATTATTAACTTTTGTTTGCATTTCTTGGGCTTATGGGGCCCCGTTATACTATAGTTAGTCACATTATCTTGAAAATATATATGTAATTGTTTACTTTCAGTATTTGGAGCATTATTCAAGGTTCAAGTTAAGCATTATGAGTTTGGTATAATATGATACAGTATTGATGATTTGATGGTTATAGATAATATTCGGTGGAATTATGGATATTTGATTACTTAATTTCTTTTGGTTGCACTCTCTGAGCTTATGGGGTCCCGCATTAGGTCATTTATTTTTCTGCACTTATTGGCACATGGAGTACAATTTAGTAGTTACAATTGTATGATCCTTATGTTATTTTTTAAAATTTATTTTATATATTTATACACAATAATATTGGAGCTAATTTCTAGGTTTGCCCTTATACCTTGACTTTGTTATATTTATTTTATATTTTACCATATCTATATCATGATTTCGCTCAATCAACTGATGCAACCTACTGAGTACCCATGGTTTTGGTACTATAATGTCCTGATTTTTGATGATTTAAGTGAAATATTCAATTCTGTATGAGTTGACCATTCTACCCCTTCCCGTGGTTGCATGTGGTATTTTTGGGGTGTGGGGATGCTTGAAACTATTCCTAATGTGTTTCGATGTTATTTATGTGATATTACGGTTTTTGGTGGCTTGAAAAGCCTTCTAGGTGACTTCGATCAATATTTATTGATATGTACATTAGATGGAAAAATGGACTGTGCTAGTAAATGATGAACGTTAAATTTAGTGAATTAAAATGGTTGGTGAGGTTTTATACCTTTTATATCTCATTTCAACCCTAAGTTAAAAAATGATGTTTTGTCAAAAATCTTATATACACATTGAATCTGGAGTATCAAATTTGATAGAGTAGCATAGTTGGTTTGTGTTCGTGTTATTTTGGATGAATCCTGATGGGTCTGCGAAGACTTGGAAAATTCAAAGTCTCCAGCTTATTGTAATACCTCGTATTTCCCTAGTATAATCTAAGTCCCAATACATGAGTATTCATATGTATAATTTTTGAAACACTCAGTATTTTTCAGTTTAAAGCCTGCCATTGTGTAGGAAATTCAATTAGCTTTCAACGATATAAAGTTTGCCTAAATCTGATAACTCGGTAAGAAGTTATGGGAATTTTAAGTTTTTGTCATTAAACACTATCATTTTGACCCTTAGCGCATCACAGAGTAAGTGTAAATAGAAATTGTCAATAACAAGTGTTGCTCCGCGATAGTGGCGCATCACACCGTAAACCCAATTCATAGTTGTCCTATTCCAGTGAGGCAGCACGATCATGGCGCGCCGCAGAAATGGGGTAAATCAGAATCAAAGGGGCACCATAATTTCTTTACATCCTACTGTCAGCCCTTTTCCTAGTTGCCAGTTTCCAGTGACATGACACGATAGCGCCGTGTCGCGCCAGGCGCCTATTTCAAAAAAATTCAACAAAAAAATTAATATTTTATTCAGGGATAAAATAGTCCTTTCCCCATCATTTTAGTCCATACAGATGTGTTATTTGAACCCTAATTTTGTTTTAAAATCACTCTTTAATTAATTTACCCCAAATCAAAAGACATTCTCTCCCAATCAAGAACACTAGCTCTCAAATTCAAGGTCAATCCCCAAGAACCTTAAGAAATCCATCAATTAAGGTATGTTAGATATTGATCCATGGATTGTTTTCATCCATGGAGTCCAAGTAACCCATTATTTTCACCATGTTATAATCTTTTCAAGTTATTATGTTTTAAATTGTGATTTCGCTCATGAATCTTCATGAACTATGATTTTATATCATGTTACCATGAAATATTATTATTATTCAATCCTCCATGCTTTAATGTTATTATTTATTGAACAAGACCACGATTTGACTTTATTATGTCGGATTCATGCTATTGCTATATGTTTTAGGATATTCCTATGATTTCTTTGAACCATGGACTACAAATGTTTGATAAAATGCCAACAAGAGTGATTGATTTAAATAAAAGTCTTCAAGTTTTGTCCTTTAAGATTTAGTGTCATTTTAGTATTATGGTTTTGAGTCCTGGGGGTACTGAATACCCAAAATCCTTAGTTGTTTACTTAGTTTAGTCTCAGTACATTACAAAATTTTCTTCAGAACATACTATGTGTATTATTAGAATAGTCAGATATCAATAATTAAACCCAAAACAGTCTACTATTTTAATGTCTTTCAGTTGGTAGAAGGATTTAGCACCAAACAAGTGTAGAGATGGAGGCTTCCCTATCAGATAGGTAGATTCATTAGTTGTAGTCCCTATACTCTAGAACTACGTAGCCAGCGTAGGGCATGAGAAGTCATCCATCAGATTACGCTTGACTATCTCGCGGGGGTCACCTGTCAATAAAGGCTTGACACCCTTAGTCCTTTGGACATTATGTCAGTTTAGTAGATCCACACAACCATCATTAGTACCCGTGGTAAGGTATTAGCACTCTTCCAACTGGGGATATAGGTTGGACCCCGATTAGCTCAAATTAGGGAATGTCGGTTAGATGATACCTCATACAGTATCAGATATAGTCTTAGTTATAGTCTCAGTTTAGTTATGTAGTCTTAGAGTTGCTTGACTAAAGCATACAGATATCAGTATTTTTTTAGTATTTCAGTTTATAGATTTTACTCAATCCATGTTATATGCTTGGTCTTGCATCCCTAGTGTCTATAAATTTTCATGTATCTTCAGTAGTATTTAGAGACTTTCAAGCGTAGTAAGTATTTACATATTCTCCATATTTTAAGTATCTTCAGATTACATGTTCTCTACTAAGATCTCCATGTTTTACATGCATATTAAGTTAACTATTAGTTTTGTTAATGAAATAATGTATATCAGCCTACCCCATTTAGCATACTAGTACATTCAAAGTACTGATGGCATACCTTTCTTTTACGCTATAATGTATTATATCATAGGTTCTAATGCTCAGTTCCCAGCTCATGATTAGACTTACCAGACCCTCTGCAGTAGCAGTGGTGAGTTCTCATACTTTGAGGATAGGGTGGCTTTATCTTATGTCTCAGTTAGCAGTTTAGTTGGAGTTAGTTGGGACCTGTCCCATTAAATCATATTAAGTAAATCAATTTTAGAGACTTTTCAGATATTAGAGTCAGTTATTCAATAATCAGATATTACAGTTAGTGATCTAGTGTATCATTATTTTTTAAGGTTCAGTTAGTAGTTTCAATAGACTCATCTTTCAGTTTTAAATTTAGTTATTAAAACATTATGGCATATTATTATTCTTCCATATTTATGATTATGTTATTTAGTGCTAACAGTATGTACCAGCTCATAGGTTTGGTTATGGTCCCTTGGGACTGTCTGCATGATGTGATGACTAGGAGATAGTCCTAGTTCATTACAAACTAGGTATCATAGACATGTTTCAAAGTGTTCTGGGAAGTGTGAAAGCCGCGTCGAGTAGAGTCTTGTGCATGGGTGTGTAGTGCATCACACTTATGGATGAAAGGCTACAAGGCATTTAGGAAAAGTTTCCCTTCTTTCACTATTTATGTCATGCGAGTAAGCATGAGCTCAAGTTAAATTATCAATCTAATCCATTTTTTTCCATTTATAGAACATGCCTCGTAAGAAGAACGGAAAAAGAACAGGAAACAATCCAGCCCCTCAGCCCATTCACACAGATCCTATGGATGAGTATGACTCTTATACACAATTCAGAGCTACCTTTACTACTCTGGCAAACTCTGTAGTAGCATAAAATGAATGGCCATCAACTTTTCTAGCCAACCTAATAGCCAATACTGCTGCTACTAGAATTTCGGATTTTAACTGGAAAAATCCTCCTTCTTTCACAGGACCCATATTCTGAAGGGGATCCATAGAAATTCTTATATATGGTGCTAAAGGTAACAGATGCCATGGGGGTTACATCTAGTTAGAGTACTGAGTTGGTTGCATATCAGTTGCAGGATGTAGCCCGTACTTAGTTTAAGTACTAGAAAGTTGATAGGGATGTAGATGCAAGGCCTATAGAATGGGAAGAGTTTTCTATTGATTTCTTAGACAGATTCTTCCCATTGGAGTTGAGGGAGGCGAAAGTGTTAGATTTCAATATCTTGAGGCAGGGAACCATGAGCATGATGGAGTATTCCCTCAAGTTTACTAAGTTAGCTAGGTATGCTCCTCATGTGGTAGTGGACAATATGTCAAAGATGAGTAAGTTTGTATCTGATAGTATGGTCAAGAAGTGCAGGACCGCAATACATATTAGTAAGATGGACTTTTCTAGGTTAATGGTCCATTATTTAAAGATAGAGGAGTAAAAGATTAAAGAGAGGGAAAAAGAAAATAAGAAAGCTAGGAAGGGTAGTTTAAATTTCAATCATCCAAAGTCAAAAGGTGGTAACCATCCTAAATTTCATTAGAGGTCTATAGCCCCAATACCCTCTTCATCCAGTGCTCCAGTACCCAAATTCAGAAATGACAGTGGGGATAGGGAACCAGGCTCTAAGTTCCTTGTTAGAATTAACAGTGCTCGTACAAATCCTCTATGTCAGAAATGTGGAAGACACCATCAGGGTGAGTGTAGAGCAGGTAGTGAAGTGTGCTTCGGTTGTGGCAATCCAAGCAATCGAATTCGTGGGTGTCATATAGTTGCTCAGAAAGGTAGGGATATGCGCCAATAGGGCCAGTCCCATTAGTCGTCAGTTCTATCCGCTCACCCAACTCATTAGGGTACCATTTTTAGTGCTACCAGTGGTCAGTGTTCGAACAAATTATATGCTATTCAGTCTCACCAAGATTAGGACAATTCTTTAGACGTAGTTACTGGTATGTTGCAGGTGTTTCACTTATATGTTTATGTTTCACAAGACCCTGGAGCTTTTTTTTGTAACTCCATATATAGCCATCAACTTCGGAGTCAGTCCTGAAACTCTAGCAGAGCCCTTTTCAGTGTTTACACAGTAGGCATTTCCATTATAGCCAAACAGGTATACAAGAACTATTCGGTCATAATATCTTAGAAAGTTACCTTAGTTGATCTTGAAGAGTTACAGATAATAGATTTTAACATCATTCTCGGTATGGATTAGCTCCACTTATGCTATGCCTCAGCTAATTGTAGAAATAGAATAGTTCATTTTTAGTTTTCAAATGAACCAGTCCTTGAATGGACAGGTAGTACTACAACTATTAGGGGTCAATTGATTTCGTACCTTAGAGTGTGAAAAATGATATCTAAGGGGTGTATCTACTATATTATGTGAGTCAAAGACTCTAACTTAGAAAATCTAACTCTTAAGTCAGTTCCAGTAGCAAATAAATCCTCAAATATATTTCTCGAAGATCTGCTTGGAGTTCCTCCCTAAAGGGAAATCGATTTTGGAATAGAACTTCTCCTAGATACTCAACCTATATCTATTTTTCCATATAGAATGACTCCAGCAGAATTCAAGGAGTTAAAAGAACAGTTAAAAGATCTCCTAGATAAGGGATTCATCAGACCCAGTGTCTCTTCGTAGGGTACACCTGTTCTATTCATGCGTAAGAAAGATGGTTCTCTTAGAATGTTATATACTATCGTCAGTTGAACAAAGTCATAGTCAAGAATAAATATCCACTTCCTATAATCGATGAATTATTTGATACACTTTAGGGTGCCAAAAATTTTTCAAAGTTATACCTAAGATAAGGCTATCATCAGCTCAGGGTCAGAGAATGTGACATTTTACAAACAACTTTCTGAACCTGGTATGGTCACTTCAAATTTCTAGTCATGTCCTTTGGTCTTACCGATGCCCCAGTAGCATTAATGGACCTAATGAACCGAGTGTTCATACAGTACTTGGAAATGTTCGTCATAGTCTTTATTGATGACATTCTTATTTACTCTCGTAGTGAAAATGATTATGCAGACCACCTCAGAATAGTACTTTAGACTCTTAGCTCACCAGTTGTTCACTAAATTCAGTAAGTGTGAATTCTGGCTAAGATCAGTAGCTTTTCTTAGCCATATTATTTTTCGGTGATGGCATTAGAGTTGATCCATAAAGATTGAGATGGTGAGAAACGAGCCTAGACACATCTCTTTATCAATTAGGAGTTTCTTGGGTTTGGCTGGTTGTTACATCGGTTTGTTGAAGGGTTTACTTCTATTGTATTCCCCATGTCCATATTGACTAAGAAAACAGTTAAGTTTTAGTGGTGAGATTCATACGAGAAGAGTTTTTAGGAGTTAAAGACTCGACTCACCTCAACCCAGTCTTGAATCTACCAGATGGTTTAGATTGTTTTGTTGTGTATTGTGATGTATCCATGAGGTTATGACCTTGCCTCTCTTTAAGTCTAACACTACATCTACTAACTCAAGATGGTAAGGGGCTACTAAGATGTATCATGATTTGTAGGATATCTATTACTGGAGTGGGATAAAGAGAGATATTACAGAGTTTTTAGCTAAGTACTTTGCATGCCAGAAAGTTAAAATTAACCATTAAAAACCTAGTAGGTCCATGCAGGAGTTTAGTATTCCTACTTGGAAATGGGAGAAAGTTGTAACACCCCGATTTTCTAAATTGGAGTGCTACATGGTATTCATGACTTCGAGGGACCACAAGCTAACCCATGACTGATATTTGTACCTATACACTACATAATAAATGAATATAAATACGAAAACATGAACTAAAAGTCCATAAGGTTCAATACTAAACATAATCTGAATAATAACAATGTCTGAATAAAGTGGTATCACAATACCAAAACAAAACTGAAATAATGAAGTTTGAATCTAGTTTAAAAGCCTCTATTTGTCTGAATTAGGGAGTGGAAGGAACATGTCTCTAACTAACTCCCAACTACAAAAAGCAAAACTGAAATACTGAAGTAATAAAGAAGTAATCATGTCCTTGGAGAAAGAGGACTCACTACTAACTCTGACTGCTGAAATCTATAATGATACTACTGCTTTTGAACTCGTGAATCTGAACCTATGGTGTAACATAAGAGAAATCACCATCTCTTAAATACGTTAGTATGTCTGAATGTACTGAGTATACGAGTAAGGTAGGCTAAATGCAAAGGGGTTTATATTCATGAACAATGCGGACTACTATGAACGTGAGAATACATACATGCTTAAGTACCTATAACTGAACTGGTGGTGATACTGACTACTGAGTTGGAATGCTGACAACATAAGTTTACTGATACTGAGATACTAAATAGATGAACGACTATTTCTGATAGTTTGCATTATAAAGAACTGGTTTGAATGACTGTGTCTAACAGTCCTGAAACTAAATATTGATAACGTAAGCTATGATGACTGGTCTAACTGACATAACATTGAAAATCATCCTAACTAATATAGCTAATACTGAGCGACTGTATCTGACAGTCTAAATATTCTAATAATAATTAAGAGTGACTAAGCTTGAGATCATGCCTAACTAATGGGTAATCTCTGGAACTGATATAGAGAATACTCAATTGAATCTGAGACTAAGATAAAGCCTATCTGATGGGTGACCTCTATAAGTACTGATATTGAATAACTTTATGTTAAACCAAGCCTATCTAGTGGGTTGTCTATTAATATGTGGAACTATCTGAGTTCCTTACTGGGATTAATGACTATATCTGACAGTCCTAATTTTTGAGTTCTATTCTGAAGACTGATACTAAAACTGTAACTGTGGGAGTTCTCACTTAACCGACATGCCCCGAGTCTGAACTAGTGGGGTCTAACTTATAACCCTAGCTGGAAGGGTGTCAATATGGTGCCACGGGTAAAGACCTCTCTACTCAAGCCTATCTGAAAGGTGACCCTCGTAAGAACTCAAGCCTATGGCAGTATAATAGTTAAGCCTCTCTAACAGATGACAAGCCTTTTTCTGATGAGTGACTCCTACGTCCTGCATTGGCTACGCAGTTCTAGAGTTTAGGGATTGATTTTAACAACTATGCCTCTATGACGAGTAGCCTCCATCCCTGCACTCGCTCGGTGCTAGATCTGACTCCCAATTGAAAGACTCCAAACTGATTCTTAGAACTTATACTTGAACTGAACTAAAGCTGTTACTGAGTTTCTTACTACAGTGAGCTAACTGAGTTCACTTGGTTCCGTTATTTGACAGAATACTACTAAATCTATTATCTGACTGAATAATACTAAGTTCTGAATTGATTTCTTAAATGCTTCTGAGATCTGAGCTAAGTACTGAACTGAAGATGGAATGATAATGATACTTAGATTACCGAGATTTCTTAAGTTCTATAACTGTCTGAGAGTTCTGAATTTTGTAACTAACTGAGCTCTACTGATCATAGCACGACTGAGATTATCTTAAGACTGACTAGAGTTTAGGCACACAACTATATTTTTTGGGTACAAGTACCCCCAGGACTCGATGGAAGGAAACTGACATACATGATACTTCTTGATCATAGGAATAGAATCCACAATTCGTAATACCATAGATAGAGGATTTCATACTACACATGGTTCTCAACATCTTATATATGAAAGGGAATACATATAACATGGGTATACTTGTATACTTTAAGATCATGGACATTCCATATCACAACAACACCACATAACAACAACACATATCAATAACATGGAATTCATGTGGAAACATAAGGAATAGAACATGGACTTGTCATTTAAGTTCTATTAAGCCATAAAAACATGGATTCTATCATTCTCTGCATTTTATCAAACACCTTACATGCACAACTTTTGGCATAGGTGTACTTATTAATTTGACAATCTTAATCCATCCAAAATTCATGGGTTTCAACTAATCTACTCACATGCCTCATGAAAAACATATTAAGATACAACCTTGAATCCAAAAAACTATCAATAACATGAATATAGTCACAATACAATAAGGAAATCACAATTTATAATTTAAAACATGATTCTTGAGCTTCATGGATGAAAGGGATCCATGGATGAACACTATGCATACCTTAGCATTTAAATCTTAAAAGAGATCTAATGTTTCTTGAAGGTTCTTAAAGAAATCCTTAGGCTTGATCTTGATCTTTTTCTTTACTAGGGTTTAACCCCTTTGGGAAAGAATGTTCTTGTTCTTGAGGAGATGATCTTGAGAGGAAACCCTAATCTTGTGGTTGAGAGTGTATGAAAGAATTTTTGAGATGTTAAACTAAAGAAAAATAGGAGAAAGTTATGTCCCTTAAGGGTTTTAAGTCATGGAAGGTGAAGGAAAAAGACCAAAATACCCTTACTAAACCGCTTCCTAATTTCTTAAAATCTAAGCCTGAAGACATTTCTTATAATCCATCAGATTTGTGATAAGTCGTCATAAATATCATCACTGGGGAGCTGGAATTGAGGGATTTTTGCCTAAGGCTGATGACATTTGTGAAAAGTTGTAACACTTGTGATAAATTATCATAAAATTTCATCACTGGGGCTGGATTTCATCCTAAGGCTGACGAAAGTTGTGATATGTCATCACACTTGTGATAACTTATCATAAAATGTCATCAGTCAGTTTTCTAAGTTGACATGCTGGAATAAAATGGGTATAACTCCTTACTCCGATTTAGGATTTGGGCAAAATTGGTATTGTTGGAAATATAATTCAAAGATATTTCATTTTATATATAGTAGGTCCTCTAATTCTATATATACAAGAAGTTATGGTCGATTGAAGTTAACCTAATTTTTAATGCTCTCTAAAACTTGAACGATAGGAAAGCTTTCAACTTATCCTTGAGTTAGGGGACCTATACAATCTAAATTCATGATAAAATAGATTCCCACACTACATAATTGATTAACACACTAAATTTATGTAGGATTCAAGGTTTCTGGAACATCTACGTATATGAATGATGGATTTTCATTCTTGTCCGAAATGTAGGGTGTTATACTATCTCCCCCTTGTAATCATTCATCCTCGAATGTTGATTGATAAGTTTCAAGTACTGATCAACTGAACTTACTTAAGGGATGTGAATATCTAAAACATGACTATATGACAGAAATTACTGACAAACTAAATTTTTCACTAGAGTATGCATGCATAGCTGATGCATACAATGCCCAGATGAGACTATTGATAAACTGAATCCTCATGAAAGAGATACATATCTGATGCATTGATACTTGACTAAGTTGTTCTCATGAACATATGACTAAATACACTGATAAGCTGAACTTTCTTTACTGAACATGCATATCTAATGCATGGAGGTCTGATTGAAATTACTTTTGAAAGTATGACTGACTGTACAATGATAACTGATGCTAACTCATAATAGGAATCTATGCATGAAACTAAATGGGTTTACAAAATTGATAACTTCGGGGAGTTATAAAGCATCTCCCACTTGGGACACTATGTCCTTCTAAAAACACTTATATCACTGGAATACTTGAGGACTACTAAGGCGGTGCACAAGGCATCTATGAATAGGATCATATCTAAATATCTGAGAGCTGAAGATAATGCATGATGCTTGAAGTGAGTTATACTCTCAACTACTAAGATACTCTATCTTAGAATAGTTACCTTACTGAGATTTGTGATAGTATGACTAGATGAAAAGATGTGAAAAGAAACTATACGAATCTAATTCTCTAACTGCTAAATTAAACTGCTGGCTTTACTGACTAACTGATGCTAAGAACTAAGCTTAACTGAAGCACTGTTTCTGCATTCTTTCAACTAAAACTTCCACCTTAGCCTTAAGTCATCATCATAAGTCTGGGAACACTTCACTAAACTCTGAACTAAACTACAATCATTCTACTCTAGGGTCTGCGGTACAATAGTGTACCTAAATGATAACTCATCCTGAAAGACTGCACCTAAAAGTATAAAGTTCATTGCGAATACTATCTTGAAACTATCTGTGGGGACTACCTGAGAAAGCTGTATCTGTAGGACTTTGGGCTTCACTACTTCTTCAACCTTAAGAGTAAGGTAAAGATGACATGAATGGAACATGATGAGAATTCATATAAGTTTCTTAGAGAACCTTTCTATAGCACGATCTGAGATATGAAAGAAGGGAAACTGTTCGTACAATATCTTATAGCCTCCTGCACATAAATGTTGTGTGCAATACACCCATGTACAAGACTCTACTAGATGCGCTTTCAGACTTCCTAGGACACTATTAAACCTTAGTCTTTGATACCAAGTTTGTAAAGCCCCAATTTTCTAAATTGAAATGCTACACAGTGCTCATGACCCCGAGGGACCACAAGCTAACCCATGACTGATATTTGTACCTGTACACTGCATAATATATGAATAAAAATACGGAAACATTAATTAAAAGGCCATAAGGTTCACTACTGAACATAATCTAAATAATAATAATAACTAAATAAAGTGGTATCATAATACTAAAACAAAACTAAAATACTAAAGTCTAAATCTAGTCTGTAATCTAGTCTGAAAGCCTCTAACTGTCTGAAGTAGGGAGTGGAAGGAAAATGTCCTAACTAAATCCTGACTACAGAAAGCAAAAATGAAATATTGAAGTAATAAAGTAGTAATCATCTCCTCATAGAATGAGGACTCACTGCTAACTCTGACTACTGAAATCTACAATGCAATAGCTGCTCTAGAACTCGTGCCTTTAAACTTATGGTGTAACATAAGAGAAAGCACCATAGTATAAATACGTCAGTAAGTCTGAATGTACTGAGTATATGAGTGCGTTAGGATAAATGAAAAGGGGTTTATATGCATGAACAATATGGACTAATATGAATGTGAGAATACATATATGTGTAAGTAACTATTACTAAACTCCTGGTGATACTGAGATACTGAATTGATGAACGACTATTTTTGATATTTCAAATTATGAAAAATTTGTCAGATTAATTGTGTCTAACTGTGTTGAAATTGAATTCTGAAAATGTAAGCTTTGACGACTAATCTAACTGATATAACTATGATGTTCGGCCTAACTGATGTAACTGATATTGAGTGACTGTATCTGACCGTTTAAACCTTCTAATAATGATTAAGAGTGACTAAGATTAAGATCAAGCCTAACTAATGGGTGATCTATGGAACTGATATTGGGAATACTCAACTGAATCTACGAATGAGATCAAGCCTATCTGATGGGTGACCTCTATAAGTACTGATATTGAATACCTTTATGTTAGAACAAGCCTATCTAGTGGGTACTCTATGAATCTGTGGAACTATCTTAGTTCCTTACTGAGATTAATGACTGTATCTGATAGTCCTAATTTCTGAGTTCTACTCTGAAGACTGATAATAAAATTGTAACTGTGGGAGTTCTCACTTAACCGACATGCCCCGAGTCAGAAGTAGTGGGGTCCAACCTGTAACCCCAGCTGGAAGGGTGTCAATATCGTGCCATGGGTAAAGAACTCTCTGGTCAAGCCTATCTGACGGGTCACTCTCGTAGGAAGTCAAACCTAAGATAGTATAATAGTCAAGCCTCTCTGACGAATGAAAAGACTTTTTCTGATGGGTGACTCCTATATCCTGTGCTGGAAATACAGTTTTGGAGTTCAAGGATTTCTCATAAAGACTCTTTCTCTCTGATGGGGATCCGCCATCCCTGCACTCGCTCGGTGCTAGCTCCTACTCCCAACTGAAAGACCTTGAACTGATTCTTAGAACTTGTACTTGAACTGAACTGAAGCTGTTACGGAGTTTCTTACTTGACTGAGATGACTGAGTGCACTTGGTTCCATTATCGAATGGAATACTACTAAATCTATTATTTAACTGAACAATATTAATTCTAAATTGATTTCTTGAATGCTACTGAGATCTCAGCTAAGTACTGAATTAAAGCTGAAATGATTACGATACTTAGATTATTGAGATTTGTTAAGTTCTGTTACTGTCTGAGAGTTCTGAATTCTATAACTGACTGAGTTCTACTAATCATAGCATTACTGAGATTATCTTAAGACTGACTCGGCTTCACACAACTATATTTTTCAGGTACAAGTACCCCCAGGACTCGATGGAAGGAAATCGACGCACATGATACTTCTTGATCATAGGAATAGAATCAACAATTCTTAATAACATAAATAGAGGATTTCATACTACACATGATTCTCAACATCTTATACATGGAAGTGAATACATATAACATGGGTATACTTGCATACTTTAATATCATGGACATTAAATATCATAACAAGAAGTCATAACAACAACAACTATCAATAACATGGAATTCATGTGGAAAAATAAGGAATAGAACACGGACTTTTCATTTAAGCACTATTAAGTCATAAAAACATGGATTATATCATTCTTGGCATATTATCAAACACGTTATATGCACAACTTTTAGCATAGGTGTACTTATCAATTTGACAGTCTTAATCCATCCAAAATTCATGGGTTTTAACTAACCTACTACATGCTTTATGAAAAATACAGCAAGATACTTGAATCCAAACAATAATTATTAACATTATTATAGTCATAACAAAAAAAGGAAATCACAATTTATAATTTAAAAGATGATTCTTGAGCTCCATGGATGAAAGGGATCCATGGATGAACACTACGCATACCTTAGTGATTGAATCTTGAAAGAGATCTAATGTTTCTTAAAGGTTCTTGAAGAAATCCTTAGGCTTTCTCTTGATTTTTTAATTGACTAGGGTTTAACCCATTTGGGAGAGAATGTTCTTGTTCTTGAGGAGATGATCTTGAGAGGAAATCCTAATCTTGTATTTTGAGAGTGTATGAGAGAATTTTTGAGATGATTAACTGAAGAAAAATAGGAGAAAGTTACGTCCCTTGAGGGTTTTAATTCATGGGAAGTAGAGAAAAAGACCAAAATACCCTTAATAAATTGCTTCCCAATTGCTGAAAATCTAAGGTTGGTGACATTTGTGATAGCCGTCAGACTTGTGATAAGTCATCACAAATGTCGTCACTGAGGGGCTGGAATTGATGGATTTCAGCCTAAGGTTGAAGACATTTGTGATAAGTCATCAAAATTATGATAACATACCATGAAATATCATCACTCGGGGCGGATTTCTGCCTAAGGCTGATGACATTTGTGATAAGTCATCACACTTGTAATAACTTATCACAAAATGTGCTCAGTCAGCTTTCTAGGCTGATATGCTGGAGTAAAATGGGCATAACTCTTTGCTCCGATATTGCATTTTCTCAAAATTGGTATCGTTGGAAAGATAATTAAATGATATTTCATTTTATATATATTAGGTTATATAATTCTACATATACTAGGATTTATGGTCGATTGAAGTTGACCTAAGTTTTTATGCTCACTAAAACTTGAACGATAGGCAAGCTTTCAACTTATCCTTGAGTTAGGGGACCTCTATGATCTAAATTCTTGCTCAAATATATTCCCTAACTACATAATTTATTAACACACTAAATTTACATAGGTTTCAAGGCTTTTTGGAATATCTACACATAAGAACGATGAATTTTCATTCTAGTCCAAAATATGAGGTGTTACAAAAGTGAACATGGATTTTGAGATAGGTTTGCATCATACCCGTAATCAAAATGATTATATTTAGGTTATCATAGATAGGATGACCAAATTATCTCATTTCTTGCCAGTCCATACCTCTTATTCAACTGAGGACTATGCCAAGCTCTATCATAGAGAGTTGGTCAGGTTACACAGTTTTCCCTTATCTATCATTTCTAATAGAGGTACCTAGTTTTCCTGTCACTGATGGAAAGAAGTTCAAAAATGTCTTGGTACCTAAGTCCATCTTAGTACGACTTTCCACCCTCAAACAGATGGCTAAGCAGAATGGACCACTCAGACTCTTAAAGATATGCTGAGAGAATATGATGTTGATTTCAAGGGTATTTGGGATGACCACTTGCCTTTTATTGAATTCACGTACAATAACATCTATAATTCTAGTAGCTAGATGGATCTTTATGAAGCTCTATATGGTAGGATGTAGATCTCCTATTGGTTCGTTTGAAGTAGGTGAGGCCGCAGTAGTAGGGCCTGACTTGGTGTTTGATACGTTAGAGAAAGTTCAGTTGATCAGAGAAACACTTAGGGCTGCCCAGAGCTGAAAGAAATCATATGCAGATGTGAGGAAAAAGGATCTCAAGTTTGCGGTTGGTGATTTTGTGTACTTAAAAATCTCTCCTATGAAAGAAGTTAAGAGATTTGGCAAGAAAGGAAAAGTCAGTCACCAATATATTGGTCCATTTAGAATTCTTAGTCATTTTGGAAAGGTATCTTACGATCTTGAGTTGCCTTCAGATGTAGCCTCAGTACACCCCGTTTTCCATGTATCGATGTTGAAAAAATGTATTGGTGATCCAAAGGTAGTTGTACCCTTATAAAGAGTAGCTATTAAAAAAAACTTTCATTTGAGAAAGTTCCAGTCGAAATTCTTGATCATCAAGTTCATAGACTAAGGAACAATAAAGTTCTATTAGTCAAAGTTCTTTGACGGAATAAGTCCGTTGTCTCACTTGGGAAGCATAGGTAGATATTGTGACCAAGTACCCTAATCTTTTCTTCCCAAATCCAGATTCAGTATGAGGTACCAAATCTTATTAAAATTTTTCTCTATCATACTCAATTTCAGTTGCACATCATGTTCATGTCAGTTATGCATTCATTAATTAGTTCAATCATGCATTCGATGCATCAGATATGCATGTTCAGTGTGTAAGTTTGGTCTATTAGTTTCCTCATCTTAACTAGTTTCATTCGAGGATGAATGTTCCCAAGAGAGAGATATTGTAATGCCCCATATTTCTCTAGTATAATCTAAGTCCCAATACGTGAGTACTCATATGTATAATTTTTGATACACTGATTGTTTTTCAGTTTAGAGACTGCCATTGTGTACAAAATTCAATTATCTTTCCAATGATATAACATTTGCCTAAATTTGATAACTAGGTAAGAGGTTATGGAAATATTAAGTTTCAGTCTTTAAAGACCATTATTTTGACCCTTAGTGCATCGCGGAGTCAGTGTAAATAGAAATTTTCAATTTCCAGTGTTGCTCTATGATATTGGTGCCTCGCACAGTAGGCCCATTTCATAATTTTCTAATTCTAGTGAGACAATGCGATTATCACACACCGCTCTAATGGTGAAAATTAGAATGAAAAGGGCACCACACTTTCTTCGCATTGTGCCATCCGCCTAGTTCCCAGTTTTCAGTTTCTAGTGACATGTCACAATAGCGCAGTGCCACGCCAGACTCCTATTTCAAAAGAATTCGACAAAAAAATTAATATTTTGTTTAGGGGTAAAACAGTCCTTTCCCCATTATTTTAGTTTATCTAGGTGTGTTATTTAATCCCTAAAAATGTTTTTAAAATCATTTTTTAATCAATATCCCCCAAATCAAAAGGTATTCTCTCCCAATCAAGAACCCTAGCTCTCAAATTCAAGTTCAATTCCCAAGAACTTCACAAAATCCATCAATTAACGTATGCTAGATGTTCATCCATGGATTCCTTTCATCCATGTAGTCCAGTAATCCATTTTAATCACCAAGTTATAATATTTTCAAGTTATTATGTTTTAAATTGTTATTTCACCCATGAATCTCCATGAACTACGATTTTATACGATGTTACCATGAAACTATTGTTATTATTCAATCCTTCATGTTTTAATGTTATTATTTATTGAACAAGACCACAATTTGACTTTATTATGTTGGATTCATGATGTTTCTATATGTTTTAGGACATTACTGTGATTTCTTTGAACCATGGACTACAAATGTTTGATTAAATGCCTACACGAGTGATTGATTTAATCAAAAGCCTTCATATTTTGTCCTTCAAGCTTTAGTGTCATTTTGCTATTATTATTTTGAGTCCTGGGGGTATTGAATACCCAAAATCCATAGTTGTTTACTTAGTCTAGTCTCATTACATTGCAGAATAGTCTTTAAAACATATTATGAGCGTTATCAAAGTAGTTAGATATCTGTTAGTTAAACCCAGAACAATCTACTATTTTAGTGTCTTTTAGTTGGGAGTTGGATTTAGCATCGAGCGAGTGAAGGGATTGAGGCTTCCCCATCAGATTGGTAGATTTATTAGTTGTAGTCCCTATACTCCAGAACTATGTAGCCAGTGTAGGGCATGAGAAATCACCTATCAAATTAGGCTTAACTATCTCGCAGGGGTCACCTGTCAGTTCAGGCTTGATACCCTTAGTTCTTTGGACATTATATTAGTTTAATGGATCCAAACAGCCATCGTTGGTACCCGTGGCAAGGTATTAACACCCTTTAAATTAGGGTTACAGGTTGGACCCCGATTAGGTTAATTTGGGGAATGTAGGTTAGATGATAGCTCCTACAGTCTCATATATAGTCTCAGTTCAGTTATGCAGTCTTAGAGATGCTTGACTAAAGTGTATAGATATTAGAATTTTTTAGTATTTTAGTTTACAAATTTTACACAGTCTATTTTATATGCTTGGTCATGCATCTCTAGTGTCTACAAATTTTTACGTATCTTAAGTATTTATTGTGTTAACAGTGCTCGTAAAAATCCTCTATGTCAAAAATATAGCAGACACCATAAGGGTGAGTGTAGAGCGGGTAGTGAAGTGTGCTTCTATTGTTGTAAGCCAAGTCATCGAATTCAAGAGTATCGTGTAGTTGCTCAGAAACGTAGGGATGTGCGCCAACTTGGATAGTCTCATCAGTCGTCACTTTTATCCGCTCGTCCAACTCAGCATGGTGCCACTTCCAGTGCTACCAGTGGTCAGCGTCCAAACAGATTATATGCTCTTCAGTCTCACCAAGATCATGAAAATTTTCCTGACATAGTTACTGGTAAGTTGCAGGTCTTTCACTTACATGTTTATGCTTTACTAGACCCTGGAGAATCTTTTTTTTTCTAACTCCATATATAGCCATCAACTTCGAAGTTAGTGCCAAATATATAGTAGAGCCCTTTTTAGTATCTAACCCAGCAGGCGTTTCCATTGTAGCCATACAAGTATACAAGAACTGTCCGATCATTATATCTCTGGAAGATACCTCAGTTTATCTCGAAGAGTTAGAGATAATGAATTTTGACGTTATTCTCAGCATGGATTGGCTTCACTTATGCTATGCTTCAGTTGATTGTAGTAATAAAATAGTTCATTTTTAGTTTCCAAATGAACCAGTCCTTGAATAGAGGGGTAGTACTATAGCTCTTAGGGGTCAGTTGATTTCGTACCTTAGCGCGAGAAAGATGTTATCGAAGGGGTGTATTTACCATCTTATGCGAGTCAAAGACTCTAACTCAGAAACTCCAACTCTTAAGTCAGTTCCAGTTACAAATAAATTCTCAGATGTGTTTCCTGAAGATCTGCTCAGAGTTCCTTCCTAAAGGGAAATCAATTTCAGAATATCCATTCTCCCAGATACTTATCCTATATCTATTCTACCATATAGAATGGCTCCAGCAGAACTCAAGGAGTTAAAAAAATAGTTAATGGATATCCTAGATAAAGGAATCATTGGACCCAACGTCTCCTTGTGGGGGCACCTGTTCTATTCATGCATAAGATAGATGATTCTCTCAGAAAGTGCATAGACTATGTCAGTTGAACAAAGTCACAGTCAAGAATAAATATCCACTTCCTAGAATCAATGACTTATTTGATCAACTTCAGGGTGCCTGCTATTTTTCAAATATATACCTAAGATAAGACTATCATCAACTCAGGGTCAGAGAATATGACATTTTAAAAACAACTTTTCGAACCTGGTATGGTCACTTCAAATTTCTAGTCATGTCCTTTGGTCTTAGTGATGCCCCAGTAGCATTAATGGACCTGATGAACCGAGTGTTCAAATAGTAATTGGACAAGTTAGTCATAGTCTTCATTTATGACATTCTTGTTTACTCTTATAGTGAAAATGATCATGCAGACCACTTTAAAATAGTACTTTAGACTCTTAGAGCTCACCAGTTGTTCTCTAAATTCAGTAAGTGTGAATTCCGACTAAGATTAGTAAATTTCCTTGGTCATATTATTTTTGATGATGGAATTAAATTTGATCCACAAAAGACCAAGGTGGTGAGAAACTGGCCTAGACCCATCTTTCCATCAGATATTTGGAATTTCTTAGGTTTAGCTGGCTATTACAATCAGTTTTTTGAAGGATTTTCTTCTATTGCATCCCCCATGTCTAGATTAACTCAAAAGAAAGTTAAGTTTTAATGGTTAGATTCATGCGAGAAGAGTTTTCAGGAGTAGAAAACTCGACTCACCTCAGCCCCAGTCTTGACACTACTAGATGGTTCAGATGGTTTTGTTGTGTACTATGATACATCCACGACAAGTTTAGGTTGTGTCCTCATTTAGAGAGGTAAAGTCATAGCCTATGCATCTAGTCATCTTAAACCCTATGAGAATAATTACCCTACTCATGATATTAAGTTAGTAGATATAGTATTTTCCTAAAAGTTTTGAAGGCATTACTTGTATGGGGTGCATGTAGATGTGTTCACAGATCACAAAATCCTTCAGTATGTCTTCTCTCAAAAAGATTTCAATCTACTTTAAAGAAGGTGGCTAGAGTTGTTGAATGATTATGACATGAGTGTTCTGTATCATCCGGGCAAGGCTAATGTAGTGGCTAATGCTCTCAGTAGATTGTCTATGGGTAATATTGCTCATGTTGAGAATGGTAAGAAGAAGTTAGCACAGGAAGTCCATCAGCTTGCCCGACTAAGTGTCCGCTTAGTCAACTTAGTAGAGGGTAGTGTGTGGGTGCAGTGTAGCTTAAAATTATCTTTAGTTTCCAAGGTGAAGGAAAAGCAAGATAGAGATCTTAGTCAGTTAAAAGAATCGGTCAGAGATCAAAAAGTGGAGGTTTTCTCCCAAGGGGTAGATGGTTTTTTGCTTTGTTAGGGTAGATTATGTGTGCCTGGTGTAGATGATTTAAGGCAACTAATTTTTGCCAAAGCACAGGGTGTGCATTACTCTATTTATCTAGGGGCCACTAAGATGTACCGCGATTTGTGGGATATCTATTTGTGGAGTGGGATGAAGAGAGATATTGTAGAATCTATAGCTAAGTGCTCTACATGAAAGCAAGTTAAGATTGAGCATTAGAAACCTAGTGGGTCCGTGCAGGAGTCAGTATTCCTACTTGGAAATGGGAGGAAGTGAACATGGATTTTGTGATAGGTTTGCCTCATACACGTCATCAGCATGATTTTATTTGGGTTATCATTGACAGGACAACCAAATTAGCTCATTTTTTGCCAGTCAATAGCTCTTATTCAGTCGAGGACTATGCCAAACTCTATCACAGAGAGTTGGTCAGGTTGCACAGTGTTCCCTTGTCTATAATCTATGATAGAGGTACCCAGTTTACCTCTCACTTTTGGAAAGCAGTCAAAAAGGGTCTTGGTACCCAAGTCCATCTTAGTACAACTTTCCACTCTCAGATAGATAGCTAAGTCAAACGGACCATTCAGAATGTTGATGATATGCTGAGAGCATGTATTGTTGATTTCAAAGGTATTAGGGATAACCATTTTCCTTTAATTGAATCCACATACAATAACATCTATAATTCTAGTATCCAGATGGCTTCTTATAAAGATCTCTACGGTAGAAGATGTAGATCTCTTACTTGTTGGTATGAAGTAGGTAAGGCTACAGTAGTAGGGCCTGACTTGGTTTTTGATGTGTTAGCGAGCGTTCAGTTAATCAGAGAAAGACTTAGGATGCACAGAGGCGATAGAAATTGTATACAAATGTGAGAAGAAAGGATCTCGAGTTTAAGGTCTGTGATTTTGTGTACTTAAAAGTCTCTCCCATAAAAGAAGTTAAGAGATTCGGCAAGAAAAGGAAACTCAGTCCCTAATATATTTGTCCCTTTAGAATTCTTAGTCATATAAAAAAAGGTAGCTTACGAGCTTGAGTTGCAAATAGATTTAGCCTTAGTACACCCCATGCTCCATGTCTCGTTGTTGAATAAGTGTATTAGTGATCCAGCAGTAGTTGTCCCCTTAGAAAGTACTGTTATTTAGAACAATATTTCCTTTGAGGAAGTTCAAGTAGAAATTCTTGATCATCAAGTTTGTAGATTAAGGAACAAAGAAGTTCTACTAGTCAAAGTGCTTTAGCGGAATCAGTCCGTCGGGTAACTTGGGAATCAGAGGTAGATATGTGGACAAAGTACCTTCATCTTTTCTCCATGAATCTAGATTCAGTATAAGGTACCAAATATTCGTAAGATTTTTCTCTATCATGCTCAATTTTAGTTGCACCTCATTTTCATGTCAGTCGTGTATTAATGAATCTTTTTAATCATGCATTCTATGCATCAGATACGCATGCTCAGTGTGTAAGCTTAGTTTATGAGTTTCCTCATCTTAACCAGTTTCATTTGAGGATGAATGATCCCAAGGGGGAGATATTGTAACACTCCATATTTCTCTAGCATAATATAAGTCCCAATATGTGAGTATTAATATGTGTAATTTTCAAAACAAAGATTATTTTACAATTTAGAGCCTGCCATTGTGTAGAAAATTTAATTAGCTTTCCAAGGATATAAAATTCGCCAGAATATTATAATCGGGTAAGAAGTTATGGCGATTTTAAGTTTCTGTCATTAAACACCATCATTTTGACCTTTAGCTCATCACGAATTCAGTGTAAATAGCAATTGTCATTTTTCAGTGTTGCTCCATGATAGTGGCACATCGCGGTGTAGGCCCAGTTTATAATGGTCCAATTCCAGTGAGATAGCGCGATCATGGCGCACCGCGCCAATGGTGAAAATCAGAATCAAAGGGGCACTATAATTTTTTCACGTCGTGCCGTCAGCCCAGTTCCCAGTTGTCAGTTTCCAATGACATGGCGTGATAGCACTGCGTCGGGCCAGACTCTTATTTTGAAAAAATTTGACAAAAAAATTAATATTTTGTTCAATAATAAACAGTCCTTTCCCCATTATTTTAGTTCGTTCAGGTGTGTTATTTAAGCCCTAAATTTTTTAAAAATCATTCTTTAATCAATTTCCCCAAAATCAAAAGGCATTCTCTCCCAATAAAGAACCCTATCTCTCAAATTCAAAGTCAATCCCCAAGAACTTCACAAAATCCATCAATTAAGGTATGTTAGATCTTCATCCATGGATTCCTTTAATCCATTGAGTCCAAGTAACCCATTTTAATCACCAAGTTGTAATCTTTTCAAGTTACTATGTTTTAAATTGTGATTTCACCTATGATTCTCCATGAACTATGATTTTATACCATGTTACCATGAAATTATTATAATTATTCAATCCTCCATGTTTTAATGTTATTATTTATTGAACAAGACCACGATTTGACTCTATTATGTTGGATTCATTCTATTTCTATATATATTAGGACATTCCTATGATTTCTTTGAACCATGGACTACAAGTGTTGGACAAGGATGATTGATTTAAATAAAGGCCTTTATGTTTTGTCCTTCAAGCTTTTGTGTGATTTTACTATTATTGTTTTAAGTACTGGGGGTATTGAATAGCCAAAATCCATAGCTGTTTAATTAGTCTAGTCTTAGTACATTATAGAATATTCTTCAGAACATACTATGAACATTATCAGAATAGTCAGATATCAGTCAGTTAAACGCAGAACAATCTAGTATTTTAGTGCCTTTAGTTGGGATTAGGATTTAGATCCAAGCGAGTGTAGGGATGGCAGCTTCCCCGTCAGATAGGAAGAGTTGTTAGTAGAAGTCCCTATACTCTAGAACTGCATAGCCAACATAGGGCATGAGAAGTCACCCGTTATATTAGGCTTGACTATCTTGCAGGGGTCACCCGTCATTTAAGACTTGACACCCTTATTCCATTGGATATTATATTAGTTTAGTGCACCCACACAGTCATCTTTGGTACTCGTGGTATGGTATTAACACCATTCCAACTAGGGTTACAAGTAGGACCCCAATTAGCTCAAAATGGGAATGTCAGTTAGATGATACCTCCCATAGTGTCAGATATAGTCTCAATTATAGTCTCAATTAAGATACGCAGTCTTAGAGTTGCTTGACCAAAGCATACAAATATCAGTATTTTTTAGTATTTCAGTTTATTGATTTTACTCAATCCATGTTATATGCTTGGTCATGCATCCCAGTATTTACAAATTTTCACGTATCTTCAGTATTTATAGACTTTCATGCGTACTTAGTATTTATATATTATCCATATTTTTAGTATCTACAAATTCCTTGTTCTCTACTCAGTATTCCATGTTTTACATGCATATTCAGTTAATTATTATTTTTGTTCATGAAACCACGCATATCAGCCTACCTCATTTAGCATACCAGTATATTTAAAGCACTGATCGCATACCTTTCTTTTGAACTATGATGTATTACATCATAGGTTTTGATGCTCGATTCCCAACTCTCGATTAGACTTATTAGATCCTCAGTAGTAGCAGCGGTGAGTTCTCATACTTCGAGGACAGGCTTACTTTATCTCATGTCTCAGTTAGTAGTTAGTTTGAGTTAGTTGGGACCTGTTCCATCAACTCATATTCAGTCAGTCAATTTTAGAAGCTTTCCAGACATTAAAGTTAGTTTTTCAGTATTCAGATATTACAGTTAGTGATCTAGCTTATCATTATTTTTTCTGATTCAATCAGTTATTTCTATAGATTTATCTTTCAGTTTTAAATTCAGTTATTATAACCTTATGGTATGTTAGTATTCATTCAAATTTATGATTATGTTATTCAGTGCTAACAAAAGGTCCCAGCTCATGGGCTAACTTGTCTTCCCTCTGCACTTTAAACATCGTGTTATGACTAGGGGGTAGTCCCAGGTCGTTACACTGTCTTGGTGCATCGGCAGTCGTGGTTGGCCATACGTATTTTTGATTTGGCTGATCAATACTAAGTGTCACAAACACGACATTGTGGTCATGATCGCAACTCCCCTTTCCATGAGGACCAGGTCATGAATATGATATCCGCACTTAGACCAAGTACCGCATAAGCAACATCTAATTATTTATACGATGTTTGGGTGCTATATATACCCATGTTTCACCATTTTTCACCATTGTTGATACTTGAAACTTAGGGTTTCATGATTTTGAGAAAATTATTCCTTTTCTAAGCTTGGGTAAGCTCCATAACTCCTATTTCAACCACTTTTCTTCAATTTAATCCTTTAATTCTTGTTTGAAATGTTGATTAAAAAGTAGAAAGTGGGAATTTTTGCCAGGAAGGCATAAAAATTGAATTTCTTTGATTCAAACCCCAATTTCAACCTATTTTTACTTGGGTGACTTTCTAATCTTATTATTATCAATTTTCCTTCTATTTCATCTTCACAACAACTTCAATTTCTTATTTTAAAAGGGATATCGAGGATTTTTACCGCTAAAGCTTAAACATTATTTTTCTTCAATTTGGACCTCATTTTAAAAAATATTTTTGTAGGGTTTTCAACTTTTGGATCCTAAAATTATGAAAAACATATTCTTCAAAGATAATTATAATTTTTCCCTTCTTTTTCAAAACCCATTTCGAGGGTCCATTTCTACCCTAAGATAAAAATAGGCAACATGGGTATCGTTTGCTTTCTTTTGAGGTATAGATTCTATATTTATATGATTTAGTTGATTTTTATCCGGTTTGGGTGGAATAAGGCTTTGGATTGAAGACTTTCAAACCAATTTATGGTATTCGAGGTAGGTTATGGCTTAAGTTTCCTCAGACTGGGCTAGGTAGTTAATATTGATACCAAAACACATTAAGGGTGTGGAAACTAATAATTAGAATAACTATAACGATGGTGTTGTGTTCGTGTGGAGGCCTATATATTAATGTATTTGGTGGTTTTGGATTATTGTTTTCTATTTGTTACAGTGTGGGGTCCTATATGATATTGTTGGTTGTGAATACGTGAAATTAACCGTGTCTTATTTAATAAAAAGTCCTAATATGGTGTTATTAGTGTAATTAATCTCATTCGACTCTCTTGGCATATGGTTGATATTGGAATTCACGGATGGTTCAAAATGTTGAGTGGATTATTAGCTGTCCTAGTTTGTATATTGGTTGGATATTAAAATACCAATTCTGGTCGGTAGCGAGCATTACATCCTCATATCATATACATTCATGAAATATTGATACCACCATTGAAATATAAGAAATACTGGAAACACTAGCTTTTTCTAACAAAAATGTGACAACTAAAACCCTCTACCAAAGGATGTGATGGAGAGGAGTTATGGATATTAATATTGGATATTGGTTTTAAATAGGTCGACAAACCTCTCATGGGTCCTACTTTGAGAAGCTTTATCTCCTTATGCATATACGGATATTGTGTGACAACCTCAGTCATTGTCATCATGATTATCATCATCATCATCATCATCATCATCATCATCATTATCAATATATTATTTGTATTTACATTATACATATCCTTGACGTGTTTTTTTCCTTGATGTGATAAATGTCTATGTGTATTTTTTTATTTGTATAGATATGTGTGATACTTATATACTTATATTTCTTTCTTGTATTTTCTGTGATATATGTGATTATTATAGAATAGTTAGTGAAGATGGTGTGGGAAACCGTTATAGGATATTTTCAGGTTATAGGTGACGTGCCCTTAGTGTGTATTTTTTATGCTATATTTTCTGCTTTTCACAGTTGGCCTATGATACCTATTAACTACAAATGGACTATACTCACCCCTTTGCACCCTTTTAATACAGATCCAGGTTTGAGTGTGCCTCGAGTTGTTAAATATGATGTCATTTTGAGCTATTCACTATAGCGATTGGATTATTGCTTCTAGAGTTTACTATTACCATTTTTATTCTAAAAGTTTCTTTATTTTGAATTCAAATATAAAGTTGTTCCTATTTTGGATATCTAATGTATTCTGATCTTGAGTTGCACAAGTTAGTGCTTTCACAATGACACCAGGTTTTGGGACTATGGTATTATAACTTTGGTTATGTTCTTTCACTTTCATTATATTTTCTGGTTTATCTTTGTTCTAAAAGCATTACTTTGGGTTGTTATTTTTATTTTCCCTTCTCGTATCAGTTAGTGCGATAGGCTTACTTGTCAAAGCTTGTTGTGACAAGTGCCATCATGACCCTTTGATTTTTGGTAGTCAAAAATTAGGATCAGAATAGTGAGGTTCATCGGTCATAATAATGTAAGAATAAGGTATCTAATAGGGTCAAATAGATTGGTACATAAACATCTGTATCTATCTTTGAGAGGCTATAAGATGTCTTTAGAGAATTTCCCTTATTTTTTACCTTATCGTGTATATTTTATTCATACATTGTGTTTTAAGTCATATTTCACTCTTTGTCATGCATATGGTAATGACTAGATCTTATAATATTAGAGATACATAACCTTTATTCGATTAGAGAGCCCAATCTAGTAGGCGAGTAATGAGTCATAAATGGGCTTAAAATAATGGATGGGTTTATGAATCTGCCTCATCTAAGAGTAGTTCTAGGGGACTCTCCATTAAACCTCGAGTTAAGCATGTTAGAGATGTGTCTCCTACATCGGTATTACTTAATTCTTCTACCCCAGTCTTGGAGGGGTTGTTGATTCACTTGTTGACCTATTTGGAGAGTGATCCGCTAAGTCTACGTGGTGTTCCCCTAGCTTTAAGTGTTGTACCTCTATTTGTACCATAGTATGTTTATTGTATTCCTCTAGCCCTAAGTATCGATCCTTAAGTAGTACCTACTTTAGTTTTAGGTGATCTGTAGACTCTGAGTGTTATTCTTCCTTCATCGCTTATATCCGAGTGTGGTATTTTGAGATCAGGAGTTAAACCTTCATCTATGTTACCTCTTCTGATGGGATCTTTTCATTCCAGATTAACCATACATCCTGTTATTATGAGTATATTATGTCTTTGAGAATTAAAAGATGTTTGAGAGATTTAGTTATTTGGGTCCCCTTAGGTTCTGTGGTGTTGTGGGAGAGGATGCCTATGAATTTTTCATTGATTGTCATGAGAAGTTTCATAATCTAGGTTTGTTGGGGTTGTATGGGGATGCATATATAACTTATCAGTTAAGGGATACTGCTACAGATTGGAGGAGGTCACTTGTTGGTTGCAGACCTCTCGATTCTCCTGAGATGACTTAGTATAAGTTTTCAAAGGCCTTTTTGGAGAGGTTCATGCCTCACAATCTGAGGGATCAGATGAGGGATGACTTTGATCACCTAGAGTAGGGCTTCATGACTGTTACAGAGTATGAGGCACACTTTCATGCCTATTCTAGATATATCTATGCCAGTATTGCTATCGAGTCTAAGAAGATTCACAAGTTCTTGATGGGGTTAAATGTTTCTCTTCAGCTAGCTACATCTCAACTGGTAGTTTTTGAAGCATTCTTTCAGAGTATAGTGGGTGATGCTGAGATGACTAAGGGTATTCTTTGAGCATTTTAGGGTGGCGCCAAGAGGGTACACTATCTAGGCGAGTTAGGTGGTCATACTTCTCGTGGTAGGAATTTTAAAGGTTTTCGTTGTTATCATATTTGACCAGAGCAGGAAGCCTT
>NC_061111.1:108036450-108226617 GCF_002878395.1 Capsicum annuum | reverse complement strand
TCATATTTGTTATTCTTATTCTCTTTTACTTACTATTTTGATGAATGGCGACCATTAAAATACATCTATAATACTTTGTGAATCCGAGAGGAGAATCATTAGGATAGATCAAAGATCTTAAGGAGTAAGTTCTTATTCTTTTACAGAATAAAGGATTTGAATTAACAGCTAGGATAGAGATATACCTAAAAGCATTGTTTGGTTAACTTCCAGGAAGATATATTAATAGATCTAAATGGATTATTGCATCTCCTCTTAACTATATACTTTCAATGTCATTTTAGGTAGAAGATTAGAGGCTTAAGAGACCATGTTAATCTAAACCCTGCAAATCAATAACCTGATAATCAACACGACCACGATAAGGATAGGGTTTTCTAACATTGTTAAGAGTGTCTCAACCCTTGATTCTATCTCATATTGTTTTCGACCTTGCTTATATAGGTATTGAAAGACTTTGTTATTTATTTATTTATTAGATTATTCATTAAATTATCAAAATAATCTTGATACTCTGAAACACATGAATACATTATTGTCAAAACTAAAGTTTATTAAATACTAATCAAGTATTCCTTGTGGGTACAATATCTGATTTTTTGAGTAACTATATTACATGTACGATCACGTGCACTTGCATGTGCGATAGACTAGAACAAGCTTTTTGCATCATTGCCGAGGACTCAAATAATTAGTAATTTTCTAAAATTTTGGATTTTGATAATTAATGTAAGTGTTAGCGACTTGATCTTAGTGGTTGACTTTTGTAGGAAAAGGGAAGTATCGGACTGGCAAGAGCAAAAGAATTGGTCGAGCCATATTCAAAACCTGAACAGATATTCCATCCAAAGTGAAGAGTAAGAATACTTCATTACCCAATTCAACAGATTCAAATGGTAGATCAGGTGGATCCTATTGATCCTATTGCTCTAATTACTCTAGCCCCAGTGGTTCTAGCTGTTCGTGCTCGAGGAGAATCTAGACGTTTTTATGAAATGGCAATCACATTGATAAATGACGCTATGAATTGCATTCATAAGACAAAGGTGGGTGGTCAGTTTGAACTAAAGCATAATTGGTGCAACTTTAGCACACTAGTGGCAGTTAACTAGATTATATGCTAAACTACTGAACTCCATCACTTCCTTGGATGATCTATCTTGAAAGTTCATTATTCGATTTTTTCCATCAGGGAAGACAACTTATTTGAGAAGTGATATTTTGAGTTTTATGCATAAGAATAGAGAGAATCTTCACCAAGCTTGGGAATGATTCAACGCTATTCTTATGAATTTTCCTTATAATAATTAGAGAAATGATGTATTGGTACACACATTCATTTAGGGTATTAAGCCAAAAACCTAGATTCTCCTGGATTTATTAGTAGGCGGGAACATTCTCGAGAAGATGAATGATGAATTATATACACCGTTGAATTAGATTTCATAGGAGAGTCTAGAGTGTCATGTTGATGCAAGATGTGCTCAAAATAAGGTTGCTGGTATGTTGGAGGTTGATCAGTTCATGACTATATGAGCCTTGATTTCTGCATTAAAAAATTAGCGAACTACTCAACTCGGCAATATGAATTTGGGAATCACATAGCCCATACAATCAAAACTAATGCAATTCATTAGTCTCATACGTGGTGTGAGGTTTTTTGGAGTAGCTAACATATAGGTGATGCTTTTGCAACAAATCTAGAGTTTGTCAATTATGAGGGAAATGCTAATCATCAAGGACAATAGAACTTTGGTAATAATTACAATTCTAACATGCAAAATCATCCCAATCTCTCATGTGATGGAAATAAAGAATAGAATTCCAATCAATACAGGGGGCCAGTAAAACAGAATCACCTGCAAAATGTTCAAGGAAGTCCAGCCACTACTCAGTCAAGTAACATTGAAGAGATTCTAAAATAGATTATGGCTACTCAAGCACCATTGGTAGCAGATGGGAAAAGTTAATGGTTGATTATGAAGAACATAGAGGTTCAAATGGGTCATATTGTAGCAGTATAGAACACTATACCTCAGGGAGGACTTCCTAGTAATATTGAGCCAAATCCAAAATAGGTGAATGTGATCATTACTTAAAGTGGACTACAGTTGAAAGAGTTAGAACCTAAGCAGGTGAATCACAAGGCTACTGATGGTTAGACATCAATAGATGAGGAGAAAGTTCTAAAAGACAAATTTTAAAGCAACCAAACTACAGAAAATGTAATGATGCCACCTCCACCATTCCCACAAAGGCTTTGGTAACATCTAGAGTAAGATTATTACAAGAATTTTATGCGTAAGATTATTACAAGAATTTTATGCATATTTTTAAACTGGTCCACATTAATCTTCATTTCATTGATATTTTGCGAAGTGTTCAAAAGTATGAAACGTATGTGAAAGACATTGTAAAAAATAAGATGTGAAAGACATTGTAAAAAACAAGAACTATTTGACTTAATATGCTACAGTAGCACTTACTGTCGAGTGCACATCCAGGATTTAGAATAAATTTCCCATAAAGCTAAAAGCTATATTAAGTTTCACTCTATAGATCACAATTGGGCAATCCATTAGTTTTTGGTTCTTATATGATCTAGGGGCAAGAATAAATCTTATGCTCATATCCTGGTTTAGAAAAATGGGTTTAGGCATCCCTAGAACCACCCCAATCATTCTAGAGTTTGATGATCAGTCACTTGCAGCCCTGACGGAATCATTGATGATGTATTGCTGCAATTGAGACTGCTTATTTTGTTAGTAGACTTTGTTATTCTTTATTTTGATGTTGATTCAAAAGTTCCATTTATTTTTAGACATCCTTTTTAGTTACTGAGAGCTTAATAATTGATTTAGTGATAAGACAGATGTCTATGAGATCTTCTGACAAGGTCAAGGTTTTTGACGTGTATAAGGCAATGAAGCTACCTTCAATCTATGAATAATTATCTACTATTATAGACATATACCTTGTGTTCGAGCTCACCCTACTTTTGTCTAATGACCCTCTTGAATGAGAATTTATGGGTTACGATTTTCTTGGAGATGTTGAAGCACTTGAAATGGTAGAAATTATGGATTTGGCAAGAATGATTACCTTGAATTCTGAATTTGAGCCATTGGATAGGCTAATTGGTCCCTCTCCCAAGGTATCTATAGTTGAAGCACCGAAGCTAGAGCTTAAAGTTTAACCCTCTCATCTGAAATATGCTTTCCTGGGTGAGGATGACATTTTTACTGTGATTTCATCTATAGGTTTATTTGACATGCAGGTAAGAGAGGCATTGATAATATTGAAGAGAAAAATAAAACAAATTGGTAGGAAATATTGAATGTCATGGGAATCAATACTTTCTTCTATTTAAACAAAACATATATGGATGCAGGATATAAAGTGTAACGCCTCGAGTTTGTACCCCAGATGCTACATGGTGCTCATAATCCCGAGGGACCACAAGCTAATCGATGATCGATACTTGTTGCAATAACTAAATAATAATATAATATTATGCAAAAATTAGGAGAAAACTTGCCATAAGGTTCAAAAGTAAAAATAAATACTGAGTACTGAAAACTGAATACTGATAAATCTTTCTGTAATACTCTAGTCTGATAAGCTTCTACTTTCTGAATAAGGGGTTGATGGGACAAACCCTCAACTAACCCCGACTACTGAAAATTGATAAACTGAGATACTGAAATAATAATAATCATTTCCTCTAACTATGAGGATTCACCACTAGTCTGCTGCTGATGGACCACTCTGCTAAGTATGATTGGGAGCTCATGTATCTAAACTTATGATATAAGACATCACAGCGCAAAACAAAGGTATACTTAAGTAATTTTTATGTACTGGTATGCTAAGTGAGGTAGGATGAGATGCATGGGTTTATATGCATGAGCAGTACTGACTGAATAACATGAGTATAATTGAATAAAAGTACATACATGAATATTTTAATTGTAACTGAGGTCATGATAACACTGGATATTTAGTTTTGAATTACTGATTTACTTTTATCTAAGTTTATTGATAGTGTATTACTGTTAACTGGGTATATGTATATGACAGTCTTCACTCTATAGAACTATTATGAGTTTTGTACTAAACTAAATGACTATGTCTAATAGTCCTGATTTCTGTATAACTAAACAAAGTTCTATTTTGAAGAATAAAACTATAACGGTGGGAGGTAATCATCTAACTGACATGCTCTTTTCTGAATAGATTGGGGTATAGCTTGTAATCCTAGTTGGAAGGGTGTCAGTACCGTTACACGGGTAAAGATAACTCTGAGTTAACCTTCTCTGATAGAAAGCTCTTTCATCAACCCTCGCTGGCAGTAAAACTCGTATGAGATATATCAATGCTAGTCTGGTCAGAAGATGTATAAATCTATGCTTGCTACATAGTTCAGGAATACATGGATTGCTACTAAGTGTTAAATCGTCTGCTGGAAGGAATGCCTCCATCACTGGGTTCGCTCGGTGCTGAATCCTACTCCCAACTGAATACACACTGAATTAATTCCTAGTTCATACTAGGCTTCACTTAATTATTATTGATTATATGTCTAACTGAACTGAACTGAGTTTAACTAAGATCCATTGACTGATGGAATACTATTGAATTCTATTAATTAACTAAATTTACTAAGGTCTGAACGGGATACTAAACTGGAATGGACTGATATTGAGTGTACTGTGTTTTTCTTGAGTTTTATAACTGACTGAGAGTACTACTGATCATGACATGACTAAGATTTTTTTGTAACTAACTCTGGATCTAGGTAAACAGCTAAATTTTGGATATTAAATACCCCCAGGACTCAACAGCATGAAAAGTAAATCACTGCATGACTTTTGAAGCATAATGGGACTAGCTTGCTAGTAATACATTAACTTATACATTTTTGGTCAAACACTTGTTTTACAAGAGCTTGTGAATGATAAAAATCACATAATAACATGTTATGCTTGGACTAGTCTAATCACATAAGCATTTTGACAAATACTTGGGGAGCATGGGTATTTCACATATCAAAAAACACGTAGTAATATCATGGATTCTACATTAAACTTTCAATTCAAGAGTTTGACATGTAGTTCACAAAATTCAATTCAAAATTAAACTAGTTTGGATGAAACTTGGGACAAATCATGGAATTAGATCACCATTAACATCTTAATTGTTAATAGATTCAAGATCCAACATGAAATCCATGAAATCAATTAACTTGTATTTAGAAAGAGTTTCTTGAACTCCAAGGGTGGAAGGAATCCCTTCGATGAACACTTCACATACCTTGGCATTCAAATTTGTGAAGAATGATGGAGTGTTCTTAAAAGATGAATCTTAAATTAGAGATCGTAGGGTTTGCTTCTTAAGAATTTTTGAGAAAGATGAATGGATTTTGACCCTAAAGGGGCTTAATTTCGTGTTTTAGGGGATGACATAATGTAGGAAAAGACCTAATTACCCCTGAGCATGAAGCTTTTTAATGATTGAAATTAATTTAGCAATGCGCTGACCGATGCACCGCATCATTAGCATCGATGTGGTAGCCGACGTGCCGCATCGAGTCCACATCGGTTCTTTGGAATTTGCACTAAGAGTTAGGGAAAAATACATATTGATGTGATGGACGATATGGCGCATTTAGATCACGCCGATCCACTAGTTTAATCTTTTAAATGTGTTTCAAATGAAGTCGAAAAAATCCAAAACATGTTCGAGAACACATAATGACATTCCTAATCATAAATTAACCTAAAAATCATTATTTGAAGGTCATAAGGGTCGTGAAATATGATTGCCAACTTATGATGTCTAAAATAACTCTAAGTATGAATACTTAGTTGAATTTTTCTAAGTTTGGGACCCTTGGTAACATTCATCTTTGAATGAGACTAACTAAGCTGGGAATACTAATAGACGGAATTTAGATTCTGGATATGCATAACTACAACATGATTTCATAACTGACACTACTTAAATAGTGAAAGTTCTTACTCAACATTTATATTTGATGCATGAGTACATAGTTGAGCATGATTCATGAATGCAAGACTAGTATTGCTAATAAGCTGAGTTTCTCATTCTAAACATGCATATCTGGTGCATGGAGTCACAACTGAATATGCAATGGCAACTCGTACCAAGTCTATAAAGGAGGATCTAAGCATGGAACTGAGTAAGTTCAAGGAAAAACTATTACCTTGGGCTAATTCTGAGTTTTCAGAAAAGAGGTAAGGATACTTGGTCCACATATCTTCTTCTTCTTCCTAAGTAGACCCCTCAATGGACTGGTTCCTCCAAAGAACTTTGACTAAAGGGACCTTTGTTCCTCAGTTTGTGAATCTGATAATTAAGGATTTCGATTGAAATCTCCTCATAAGAGAGGATGTTCTAAATGTCTATATTCCCTTTGGGACTATAACTGTTGAGTCACCTATGAATTTCTTTAGAAAGAAGACATGGAACACTAGATGGACTGAAGCTAAGTCTAAAGGAAACTTAAGCTCATAAGTTACCTTTCTGAAATAGCTGAGAATTCTCGAGATTCTTTCTATGCACATATGTATATGATTTTTGTCAGCTTTGATCTATCTTAAGCCTTCCCCTGATCAACTAAACTTTTTCTAAGGTATTTAATACCAAGTCAGGCCCTACATCTGTGGCCTCACCCACTTCCAGCCAACCAATAGGAGATGTACATCTCCTCTCATAGAGCTCCTCAAATGGATCCATCTGAATGCTGGAATGATAGATGTTGTTATGTCTGAAATCAATCAAAGGCAACTGATTATCCCAAATACCTTTAAAGTCTATTGCACACGCTCATAGCATATCCTCTAAAACCAGAATGGTCCTATCTTCTTGACCATCTATTTGAGGGTGAAAAGTTGTACTAAGGTCAGCTTGGGTACCAAGACCCTTTTGGAACGCCTTCCAGAAATAAGAGGTGAACTTTGTACCTCTATCTAAGATTATAGATAATGGAACTCTGTGTAATCTGACCAACTCCCTGATATAGAGCTTTGCATAGTCCTCGACTGAATAAGAGGAATGGAATGGTTGGAAATGAGCTGATTTGGTCATCCTGTCTACAATGACCAAATCAAAATTATACTGATGATAAGTACGAGGGAAACCCATCACAAAATCCAAGTTCATCTTTTCCCTCTTCAAAGTGGGGATATTAAACTCCTGCATAGACCCACTAGGTTTCTGGTTCTCAATCTTAACCTGCTGACATGTCAAGCACTTAGCTATAAACTCTACAAGGTCTGTTTTCATCCCACTCCACTAATAGATCTCCCACAAATCACGGTACATCTTAATAGCCCCTGGATGAATAGAGTAACACGCACCATATGCTTCTACAAGAATCTGCTATCTCAGGTCATCTACACCTGGCATACATAGCCGACCCTGATAATGCAATACACTATCTCACTCTTGGGAGAAAACCTCTATCTTCTGATCTCTGACTGATTCTTTCAACTTAACTAGGCTAGGATCCCTATATTTCTTTTCCTTCACTTTGGAAACTAGGGATGATTCTAAACTACTCTGCACCCATACACTACTTTTTGTTGAATCTACTAAGCTAACACCTAGTTGGGAAAGCTGATGAACTTCCTAAGCTAACTTTTTCCTACCATCATCTATATGAGCAATACTACCCATAAACATCCTACTAAGAGTATCAGCCACTACATTGGCTTTTTCCAAATGATATAGAACACTCATGTCGTAGTCTTTCAACAACTCTAAACACCTTTCCTGAACACATCAAATACTGTAGTCTACACCATACTAGAGGCTCTTATGGTTAGTGAAGACATCAATGTGCACTCTATACAAATAATGCCTCCAAATATTTAAGGCAAATACTACTGCTTTTATCTCAAGATCATTAGTTGGATAGTTCTTTGCATGGGGTTTAAGCTAGCTAGAGACGTAGGCTATGACCTTACTTCTCTACATCAAAACATACCCAAACCAACCCTAGAAGTATTAAAATACACAACAAAGTCTTCTAAACTATCTGGTAGAGTCAAAACTGGGGCTGTAGTGAGTCGAGTCTTCAACTCCTGAAAACTCTTCTCACAAGAATGTAACCACTAAAATTTGACCTTCTTCTGAGTTAATCTAGACATAGAGGATGCAACAAACAAAGATACCTTAGGAAACCATCGGTAATAGCCAACCAAGCCTAATAAACTACTAATATTGGATGGAGAGATGGGTCTGGGCTAGTTTCTCACTGCTATAGTCTTTTGGCGATCAATTCTAATGCCATCACCAGAAATGATATGGCGAATGAAAGCTACTCACCTTAGAAAAAATTTGGACTTACTAAATTTGGTGAATAGTTGATGGTTTCTGAGAGTCTGTAATACTATTCTAAGATAGTCTACATGATCATGTTCACTGCAGGAGTAGACAAGGATATCATTTATGAAGACTATGGTAAATATGTCCAATGCTTGAACACACGATTCATCAAGTCCATAAAAGATGCTGGGGCATTGGTAATACCAAAGGAAATAACTAAGAATTTGAAGTGATCATACCGAGTTCTAAAAGTTATTTTTGGAATGTGACATTCTCTAACTCTAAGCTGATGATAGCCTGATTTGAGGTCTATCTTAAAAACTAACTGGCACCCTGAAATTGGTCAAACAAGTCATTAGTTCTGGTAAGTGGATACTTGTTATTGATCGTGACTTTATTTAACTGACAGTAGTTATTACACATTCTGAGAGAATCGTCTTTCTTATGCACGAATAGAATAGGTGTGCCCCATGGGGACACAGTGGGTCTGATAAATCCTTATCTAGGAGATTTTTGAATTATTATTTTAATTCGTCGAGTTCTAATGGAGCCATTCTATATGGAAGAATAGATATGGGCTGGGTATCTTGAAGAAGCTCTATTCCAAAGTCGATTTCTCATTTGGGAGAAACTTCGAGAACATCTTTGGGAAACATGTCTGAGAATTTACATGCTACTAATACTGACTGAAGAGTAGGGTTTTATAATATTGAGTCCTGGACTTGAATGAGATGGTAGACACATCCCTTATATATCATTTTCCTTGCCCTAAGGTAGGAAACTAGCTGACCCCTAAATGCTGAAGTACTACCTCTCTACTCTAGGATGGTATCATTCAGAAACTAAAAATGGACAATTCTATTTTTGTAGTCGACAGGCATAGAAGGAATGAAGCCAATCCATGCCAAGAGTTACATCAAAGTTGGTCATCTCTAATTTGACTAAGTCTGCTGAATTGACTTTCTGGGATACCATAATCGTACAGTTTCTGTATACCCACCAGGCTATGATAGATTTACACACTAGGGTAGATACTGAGTAAGGTCCTATTAGAATTTTGGATTTGAATCTGAAGTCAACAGCTATATAGGAAGTTACAAAAAACAAAGAAGCTCCTAAATCTAGCAAATCATAAATATACAAATGATAAACTTATAATGGACCAGTGACCACATCAGGAGAACTTTATTGAACCTGTCAGGACTGATGTGCATAGATTCTATTTGGGTGTTGCCCACTAGTGGCACTAGAAGTAGCACCCTACTGATTCAAGCAATCAAACTGACCTGAGAGGCGGTTATGCTAACTTTGTGATTCCACCTAAGGACACTATCTAACTCTATGTCCTAGTTTGCCATATCTGACATATACGTCACTGCCAACTCTACTGACACCCTGATTCTGTCTGCCACTCTTTGGGAAGAGAGGATTTTTTTAGGAACTTCTAACACTACCTTAGGGTTTAGGGCCTAATGCCCTATCTCTTATGCCATATTTAAATTTTGGCATGGGAGCACTCACTGAGGATGGAGCTAGAATTAAGTATTTTAGGCAGAAGTGAGAATGATTCCTACCTTCTGTCTTAGGCTGAGGGAAGTTGAAACTATTTGTTCTTGCTCTCTTATTATCCCTCTCTTTCTCCGTTTTCTTATCCTCCTCTAACTGCTGAGCATGGACCATGAGCCTGGATATGTCCATATACTTAATCAATATTATGGTCCTACACTTCTCGACCACACTATTAGACATGCCAAACAAAACTTACTCATCTTAGATTTGCTATCTGCTACCACATGAGGAGCTTATCTAGCTAATTATGTAAACTTGAGAGAATACTGTCGTACCGTCATAATTCCCTGCTTCAAATTTATAAATTCCAAAACCTTTACTTTCTTCAACTCTAGCGAGAAGAACCTATCAAAAAAAGAAATAAAAAACTCCTCCCATTCTATGGGCCTGCATCTGTGGTCCTATATACTTTTCACTATTTAAACCATGAGTGAGTAATATTTTTCAACTGATATAAAGCTAACTTTGTACTCTCAATAGTTGTTATCCCCATAATATGTATAACCATTTACATCTGATCAAGAAATTCCTATAGGTCCTCATTTGACTTTAACCCAATAAAAGATGGAGGGTTCATTTGGGTGAAGTCCCTAATCCTGGCGGTAGTAGTATTAGCCACTGTGTTGGCCAGAAAGACAGCTGGGCATTCATTCTGGGCTATCACAGAATGAGTGAGAGTGGTGAAAATTTCTTTGAATTCATCATAGGAGACATATTAGTCTAGGTAATTTGGCTGGATGGGCTAAGGTACTGACTAATTTCTGCTTCTCCTTTAGTTAGTTTTTTTGGGAGGCATGTTCTATAAATGAAAACGAGAGAACAGATTAGACTGTGAGTTTAACTTGAGATCATGCTCACTCGCATGATATGAATACTAAAAGAAGGGAAACTTTTCGTAAAATATCTAATAGCCTCTTGTCCATAAGTGTTGCGTGCTCTACTGTAGTACCCCGTATATTTCTAAGCTAGGAGACAAACCACTTTTCCAACATATGAAACCTCCTATCCTGTGAGTAGCATTTTAGTGCATGAATTACAATGAGTATCCTAGTGATAAGATAGCTTATGATACATTAAGAATGTTCATATGAGTCACTTAAGGTAATACAAGCTAAGAGTTTTTGAATCCATCAAGTTTTAGTGTTCGATTTTTCAAGGGTCATCTTTTAATGAGTATAACTTGATGTTAATGTGATATTTTGGCTGATTTAGTCCCACAAAATTGTAGAGAATCGAATTAGCTTTCCAACAATACCAATTTTGCCTTAATCCAATACCTAAGCAAAAGGTTATGCCCTTTTTCGTGAGAGATAGTAAGGATAGGCGATTGGTTAGGCGCCGCACAACCCAAACATAGTCGATTGGTTAGGTGCCGCCAAACCTAGCTTAGGAAATCACTTGGGCGCCACCTAAGTCAGTTCCAGGTGCCAAAAATACTCCGTTTTGTGTTATTTTAAGGGTAATTAAGTCTTTTAACACTTCTTACACATCCCTAAACTTAACCCTACGAAATATATAGCTTCTAAACACATTAAAACCCTATTAACATCTCAAAGCTCATCATCCAAGAGCACTAAAAGAGACAAAAAACCTAGGGTTCTATAATTAAGCTTGAAGATCCAATTTCAAGGAAATTCCTCCGTCAATCATCAAGAACCTCCCTTCCAAGGTATGCGTAGTGTTCATCCACGGATTCCTTTCATCCGTGGAGTTCAAGAATCAATCTTCAAAATACAAAAGCTTGGTTGATTGTGGTGATATTATCATACCCATGTTAATTCTTGTTTGTTTTTCTATATAATATTATTGTGACTGTATATCTCATGAAAGTTATGTTGTTAGTTGAAAAATATAATCTTTAGATGGATTGATAGAATGCAAGTATGAAATCCACCTATGCCTTAAAGAATGCATGCAAGGTGTTCGATAAAATGCCTACTATGTTAAAAATTCATATTTACATGATTTCATGGTATCTAAATAACAAGTTCATGTTAGTGATACACTCCTATATGAATTTCTATGCAAATTATGTGTTGTTATTGTTGTGGTATAAAGTATGTATGATAATAGAGATATTAATTATGTACACAAAATATATCCATGCTTTCCTTACCATGTTTGAGATGTTGAATAAATACATGAATTATAATATCCCTAAATCATTACAATATGAACTAAACGATATATGTTACCGTTCCCTTATGCTTGAATAGTTTCCATGCGATTTTTATGAATAGTATATGTTGTCGGAATGCCCATGATATTAGAATATGAGATTTATGACTTGATTATAAGCATTCCTATTCATGATAGATATTATGACAACCATGTACTTAATGAAATCCCCCACTCATATGTTATGGATTTTTATTGATGGTCGTGTACTAAAGAAATTCAAGTTGTGTCAGTTTCCTTAGATTGAGTCCTGGGGGTACAAGAATATAGTTGTGTGCCTAGATCCATGTCATGTTTTCACGATAATCTCAGTCAAGCCATGATCTATAGAATTCAATCAGTTATGTGACTCAGGAAAACTTAGTAATCTCAGTGCGCAGTAACCTCAGCAACCTCAGTATTCACAGTCAATCTCAGTAACTTCAATACTCTCAACCAGTCCTCAGAACTCAGTACATTCCATCAGTCATTGGAATCCAGTAAACTTAGTTTAGCTCTGCTAAACAATACCACTAGTATCAGTCCAGTTAGTCAGTATCAGTTCAGCTAATTAGTTCAGTTCAGTTATTTAGTTCAGCTTAGTTATTCAGTTCGGTGTCCTTCAGATAAGAATAGAAGTTAGCATCGAGTGAACCCAAGGATAAGAACTCACCCTCCAGTTCAGGGTGTGGTTCTTAGTAGTTATCCTTGTGTTCCAGAACTACATAGCTATCACAGGTTAAGATATAGTAACACGTCAGATTTGGGTTGATTAGGTGGCTTAACCCATCAGTTTAGGTTTCCCACTGTTCTTATTAAGTACCTACCAGTATAGGGTTTTTATAATTGTCCTTACCAGTAGCTATTTAGCGTATTTGGGGCATATCAATTAGATAACTACTTCTCATAGTTTATGTTACATATTTTAGGACTGTCAGTTATAGCTACCCAGTCTCAGTAAAGAACTTAGATAGTTCTTCAGATTTCAGTATATCAAGACTGTCAGATACGGTCAACTCAGAAATAGAATTGAATTTAGATAGTTTCCTTCAGATTTATGGGCTGTCAGATACAATCACTTATGCTATCAATCACAACAGTTATCAGAACTCATGATATCAGTACTCAGCTTTAGGATTGCTAGATACAGTCAATCAGACAAGTTCTTCATAATTTGAACAGTCAAAAATAATCATTCATTTATCAGTAATGAAATATCAGTCACTTATTATATCAGTAATATATTATTAGATCCATCAGTTATTAGTGATTTACATATCAATATCAGTAAACTCAGTCTTTCAAAATCTCATTATCAGTACACTCATGTTGTCAGTATTCAGACTCAGTAGTCCATATCTCCACATGTTCAGTTACAGTTATATATGCATGTATGTACTCTCACGTTCATATCAGTCAGTATTGTCCATGCATATAACCCTTTGCATTTACCCTACCTCACTCGTATACTCAGTACATTCAGACGTACTGATGCATTTGTGCTATGGTGCTTTCTCTTATGTTGCACCATAGGTTTAGAGACATGAGCTCGAAATCAGCAGTAGATTCCAGGATCAGCAGTCAGAGTTAGACGTGAGTCCTCATCCTTCGAGGACATGATGATTTCATTTCTATTTTAGTTTTCACTTTATTTCAGTAGTTGGAGTTAGTTAGGGACATGCCCCATCAACTCCTTATTCATTTTAGTTAGAGGATTTCGGACTAGATGTCAGATTAGATGTTCAGACTGCAGTATTTATATTTCTTTTTGGTATTGATATACCATATTAATAAAATATATATTAGCATTGAACCTTATGGACTTACAATTCATATTTCTATATATTTTATGAGATATTATGCAGTTTACAGGTACAAATATCAGTCATGGATTAGCTTGTGGTCCTTCGAGGCTATGAGCACCGTGTAGCATTTTGGTTCAGAAAATCAAGGCGTTATAAACTTGGTATTAGAGCCTAAGGTTAAACAATTTCCTAGGAAGTCTGGAAGTTGTATCAAGTAGAGTCTAGTACATGGTTGTGTTGTGCACCACACTTACGTACAAGAGGCTATGAGATGTTTTAGGAACAGTTTCCCTTCTTTCAAGTTTCAAGATCATGCTATAGAAAGTTTCTTAAAGGAAACCATGTAGATTCATATCATGCACCCCTCATGTTTACTTTACCTTACTTTCAAGGTAATAGAAACAGTGAAGTTCAAAGTGCTGAAGATAGAGCTTTCTCAGATAGTCCCTACGGTCAGTTATGAGATTAGCAATAGACTCAAACAGTATCCCATCAGTTCATTATTGCTCTAAGGTCGTACAGATTTTATTCATGTTCATGAGAACTCATTCTTGAACCCAAAAGTTTACTGGTAGTAGAGTTGGGATAGTATTATTCTACTTGATCAGATTATGTATTCATGGGGATTAGATTAGTAGGCTTGAATAGTATGAGCTAAACAATTAAGTTTATTGACTCAGAATTAAGCATGAAGGTGTGAATATGATATTAGCAGTATATGAGACAACAGAATCAGATGATGTGTTTAGTAAGATAGATAGATGTTGAACATAATGTAGGTGTTTGATGGTAGATCAAGTACTTAAGCCAGGCCCTCAAATTTTAGTAGTAGAGCCATCATGTATAGAAAGTAGTAAGGGAAGACAATTCCAGATGCATTCTCATCTCAGTGTAGAGTTTTTCACTTCATCTATCACGAAACCAACTCAGGCATTGCATACCAACTCTATGGTCACGAACTATAATCATGTATGAATTCAATTTCCAGCATAAGGAGTCCTTTTTACTACACAATACAAGTCATGTTCCATGAGAACAATCTACTTTCACACACTTTCCATGGGATTATGTGTGCCTTCAGTTCCCAGTATAAGGAGTTTATTTCCAGCTCCCTTATTATTCGAATCATGTCCCACGAGTACAAAAAACTCTAGAGTCAGGTCATGCAGCTTATGAATCATGTACGCATATCATGCTTTCCAGTATACTTAGCTTCCATGACTCATTCTATGCCCCTGTAGATTAGATACATTTAGACTATGTCATGTATATCCTCAGTTCAGACCTTATTGGTAAATCTAAACTATTGATATTTTATTCCTCAAGTTTCAGCCATGTGTCAAGTTTAGTTTGTATATATTTATGTTTCAGGTCCTCCTGATTTACTCCTCCAGTTAGCTCTCCTTATGGAACAATGTAGTGACAAGCAGTTGTTTACATAAAAGAAGATTGTTGCATGCTTACTTTGCACGAGGGTGTAGTTGTGAAGATAGGCTTGAATGTCAAGATAAATGTACAAGTAAACATCTAGCAAGGGGTCGTATTTAGAATTTAGGAAAGTACAAAGTGTAAGTGTACATTTAGATCCTTGACTTATGTCAGTCCCTAGCATGTAACCATCAAAAACTCAGTTGCCATCTCAGTTATAGTTTCAGTATCCAGCACTCAGTGATCAGTGTTCAGTCCTTGGATTCAGTACATTTGTACAAGCTATAGGCTTAGTTATAATGACATCTTCAGTTCAGTAACCAGATTTGAAACTCAGTTCAGTTCCAGATATGCTTGACCATAGCATTCAGGTTGTCAGTACTCAGTTATCATTGTTTCAGTACCCCAGTTTATAGAATACCTCAAAGCCATGTCGTACGCTTGGTCTCGCTTTCAAAAATAATATAGACTTCATGAATCTACGCTCAGATACCTCATTCTACCCACTTAGTCCTTATCTCCTATGCATAAAACTAAAAAATCTCAGCCCAGCTATTCAGACTAAGTATAGTTTAGCTTTGCATATCAAGTATTCAGCTATCACTTATTTAGTTAATCAGATAAGTTAGTGTATTTATGCACTTGTGTTCAGCTCAGTTCATATATCTTGTCTTAGTTTAAGATCCTAGCTATTCAGTCATGGATCAGTTCCTAGGTGTCTTGCGCATCGCCTTAATTTACCTTAGTAGCTTATCCAAGTCATTATCATTTGAGGGGAATAGTGCCCCAAAGGGGAGATACATCATACCTCCAACATTTCATGACATAAATATGCTACTCTATTTTTTTTAATGAATCCAGTTTTGAGAAGGGGTACTCATAAGTTAACCCTCAAACTCCAACTTTAGTCGTATGCCATGTTTTCAAGATTCAGTTCAGATCATGATATTCAGTATATTTACCACGTCCCATATTTAGTTATGTTCTCATGTTTCTGATAATGCATATGGAGTAATAAATCTCAAACTTATCGGTATTATCAGTTCAAGGTAACAGTTTTCCTTAAACTTACTCATTCTTATATTCGTATTTCAGTGCCAAACTTGGTATTTAGTTCCATGCTCAGTTTTCAATTCAAACTTGATACCTTTACCATTGCATGTTCATGAGTAAGCTTAGTCATGAATTCATGCATCAGATATGTGTGATCAGCTCATTAATACTTTCAGCCATGCATTCACGTATTATGTCAGTCATATAATCATGGATCAGATATGCATGGACTAAACCTTTCAGTTGTGTATCAGATATGCATTCTTATTTTGAGAAAACTTTATTAGAATCCTTAGTCTTATATTCATGAATCAGCTTCCCATGCATCAGATATGCATATTCAGTATGTCTGGTTCAGCGTTCAGTCATTCAAGTCATGAACCCATGTTTTAGTAGTGTATGTCTTGTACGTACTTCATCTTATCATCTCTCCCGCTTCAGTTAATTTCCATCTGAGGAAGAATATTCCCAAGGGGGAGATATTGTAATACCCCATATGTTTCTAAACTAGGAGATGAACCATTTTTCCACATATGAAACCTCTTATCCTATGAGTAGCATTTTAGTCCATGACTTACGATGAGTATCCTAGTGATAAGATAGCTTATGATACATTAAGCATGTTCATATGAGTCACTTAAGGTAATACATGCTAAGAGTTTTTGAATCCATCAAGTTTTAGTGTTTGATTTTGCAAGGGTCATCTTTGAATGAGTGTAACTCAATGTTAATATGGTATTTTGACTAATTTATACACACTACATTGTAAAGAATTTAATTAGCTTTCCAACGATACCAATTTCGCCTTAATCCAATACCCGAGCGAAAAGTTAAGCCCTTTTTTTATGACAGATAGTAAGGATAGGCGATTGGTTAGGCACAGCCCAACCTAGCGTAGCCAATCACTTGGGCGCTGCCTAAGTTATAGGTGGCAAAAACACTTCGTTTTGAGTTATTTTAAGGGTAATTAAGTCTTTCAGCACTCCTTACATGTCCTTAAACTTAACCCTACAAAATATATACCTTCTAAACACATTACGAACCAATTAACATCTAAAAGCTCATCATCCAAGAGTACTAAAAGAGAAAAACAACTAGGGTTGCATAATTAAGCTTGAAGATCCAATTTTAAGGAAATTCCTCCATCAATCATCAAGAACCTCCCTTCCAAGGTATGTATAGTGTTCATCCATGGATTCCTTTCGTCCGTGGAGTTCAAGAATCAATCTTTAAAGTACAACAGCTTGGTTGATTGTGGTGATATGATTATACCCATGTTGATGCTTGTTTGTTTTGCTATATAATAGTATTGTGACTGTATATCTCATGAAAGTTATGTTGTTAGTTGAAAAACATGATCTTTAGATGGATTGATAGAATGCAAATATAAAATCCACTTATGCCTTAGAGAATGCATGCAAGGTGTTCGATAAAATGCCTAGTATGTTAGAACTTTATATTTACATGATTTCATGATATCTAAATAAGAAGTTCATGTTAGTCATACACTCCAATATGAATTTCCATGGAAATTATGTGTTGTTATTGTTGTGGTATAAGGCATGTATGATAATGGAGATATAAATTATGTACACAAAATATATCCATGCTCTACTTACTATGTTTGAGATGTTGAATAAATACATGAAGTATAATATCCCTAAATCATTACAATATGAACTAAACGTTACATATTTTCGTTCCCTTACGCTTGAATGGTTTTCATGCGATTGCTATGAATAGTTTATGTTGCGGAATGCCCATGATATTAGAATATGAGATTTATGACATGATTATAAGCAGTCCTATTCATGATAGATATTATGATAACCATGTACTTCATGAATCCCCCACTCATTTATTATGGATTTTTATTAATGGTCGTGTACTCATGAAATTCAAGTTTTTTTAGTTTCCTTCCACTGAGTTCTAGGGGTACTTGTACCCAAAAAATATAGTTGTGTGCCTAGATCCATGTCATGTTTTCATGATACTCTTAGTCAAGCCATGATCTATAGAATTTAGTCAGTCATGTGACTCAGAAAAACTCAGTAATCTTAGTAATCTCGGTGCTCAGTAACCTCAGCAATCTCCGTATTCACAGTCAATCTCAGTAACTTCAGTACTCTCAACCAGTCATCAGAACTCAGTACATTCTGTCAGTTATTAGAATCCAGTAAACTTAGTTTAGCTCTGCTAAACAATACCACTAGTATTAGTCCAGTTAATCAGTATCAGTTTAGCTAATCAGTTTAATTCAGTTATTCAGCTAAGCTTAGTTTTTCAGTTTAGTGTCCTTCAGATGGAAGTAGAAGTTAGCACCAAGTGAACCCAAGCATGGGAACTCACCCGTCCGTTCAGGGTGTGATTCTTAGTAGTCATCCTTGTGTTCTTGAACAACATAGCCAGTGTAGGTTGAGACATCTTAACCTATCAGATTAGGGTTGATGAGGTAGCTTAACCTGTCAGTTTAGGGTTCCGACCATTCTCATTGAGTACCTTCCAGTATAGGGTTCTCACAGCTGTCCTTACCAGTGGCGTAATATTGACACCCCTCCGGTCGAGGCAGAGATTGGACCCCAGCTTAGCTATTATAGTGTATTTGGGACATGTTGGTTAGATAACTACTTCCTATACTTTCAATTATAGATTTTAGGACTGTGAGCTATACCTACCCAGTCTCAGTAAAGAACTCATATAGTTCTTCAGATATTAGTATATCAGGACTGTCAGATACAGTCAACTCAGAAATAGAATTGAACTTAGATAGTTTTCTTCAGATTTATAGACTGTCAGATACAATACTTATGCTATCAATCACAACAGTTATCAAAACTTATGCTATAAGTACTCAACTTCAGGACTGTCAGATAAAGTCAATCACACCAGTTCTTCATAATTCAAACTATTAGAAACAATCATTTATTTATCAGTAATGATATATCAGTCTCTTAGTATATCAATAATACAGTATCAGATCTATTACTTATTAGTGATTTACATATCAATATCAGTAAAATTAGACTTTCTGAATCTCATTATCAGTATACTCATGTTGTCAGTATTCAGACTCAGTAGTCCGAATCTCCACGAGTTCAGTTATAGTTATGTATGCATATATGTACTCTCAAGTTCATATCAATCATTATTGTCCATGCATATAACCCTTTGCATTATCCTACCTCACTTGTATACTCAGTACCTTCAGACGTACTGATGCATTTACGCTATGGTGCTCTCTCTTATGTTACACCAAAGGTTTAGAGGCATGAGCTCCAAATCAGCAGTAGATTCTAGGATCAGTAGTCAGAGTTAGACGTGAGTCCTCATCCTTTGAGGACATGATGATTTCATTTCTATTTTAGTTTTTACTTTATTTTATTAGTTGGAGTTAGTTGGAGACATATCCTATCAACTCTTTATTCAGTTTAGTTAGAGGCTTTTATACTAGATGTCAGATTAGATGTTCAGACTTCATTATTTATGTTTCCTTTTGATATTGATATACCATATTTTTCAAATATGTATTAGTATTAAACATTATGGTCTCACAGTTTATGTTTTCGCATATTTTATGAGATATTATGCAGTTTACAGGTTCAGATATCAGTCATGGGTTAGCTTGTGGTCCTTCGGGGACATGAGCACCGTGTAGCATTTTGGTTTAAAAAATTGGGGCATTACATCTACACCCATGTATAAGACTCTACTAGATGCAAATTTCAGACATCCTAGGACTCTGTTGAACCTTAGGCTTTGATACTAAGTTTGTAATGCCCCATGTATGTACCCCAAATACTACACAGTGATCATAATCCTGAGGGACCACAAGCTAACCCATGACAGGTACCTGCTACAATAACTGAATAATAATACTGTATTATGCAAAAATTAGGTGGAAATTTACCATAAGGTTCAAAACTATAAAATAAATACTGAATACTAAAAACTAAATACTGATATATTTGTCTAAAGTACTCTAGTCTAATAAGCCTTTATTGTTTGAAGAAGGGATTGATGGAACAAACCCCTAACTTACCCCTATTACTGAAAACTAATAAACTGAGATACTAAAGTAATAATCATGTTCTCAAACTATAAGGTATCACAACTAGTCTGTTACTGATGGATCGAGCTGTTAAGTATGATCGAGAGCCTGTGTGTCTGAACCTATGATATAAGATATCATACCACAAAAAAAGGTATGCAGCAGTACTTTTAATGTATTGGCATGCTAAGTGAGGTAGGCTATAATGAATGGGTTCAAATGCATGAACAATACAGACAAAATAACTTGAGTATAACTGAATGAAAGTATATGCATCAATACGTTCACTATATCTAACGTCGTGATAACACTGGATAATGAGTTCTGAATTACTGATTTATTGATATCTGAGTTTACTAATACTGTATTACTATTAACTAGGTGACTGTATCTGATAGTCCTAATTCTGTGCAACTATTCTGAGTTTCACACTAAATTGAATAACTATGTCTTACAATCCTGATTTCTATAAAACTGAACTAAGTTCTATTCTGAAGACCCAAACTATAACTATGGGAGGTAATCATCAAACCAACATGACCCTTTTTAAATAAATTAGGGTCCAAACTATAACCCCAGTTGGAAGGGTGTAATACTGCACCATGGGTAAAGTCAACCATGAGTTAATCCTCTCTAACAGGAAGCTCTTTAATCAACCCTCGCTGGCAGAAAAACTCATATGAGATGTATCAACCCTAGTTCAGAGAATAATGTCTCAACCTACACTAGCTATGTAGTAACGCTGGGATTGCAACTAAGGGTCGAACCCTCTGCTGGTAGGAATGCTCCCATCCCTTAGTTTTTTCGGTGATAAATCCTACTCCCTACTTAATAGATACTGAACTGACTCCTAGTTCATACTTGGCTTGACTAAATTGTTACTAATTATACTATCTAATTAAACTAAACTAAGTTTCTTTGAGTTTTGTTGAATGATGGAATACTACTGAATTCTATTAACTAACTAAATTTACTGATGTCTAAACTAGATACTGAACTGGAAAGGATTAATACTGAGTATACTGAGTTTCTCTTGAGTTCTATAACTGACTGAGAGTACTACTGATTGTGACATGACTGAGATTATTCTGCAATTGACACTGGCTATAGATAAACACCTAAATTGTCGGGTATTAAATACCCCCAGAACTCAATAGCATGAAAAGTAAACCACTGCATGACTTTAGTAGCATAATGGTACTATCTTGCTAATAATACATTCACTTAGACATTTCTGGTCAAATAATTATTATACATAAGTTTGTGCATGATTAAAATCATACAATAACATGTTATGCTTGGACTAGTGTAATCACATAAGCATTTTGATGAATACTTGGGGAGCTTGGGTATTTCACATATCAATAAATATGTTGTAATATCATGGATTCTGCATTCAACTTGCAATTTAAGAGTTTGACATGCAGTTCACAAAATTCAATTCATAATTAAACTAGTTTGCATGAAACTTGGGACAAATCATGTAATTAGGTCACCATTAACATCATAATCATTAATACATTCAAGATTCAACATGAAATTTATGAAATCAATTAACTTGTATTTAGAAGGGGTTTCTTGAACTCCAAGGGTGGAAGGAAAATCTTGGATGAACACTTCACATACCTTGGTATTCAACTTTGTGAAGAATGATGGAGTGTTCTTGAAGACTGAATCTTAAATTAGAGATTCTAGAGTTTACTTCTTGAGAAAGATGAATAAATTTTGCCTTTAAAAGGGCTTAATTTTGTGTTTTGGGGGCTAACATAAGGTGGGAAAAGACCTAATTACCACTGAAGATGCGACTCTTTAATGACTAAAACTGATTAAGCGATGCGTAGACCGATGCACTGTATTGTTGGCGTTGATCCAATAGCTAATGCACCGTATCATTAGCGTCGATACAATAACCATTGTGAAACATTGAGTCCACATCGATTCATTAGAATTTGAACTGGGAGCTGGGGAAAAATACTCATCGACGTGATGGACGATGTGGCGTATCAAGATCTCGTTGATCCATTGGTTTAAACTTTCAAATGTGTTTCAAGTAAAGTCTAAAAAATCTGAAACTTGTCCGAGAATAACTACTAATGTTCTTGATCATGAATTTACCTAAATATCAATATTTGAAGGTCATAAGGTAATGAAAAAGGATTACAAACTTACAAAGGCTAATTTAACTCAAAATATGAATACTTAGCTAAATTTTTCAAAGTCTGAGACCCTTTACTAGCTTTTACAGGACTAAATAGGCTTAGGATTTTGTAGGGTCTTACATAAAGCAAGCATGGAAAATCTAGTAAAAATAAAATCATATAATGAAAGAAGTAGTCAGAAAAGAAGTCATTAAGTGGCATGATGCTGAGATTGTTTATCCCATTCTAATAGTAAATAGCTTGTTATTATGTTTATTTTCCAAAAAAAAAAGGGATGGTTGTTATGACCAATGAGGAATATGAGTTGATTGCAACTCATACAATGACTTGGTGGAAGATCTGCATTAATTATATGAAATTGATTTATGCCACAGGAAAGGATCACTATACCATTTCTTTTATTGATCAAATGTTGGGTAGATTGGCAGGACAAGAATATTACTGATTTCTGGATGGGTATTCAGGGTATAACTAGATAACCATAGAATTGAAAGATCATTAGAAGACCACTTTTACATGTCTTTATGGTACTTATGCATTCAGACATATGCCTTCTGGACTTTGCAGTGCGCCAATGACATTTAAAACATGCATTACGGCTATCTTCTATGATATAGTTGAAGACTTTGTTGAGGTATTAAAGGATGATTTTTTCATTTTTTGTAATTTATTTGATATGTGCTTGCAAAAGTTAGACAGGGTCTTAACTTACTGTGAATAAACCAACCATGTATTTAATTGGGAGAAGTGCCAATTTTTGGTCATGGAAGGTATTTTCCTTTTTAATAAGTTGTAACATAGAGGACTTGAGGTAGATAGAGCAAAGGTAGAGTTCATTGAAAAGCTCTCATACTCAGTGTCAGAAACTTTCTTCGACACATGGTATTTTACAAAAACTTTATCAAAGATTTCTCAAGATAGCAAGTCTAATGTGCAAGCTATTGGAGAAAGAGGATATGTTTGACTTTAGGATTGAGTGTCAAAAAATATTTAAGAGTATGAGTAGAAGAGTGATAGGAATACCTATCGTAATCTCTCCTGATTGGGCATTACCATTAGAGCTGATGTGTAATGCTAGTGATGTGGCTGTTCGAGTAGAATTGGGGAAGCATAAAGATAAGGTATTTCAATCTATCTACTATACAAGTAAAATCTTAGATGCATCCCAAATAAATTATATATTCATAGAAAAGGAGATGCTGGAACTTGTATATGTGTTTGATAAATTCAGAACATACTTGGTGGCCACTAATGTAACTGTTCATACAGATCATGCTGCCATACGATATTTGTTATACAAAAGATGCAAAACCAAGGTTGATTAGGTGGATTCTTCTTCTCCAAGAATTTGATTTAGAAGTTTGTGATAGAAAATGAACTAAAAATTAAGTGGTTAATCATTTGTCAAGGCTTGAGAGTCATGCTCATGTAGCTGATGATACACTATTTATTTGGAATGCGTTTTTTGATGAGAAATTTTTGGCATTGGATATAGTATAGATTCATTGGTATACTGATATATTGAATTTTCTAGTAAGTGGTATATATTCTTTTGGTGCAACAAGTCAACAAAAGAAGAAATTGTTTCACGATTCTCGTGTATATGTGTGGAATGAGCTATATCTTTTTAAATATTTTATAGATAGATTAATAAGAAGATATGTTGCAAATGTTAAAACCAAAAAGGTGATTGAAAGTTATCATTTAGTACCTTATAGAGGTCATTATGGTGGAGAAAGGACAACACAAAAAGTTTTATAGTCAGGCTTTTTCTAGCCCACACTATGAAATGCCCTTGAACAATATTCTGAAAATAGAGACTTTTGATGTATGGTGTATATATTTTATGGGGCTATTTTGCCCATCTGATGCTATACTATATATTTTAGTACCTATTGATTATATGTCAAAGTGGGTAGAAGTTGAAGCTCTCCCCACAAATGATGTAAGCGTAGTGATAAAATTCGTCAAGAAGCATATTTTCTCTCGCTTTGGCACACATAGAGTGATCATCAGTAATGGGGGAACACACTTCATAAATAATTGGTTAAAGAATATTTTTGCCAAATATGGGGCTAGAGATAGGGTGGCCACAACATATCACCCATAGACAAGTGGGAAAGTGCAGGTGTCAAATCGAGATATTAAGATCTTACAAAAAATGGACAATAGACAACGTAAAGATTGGTCTGTTAAGCTTGATAATACATTATGGCATAGAGGATCACCTATAAAATTCCTATTAGGACCTCTTCTTATTGCTAGGTGTATGTAAAGGCTTGTCACCTACCAGTGTAGCTTGAGCATTAGCATATTAGGCTTTGAGAAAGTTGAATCTTGATCTTAATATTTAAGGGAATAAGAATATATTACACTTGGCTGAGATTTAAGTTTCTCTTAGATACCTATGAGAATGCAAAGTTATAAAATGAGAAAATAAAAAGATGGCATGATAAGCAAATCATGACTTAATTTATTGAGACTAGCCAACAAGTGATGTTGTTCGATTCCAGTTTAAAGTTGTTTCTAGGAAATTTGAGGTTCAAGTTCTCTGGAATATTTGAAATTGCGAGAATGAACTTCATGTGGATGTTGAACTATAGAGTAAGGAAATATGTGAAAGATTGACGGTAAATGGACAGAGAGTCAAGCATTATTGGGTGGATCATTTGGATCAGCACAAGATGTCCATCACCTTTGAAGAAAAATGAAGCTGAGGTACTCACTAAGGTGCTGGATGGGAGACAACCTACTTTTTCTTACGTGTTTGTGTTGTTTTTGTTGACAATGTAAAAAATAAGAAGCCTTATGCCATGGGTAAGAACAACAAGTGAGTAAATCGTGTGTTTTGGAAGCTAGCAGATACGTAAAAGATCTCTAAAGTTGATGAAAAATAAAGGCTAGAAAAGGGGAACAAAATTCCCTTCAGTGAACAAAATAGTTGTCTTGCACGATAGCCCCGTATCATAGACCCTATCACCCATGATAAGGGTAGCTTTGCGATAAGGAAGTGGTTCCCAAGAGAAATTCTAGAAAGTCTACACAATAGACCCACGTAGCAAAGCCTATCATGGAGACTGAGCTTTGCGTCATCGAGGCTTTCTAATTTTTGGTAAGTATAATGAAAAGTCATGTTTTAATCAGAACCAACTTATTTTATCTAGTAAATTGCTAAGATTAAACCCCCAATCCCCATATTTTGCCATTTTCGCCCTCACTCTAACCTTATGGACCGCCCTCTCTCTAATATTTTCTTTCTAACTTTCTCAAAACTTGTGTGCCAAGTTTATATCCTTTATATTTCCATCATTCAAACAAAGGTATATACTCAAACTCGTGTAAAATGTATAGATTTTGGTTAAATAATAAGTACTATTTTGAATTATTGGTGGACTTTTACTAAACTTTGTGTTGAAGGGAGCGATGGGTGCTCAATTAAAATAAAGAAAGACATTTCTTTTTATGTATGTTCTTGAAGCATGTTGCTTTGTTTGATCTGCGTCAATTATGTATGTTTTTCATTATGTAATGTTAATTAAGAAATTGGTGACTGTCTCGAGTTATGTCACTAGAATTGTTCGAGTTAATATGTTATAACTGAAGTGAACGGAGGTGCTTTGTGGAGAAATTCATTCTATGCTGTTAGTTTTGTGTCTGTCAATGACGTGAATTGTAATCTGTGTTATATCTTGAAATTCTTTGGTGTTTTTAACTCTTTGTGATTTTTTATTAAATTATAAGTGGAAAGTAATACACCATGTAAGTTTGGTGCACTATCATTTCATCTTAGTTTTGATAGAAGTGTTTGAACATTGATGTAGCATTGGGGATCAAATAGAAGGTGTATGATGGTGATGTTAAGTAAGTATATCGGAGAATTACATATTGGTGTTGTTTGCACCTAAGTATGATCATTTGACATGCTTATAAATCTGAACCCTAATAACAATCCTGGTATCTAGGTTATAAATGAGTTCATCATATTGTTATTTGGTAAACTTAAGGAACTAATGAGGTAATGGTAGGTTTGTTTAATTTTGTGGAAGTGAAGTAGGTGTATGTATAATGTTTGAGTCAAATAAAACCAAAATGGTTGAATGTGAGTGTTATAGGTGTTATGAACATGAGATGTAAAGTTAAACAGGGGAAGTCTGAGCACCATAGTTTAGAATTTGAGTGCTTATGCTTGTAGCTAAGTGTGGGGTGTCCTCAACATCCTCCCACACTAAATGTTAGCTAATCCAAATGGGTGTCCTGTAACTTGATTTTCTATATGTTTTGAATGACAGGTACCATGACTAGCCATCATAAAAAAGGAAATGATATTGCTGGGTCATCTGAGACTTCTAAAAAAAAAGAAGCAGACCCACTGGTCGGGTGCCAAGAACTTTTGTAATTCCACAAGTGAAAATGAGAATATATGGTGCTAGATTAGCCGAGGAAGCCGGAAAGAAATGGTACACCAAGAAAAATGACACCAAATATGCTCCGGACTAGTTCATCACCAGGGCAAGCCTACTAATATAATATCCCAACATGCTGAGATAACTAGTATATCTGAACATGACCCTCTTGTTTTTGCATCCTACAGAGTGAAACATGCACCTTATTTAAGAATTCTATGCCATTGGGACCCTAGAGATCCCAATTCCAAAGTAAAGATAAGAGGTCGAGCAGTGACATTTACAACCCATGATGATAATGTTATTTTAGGTGTATTTGAGGCAGAAGCAGACCTACTATGACAGATAAACCTCACCCCGTCCTACTATACATCAAACACCTATTACATGGATTTAAGTCTGCAGCTAGGTGGACTCATAAAAAATACGACGGCCTCTACCTCACATTCCCTTATGCCTAAATGAATAGAGATTCCCCCACATGGGGGAACATTATCTACCATTGACTAATTCAGGGCAAACATATGATAGATATGCGCATGATAGGGTATGACTTATTTATCCCTTAATGTGGGATGATATTGATATCAATATTGGTGCTGTAATCTTTTTTTCAACAAAGAAGGCACGTTAACATCAGGAGTCCAGTTATGGTTTGGTTATTTGTTGACCAAATTTTTGAGAAATCACGGGGTTGAGGAGGAGACACTTGATTACAGGCCAATGGTTGACCAGATTTTTAAGACATTACGGGGTTGAGGATGAGAGATTAAGATTTTGATTCAGAGGAGAAGAAGGTAGTACACCCAATATGGAAGCTGAGGCCTATGGTCCCTAGGATGAGGACCACTAAGATAATGCCTGATTATGGAGTGTGACACCACCTCAATACCTAGTAATGTTTTCAAGAACAAAGGAAAATCGTACATTTTAAGTGTTGGGTGGTGGTCCTTATTCTTCATACCTCTCATTTTATTGTGTTTTATTTATTTTTATTTTTAGATGCTTATTTTATTGTTGTTGCTGATGTAGTGATCATTTGACATTAGGATTGGTATTTGTGATGTTGATTGATTTGGTATTTTGTAGGGATTTGTTTAATTTGACTAGTTCATTACTTTTACCTCATAATTATTTAGTTAGTAATTACTTATCTAAGTTTAGTTGAATTTTAAGAGTATATTTTTTAATCCCTTAGGGTAATTCTTAATAACTCATCACAGTTAGGTGCCTTTCCTTATGATGGATCGATAGAGACCATATTAAAGGGAGTTAGTCTTAGGAAATAAAGAAGTGAAAAGATTCAAACCACAATTTAGGTCGAGATACCTTATGTAGGGTCATGTGGTTACATGAAATGGAAAACACTTGTTAAAAATGGGAAGCATGTCAAATTTAAAAGATAGATGATATTTTAAGATACCTATTCACAATAGTGTGGATTTCAGTTTATTGGATTAATTTAAGTTGTGCAATTACTAGATTGAGAGCCTATAGACATCTTACTTGAACCTAGCATACACCAAGTGTGAGTGAGATACTATATTTTATCCATATGCATAGTGATATGTAGAACTTGCCCGATGTGTTTTTGAAGTTAAAGAAAATGTGTTGGATCTTGAAGATGATGTTGGCATTTTGTTGATAGTTATGTTTCTAGACCTCTTTTTGCCTACCCTTTTAATTATCCTTAGTTAGCCTTGATGATCCAATAGCCTATTTTCTTTGGTAGCCTTATTATAGCTTATACCCCTTCTTTATTTAACCTTAATTTGATCCAAAGATTCTAGGCAGTTTAATGAAGAGAAATTTGCCGAGTAAGGAATTGAAAAATAAATTGGAAAAAGGTGATAGTAAAGCCCCAAAATATGGGTATTGGTGTAAGAATAGAGGTATTAAAAGGTAGAGAGTTAGGTGATGAGATGAATAAAGCATGTTTAAGGAAAAATTGAATAATGTGTTAAAAATTTGATTCCCTAACAAAGTGTATCCAACAGAGCTTAATGAGGTGGGGCCAAAATGAAATAAAAAGGGAAGGTATATGGGTTAAAGTAGTTGCTAATTAGGTGTTGTAACGTTCTTGTGATGTATTGAAGCTCTTAGGGAGACTAGTCACTACTTATACCTAAATAAGTTCCTAGGGTCCCTTAGCTTACATTTAACACCTTAAGGACCTATTTTATCCTTAGTATTAACATTCGACTATTAGTGGAATAGTAAACTAAGGGAAATTCTATGGTTCATCATGTATCATGTGTGAAGTCCTTGCGAGAGTTAGCAAAAGTTTTTGTTTGGATACACATGATTGTTGTAATTGCAAAATTAAGAGTAAGATGGGTTATTATACTATTATGAGGGTGCACATAGAGGATAGTAGGGTTACCTTTAGGAATTCTTGGTTGAATAAGGTGCAAAAGTTTGCAGACACGTTAGAGTCCACTTATGAGGTTAGGGAGTTTGAAAATTCTAATCCTATGGTTTAATTTGCTATGTGACATGTTTATGGTGAAAATTTATAAGTCATGTGTAGCATGTATGTGCCAAAAAAAGTGTGTTGTTTAGATTGTTCGAGGACTAAAAAGGTTCTATATATAAGGTGGCGATCTTAGGTGGATTTATACATTAAAATTCCAAGATTTATCCATATTGAGACTTGTTTGATGAGCTAAAATGTGTTATTTTTTGTGTATTTGAGCAAAAATTGTACTCTATCTAATGGACATGGTTAGTAGATGTCGGGCTTAATTCTGATGTGATTGGACATAATTTAATTCATTAACGTAAAGCTAATCGTGAATGGAAGAATTGGGAGTGATTTGCTGAGCATGACAATACTGGAATGGGTTAGGAAAGCATGAAACTAGAGACTGGAAGGAGGAAATTAGAAAAGAGCTAGAAAGGAAGGAAAAGACAAGCTCTGTATCGCGAAACTCAGTCTTAAATGATATTTTTCAGTAGTCTCTGTGATAGCCCCACATAACGGAGGCTGAACACTTTCTTATGTCACATTCCAGTAAGGTTCTCACAGACCATAGTCCCTATGAAGAGCTCTGCAGCACGGTGAAGATCAATTTTCATTCAAATATGTCCTACTATAATAGAACACTTCAAATCAATTGGGGATACTTTGGCATACGTACTATAGAGGAAAAAAGAAGTACAACACTTCCCTTAGAGTTTATTGATCTTTCATATTTCAACATTAATTTTGGAATGATAAATTATATTTATTTTATGTAGATTTTGAAGATGAGTGGCTAAACACTATAATACCTTGTACTTCTACCAGCTTAAATTCCTCCCAAGAATGACAAAAATTTATTTCAAAGATGACTATGCTTTTATATATGTGGTATTTCCAAGATTATCACTTTTTGTCATGTGGAAAATTCAATAAGATTTCCATCGATACCAAATTTGTCCAAATTTAACATTTGGGTGAAGAGTTAAAGCCTTTTTAGTGAGACAGTGTATCATTTGAGCCATCAGTGCGTCGCAAAGTCAGCTTATATGGCAATTGTCAATTTCCAGTGTTGCTCCACGATAGTGGCACGTCGCACCAAACTTCCAGGCCTCAAACAAGGTGGCAACGTGATAGCTCTGCATCGCACCACCATAATGATTGCCAACTGTCCAGTTCCAATTACTTGGCGCGATAGTGGCACGTTACGCCTAGGATAAAAATTGGGAAATTTTCACAAGAATTAAAAGACGTGTCCTAGGGTTAAAAGGGTCAATTTACCTACCCTATATAAGCTCAAAAACATGGATTTGAGCCTCCATTACACAAAAATATACTCTATTCTCTCAAAATCCATTCAAGAACACATTAGCGTTTTTCATAGAAGATTAAAGTTCAAGAATTTCCTCCATCAATCTTCGTGTATTTATGAACCAAGGTATGCATAGTGTTCATATATGGACCCTTTTCGTCCATGAAGCCCAAGAATCTCTTTTCTAAGTTCAAGTTTATGGATTTATCTATAAATTATGTTGGGTTTGTTTTGTTTATGCCGAGAATGATCAATTGAATTCAAATCCCTGTTGGGTGATCAATATTATGTGGAATTGATTTGTATAGATGTATATTCATGTGAACCTATGATTATACCCTAGGATGATGAAATTAGATGTTAAATCATGATGTTTAATTGTTGTATAATGTTGTCTACATATATTACGCCTATCATGTGTTTGATTAAGTGCCTATATGAAGGAAAAGTGCCCAACTAGCATGATATTATGAAATCCCCATTTATTTACAAGTTTATGCATATCACATATTTGATGAAGTGCTTCATAATATGAATTATGAATTGTGTTGTTGATAATATATTCAAGTAAGCCATGCTATGTCAGTAATAAAACTCAGATAGTTCTACAGATTTCAAAACTGTCAGATGTAGTCACTCAGATATAGTATGAAACTCAACTAGTTTCATCAGATTTAGGACTTTCAGATACAATCACTCATGTTATCAGTTATATAAGTTATTAAAACTCATGTTATTAATATTTAGCTTCAGGACTTTCAGATACAGTTAACCAGACAGTTCTTTATAATCAGAACTATTAACATAGTATCAATTCCTTAATTATTCAGTATCTCAGTATTCGTCAACTTAGATTTCAGTAAGTCCATGTTATTAGTCCTATCACGATGTCAGATATAGTTATGTATGCATGCATGTATTCTCATGTTTATGTTAGTCAGTCAGTTAGTACTGTTCATGCATATGAAACCCCTTGCATTCATCCTACCTCACTTGCATGCCAGTACATTCCAACAACTGACGCATTTGAGCTATGGTGTCTTATACCATAGGTTTAGAAGCACGAGCACCAGAGCACCAGTAGCATCCTGCTTTAGCTGTGAGTCCCCATCCTTCGAGGACATAATGATTACATTATTATTTTAGTTTTCAATTTATTTTAATAGTTTGGAGTAAGTTGGGGATAGTTCCCATTAACTGCTCAATTTTTAGACAGTTTAGAGGCTTTCAAACTACATCATGTTTCAGATAGTTTATGTTAGTTTTAGGTATTATCATACCCCATTACAGACATTGTATTATAATCAGTATTAGTTAAGTTTTGAACCTTATGTCCTTATAGCTTATATTCCGCACATTTACAATGTATTATTTAGTGCTCAGTTACAGATATCAGTCATGGGTTAGCTTATCGTCCTTTGGGGTCATGAGCGCCGTGTAGCATTCACCCTTCTTCTGGGGTTGTACAAAATAGCACGATTATATTTTAATCTTCTTAGAGTGGTTTAACGCTGATTTATCATATAGGTTATTCTTATTCTCTTGTACTTACTATTTTGATGAACGGCCACCATTAAAATACATCTATAATCCTTTGTGAATCTGAGAGAAGAATTATTAGGATAGATCAAAGAGTTTAATGACAAAGTTCTTATTCTTTTACAAAATAAAGGATTTGAATTAGTGGCTAGGATAGAGATATACCTAGAAGTCTTGTTTAGTTCACTTGCAGAATGACATCTTAATGCATATAAATGTATTATTGCATCCCCGCTCAATGATGTAGTTGTAATGTCAATTTGGGTAGAATATTAGAGAATCGAGATACCATGATCATAATCTAAAACCTTCAAATAAATAACTTGATAATCAACATAACCAAGATAAGGATAGAGATTTATAAGATTGTTAAGGGTATCTCGACCCTTGCATTCTATCTCATATTGTTTATGACCTAGCTTACGTTGCTATTGACATACTTTTTTATTTATTAATTTATTTATTATGTTATTCATTAAATTATTAGAATCATCTTGATACTCTAAAGCACTTGAGTATATTATTATCAAAACTGATGTTTATTAAATGACATATGAAGTAGTTCTCATGGGTACGATATCCAATACTTTGAGTCACTGTATTACTTGTACGATCACTTGCACCTGCATGTGCGATAGACCACAAAAACCATGTACCTACTTTGTTAAAAATCTATAAATTCAAAACATAAATAATTCACAAAAGCCATGGAAAAAGCAATTCAATCAGTAGCACACAAATGGCCTCAACCCAATTTTCAAATCAACAATTAAATCACATGGATAATAATCTTAAACGCATGCTTTTAACAAAATAAATTTTATAGAAGCGATACATCCCTGAGATATCAAGAGTTATGGAGAAGAAACCATACTTTAAGCACTAGACGACCAATCTTGAAAAACCCTAGCTTTGTTCATGACTTGGAATCTGAGAGAGTAAAGAGTAGTTTATGATTCATTAATGAGAAGTTATAGGATCCCTTAGGGTATATTATGTCATGGGTAAGAATTAAGGAAAGAGAGAAATGGCAAAAGTTCCATAGATTAAATCACTGAAAAAAATTAGATCCCAATCATTACAGCTCATGTGATGACTCATAACGATTGACTACAAGTCGTATACTAGACTCATAGTCTGGGTAGATATATGGTTATCCACACTGGTCTGAATATGACTAACGTAATACGACTCGTATAGTGTCCTTACTACTCATTAGGTGCTAGTCGTGACCTAGGCAGAAACAAGGATAATTCCTCACTAGAATTACTACTATTTAACCCTACAACTAATAATGAGTCTTCACCTGGGTAGCAAGCTTAAAAATCAAAAATTTTAAGAGACCAAAACTCAAGGGTTTTACATTTTCCCCCTTGGATCATTTATCCCCAAATGATGTGCAGGGACTTATTGATGCTCTAGAATCATAGAATAAAGGATGTAACTTCATATTTGGAATCCTCATTCTTTAAATTATACTTCGGTACAAGTATAAATAAGCTTCATGACTTTATCAAGTAAATTATTTAAGCATGAATTATGCGATAAGGAGATCCTGAGCCCAACCTCTAGTGATATTGTCTGCTTTGGGCCCTGGATCACGCATCTCTAAAACACTTTGCTAGGGAGTAAGGCTTTTATACTTATATACCTAGCATCCCTCTAGTGTTTTGCTGATGTGGGACTCCTTATCCTATGTTGGGGTATTACATACACCTCTTTATAGATAGCATCTTCGTTGAGGTTTGCCCCACCGAATGGGGTTTGCCTAGACTCAGGAATAAGGTTTTCCCTGTGTTATCGAGATTTACCTAAACTCAGTTTAAACTCTAGCCCATATAGACAGGGCTGACACAAGAGTGACTCTGAAGCATTCTTATCAGGAGCTAAGTTGGGGACCTGGCTATGATAGGAATCTAGATCAATGAAGGCCCGAGAGACCCCTTAGCCCAGTCCACTAATTATATTGTCTGCTTTAGGCCCAGGACCGAACGGCTTTAAAACGCGTCACTAGGGAGTAAATATTGCTTGCTTATATACCAAGCAACTATCCTGTGTTCTGAGAATGTGGGATTCCTTATCCTATGTTGGGGTGTTACACATTACTGCCTCTTACCATCACACAATTGTAAACATTTATTTGGGAGCACACAATTACATTATTTTATACTCACAGCTGCATGCACAACTCTTGTGTGATGCACATTACTTATGTGCGATACTCTAGGAAACTTTATGTTGTATTTCTTGAAAGAGCTGACTTGTGTTTGATAACCCCATACTTAAATGTATATTACTAACTTGTGCAAGTATGATCCTAAAAGGCCTTTTGCTCCATATCATACCTCCACCTCTAAAGCGCCTTCCTTCTCTAAAAATCAATAAGTTTAGAAGGTTGTTATTATAATACGTTCAAACCCTGTTAGGGGCACACAAAAGAAGTTTAAAGTAATTGTAGGTTTGAACAAGCCAGGGACACCATGTAGACCTATGCTAGGGCAAGAGATTAGTGAGTTCGATAATGAAGGCCATTCAAGTTTGAGATTGACTAGACCATATCTTCTAAGCATGATAAAGAGAGGTCTCACCTACCATTTCATAACCTATTCATGAGCATCAAAGAACTCTCAACTAAAATAAAGTAGGATGAAAAAGAGAAAGAAGTGTTAGAGACTCTTATGCCTTAAAACATCCTCAAATACTTAGTAGGTGCAAATCTGTTACAAATAAAACTATCTTGGAAGAGTGTATATTGTCGTAAAGTATGTTAATTGATAGGTATTAGGCTATTAGGGACCATGATAAGCATCTTGAAGTAAAACATTCTACAAAATAGTTGTCGAGTTACGATATTATGTGGGTTAAAAAGTTCTATGAAGCATATGCAACATTATTACCTCCAAAGAGAACAGACATCAACCATAAGTGTTGAATGATATGGTAAAACATTTTAGGTTGATATTAAGTGTTATAAGTGAACTATCAATGACACTATTAAGACAAAAAGTATTTAGATAGTCGTTACCAACCACGACAATTCCACCATATTAAAATATGACTTTTGACATTCATTATCTATGGTTTTATCCTTTGTTATGTGACAAAGAACCTTGTAAATAGAGTGGGGGATTACTATTCATAAGAAGGATTTGAATATTGAGTCCCTATTGTTTCTTGGCATTATGTGTAGTAGAATCATGGATACACAAAATGATTCAAAGCTCAATTAAGAAAAAGTGTTACTAATCAGGTAAATTTAAGCGATAAAAGATGAACTAAGGAATGGTCATTAAAATTTTTTATAAAGATGACCCATCAATGGAATACATCTTATCCATTTCCCTTTTTAATCTCACATGTGTGAAAAATATTAAAAGTGCCAAAAAATATTTGCGTTAAAGCCTTTATTTAAATCAAGACTAGTGTTGATATGTTAAGGATCCAGGCAGCCTTCTATCATGTTTTTTTGTATTAAAAAATAAAGTCAGATAATCTAGTTGCCTAATTTCCTACAACTGAGTTGTATTCACTTACATTTAGAGATGTCCCAACTTTATCTACCCTATTCCACCTTCTAACGCTACTCTAACCCCTTCTGGTGCATCTACCAAACCCACTCCAACTCCAGCTTTTGTATCAATATCTCTTAGTTCTCAAACATTTGTTCACAACAAATTTTAAATTAGGACATAATATTAAGAATAAATGCTTTGGCTAAACTAAAGCAGCTAACTCGAGGGTGGCTATTTTGATAATCCATATTCTAGAAATGATTTGCTTAGCCCTAAAGACTCTTTAGGAAGATATAAAGGAGGTGAATAATACCTTACAATCATATGGTGAACGATTGACTAGGCTGACTAAAAGATCTGATCATAAAGAGCTTCAAGAGAAAGAGGAAGGTGTCATACCTATTGATGATAGTTAGACATCCATTTGGATTGATGTTGCTATATAGTAAGCGAAGATGGATTAGTTTTTCTCAATAGAGGTTGGTAATATGTTAACTTATATACCTTTATTGACTTCACTAATTGTTGATGACCAGGTTATTCTACAGTCCCACAGTTTGTTGAGTAAATACCATGTAGGACTTTACGTAAAGTAGATAATGCTTGTGATGCTTTTATGGAAAAGAGGAAGAAGAGATGTAATTTTTGTAGCTGGATTTCCATGTCATGGAAACTCCATAGCACAGATTTGCAGAGACAACTATGATGGGCCCCACAACTCCAAACATTAGAAGACTTTCTCTATGAGGACAGATCCAATAATTTTATCCATTGTACCACCTAGATCATTCTAGTGAATTGATACCTATCTTAAGGTTCTATTAGAGGGACATGTTCCTACTATTTCTTAGATATTACATGGGGACCCTTACCTTTTCTATTATTTCTTTTATATTTTTTATGCATAGGAGGATACAAACTACTTGTTTTAGGGGCATCGTTATTCCCTTGGATTTTTTTTTGGTTTGTATTATTTATGTACTTAGATTATGTTTTCTCTTGTGTGATGGGATTGTGTGTTTTGACATTTTTTTAGTTACATAGCTTTATTTTATTATTAGTTTAATTTTATTTAGCTCATATTTATGTTGGGATCACATTATTAATGGTTCAGATAAAAGACCTTGACTCCAAGAGTATTCTTATGGAGATTGTTCACATGCGTAACTCTTAAAATGATAAACTGGCCTATGAAATGTTCCATCTTCCAAAATATTCCCATATTTGGAATCTTTATATTATTGAATTAAAGTAATTATGCATTAATTTTTACGAATACTCAAGGAAGTAAAAGTGTTACGAATGTGGTACGTCATTTGAGAAAGTAATAGTGTTTCTTCGGATGTGTGTTTCATTGCCATAAATGGTGAGGTTTTGATTTGATAGTATCCTATGAATCCATATAGATCTTTTTTGTTGTTCTATCCCTAAGCAAAGAGAATTGCAATATTTGAGAAATGATCTTAGGCCATCAATTGAGAATGATCCTTTAAATTAACCAAATGGACATCCCCAATGTGAGCTGAGTTATCAATTCTTGCCCTAAATTGTGTCTTGGAACCTAAATGTTTGATAACCTTATTACAAAACATAACTTATTCTCTGCAATCTCCTGTTTTGAACCAACACTATCTTTAGCATTAAGCTGAGGTCTTAAAGAAACTTTGGCCAATAGTCTAAATTGGTGGTGGAGGAAATAAAAGGTAATATTTGTGATTGAAAGTTCATAGATTCAGGGACTTTTCACTTCCTCATATAAGTGATCCTAGCATTGTCAATAAATAAATAATATATAGAAAAAGACAAGAACCACAAAGAGTTGCAAATATAGATATAGTTTGTAAATATTTTTATTGTTTAGCTTTGTAAAGAATGGGAGGAAGATATTAGCAAGTGAATATATTAAAATTGGTCCATATAATATAAAAAGTATTGATCTTTTGGAAAAAATAATTGAGTTAAGGTCTCATGTAGTACATTAAGGCAGTTGAGTCACTGTACCCCTAAAATATCCTTCCTTACCTGTTGTCTATGTTAAAAGATGGAAAAGAACTTTTTAATCTTCAATATCACATGCTAAGTTGTAATGACATGGAACATATGTGCAAGCCTATGGTATAATATTGATGTGCATGATATTGGTTTAGAGTGAGATTTTTTCATCTTAACCCCTTGTTTTAAACCTAATTGTATCATGATTAGCGGGATATTATTGTTCTGAAGGTGCTTGATTGTATTTATCAATTACATTTGTTCACCTTAGTGGATGTCTATGATAATGTTTTTGGTTTTGTAGCAACAAGTCAATACTTAAGGATTGTAGTTCATAAACCAAACGTTTGATAGCGGATACCTATGCCAATGTTTAACAAAGTCAAGAGGGCAAAGTAGTTTTAACAAAGAAATATGTGTTTTAAATCCTAAGTAGTATATTTCATTGGCATAGTTATTTTTACGAGAATTTTGATTCACTTGAAGATAAGAGAAAGTGTAAGTTGGAGGTGTTGATTAGTTGACAATCTATGACTTATTATGCATATAATATATAATAAAACGATGTCCTTAGTGCCAAGTTTGAGTGAAATATTGAGGTAATTATATTTCATGTAGGTAATATGGTTGAAGAACCTACCAAAGGAAGACATGGACCATAAAGAAGAAACAACTCAATGGAAATAGAGAGGTGATGAAAGTTAGATTGCAAGAAAAGACATTGGCATTGCACATAATATGTGTACATCACACAAGGTGCGTACTAAATTTACAACAAGAGAAATTATCTCACAAAAATATAGAATTGAAAGAAGCCTCTAATAATTATTGTGCAAGAATGGAGTACATTATGTGTATCAGCAAAGGTAAGGCATGCACCATAAATGAGCCTTAAAGTCAATAGAACTCCTTAATTTCCAAGTACTGAAAAAGAGTTATGTGTTCTCAATGATCTAAATGTATTCATAAACTTTAGTTGTGCACCCTCAACTATGAACACACAAAGTCCTCCGATGGCAACATTGTAATTATTTGGGTTTGGTTTTCTAAATCATATAAATAGAATATTTTTTTTTATATTTAAAAGATGATTCATCAAGTTTTGTTGAACTTGATACCTGAATGGGATCCCTGATATTGGGATTATTATTCATCTTTGCTTTCTACATTAGATTTGAAGAATTAACTATGAATATTTGAATCTGTGGAAACTTTTGCTGAACATAATGGCATAATCTCTTTTTCCCTTAGTATACTTAGTTAAACCCCAATTCTTAGGGGTGTGTGATGAATGATAGTTGATAAATCCATAGGTATTGATTAGTTATTTATAATATGAGTTCTAAATTATGGATCGCACTACATCTCTATGTATTTACTCAACAATAGAGGTTTCAAGATCTATTCATGCTTAGAACCATGTTTTACTTGAAAAAAGGAACGAGGGTGAATATATTTAGTTGGAAAATATTTAGCTCATTTAATAGTTAGTTATAGGAATACACTACTCATATGAGGTATTGGGTTGATTAGAGAAATAAAAGTTTGAGTGTTTGAAAGAAACTCATAATAAATTTAGTGATAGACTGATAGATTATAACTAATATCTAAAATATTTCCTACTGATTCCTTTTACATTTTGAATCAAAAGTGAATTACTTATACATGTTATCTACTATAATACAAACACACCCTAAGTCGCTCTAACATCGATTACAATTATTGTTTTCCAATTTTTTCTATTTGTCTCTTTCGATAACTAAACTTTAAAAATGTTGGAAATCGGTCACAAAACCCACCAAATTAATTTTATTGTAGCAATTAATATGTGATTTTATTTAGTGATTTAAATAGACTGTAAAGTGAACCTTTCTTGCTCATTTACTTTGGTATCAACCATGACCCATTGTGTTTGGTAAAATATTACTAGCAACCTCAATATCTATTTTGGTTTTGATTGAACATTATCAATCACCAATGTATTTCATTAATTGGGACACATAAAAAACTAGATGGACCAATGCTAAATTTCCAGGCATATCTAATTCATAGGATACGTTATGAATGTACTTCAAAATCCTATGAGGACCAACATAAAAGGGACTAAGTTTTTCCTTCTTTTAAAATCTCTTCACTCTTTTGATGGGCAAAATTTTTAGTTACACCCTATCAGCAACTATATTATATGCACATGCTTCTATCTCCTAACATCTGCATAGGATTTCTAAATACTCTGTGTTGTTTTTAGTTTTTCGCTAATCAGCTAAACTTCATCCATAGACTCTTAAATTGTATTAGGCTCTATCAAGGTAGGTTCACCAATCTCAAACCATCCAGCAAGAGATCTACACCTACAACCACAAAGTACCTCAAACAGATCAATTTTAATATTAGATTGATAACTATTGTTATAGTCAAACTCAACCAGAGAAAAGTGATCTTCCTGGTTATCATTAAAAATTATCACACTAGCTCTCAACATATCCTCTAAGGTCTAAATCGTTTGTCCAATCTTACCATCAATCAGTAGGTAAAAATATGTGATAAAATAAATATTCGTATACATACCTTTTTTAAAGGACTTTTAAAAAATGGAAAGTTAATTGTGTTCCCCTATAAAAATAATAGTCAATCGGAATCTATGTAACTTGTAATGACCTAATTTTTGGTGATTTATGTGAATTATTCATATCTATATGATTTGACATTTTTATCCCTTTCTGTGGTTGCATTGTGGTATTTTTGGGGTTTTGGAAATATTTTCATGGGTCCCAATGTATTTATGTATGATTTGTTTGAGATTATGGATTTGGATGTTGTTAAGGCTTTAGAATTTACTTTGGTAAATAATTATTAATATGTGCATCAGATGGCAAAACAGACGATTCCAAAAGATCCAAAACATCAATTTTAGGTGGCTAATATGGTTGTGTGGATTTATATCTTTTACATCTCATTTCAGCTCTCAATTTGAAAAGTTGTAAAATTGGGTTTCAAATGTCAACTTTGTGAAAATAATATTTTTTTTGAAAATCAGATATCATCATTGAGTTCAAAGAATTTAATTTGATGGGATAGCATATTTTATTTGTGTTTTAAAGTTCTTTGATGAATCTCAAGGGGTTTGCAGAGATATGAAAGTTTCCAAGTCTCCACAGTTGGTGCACCACTCAGCAGGTGCATCCACTAAAGTTCCATATCAATCTCTTTAGAGAAAGGTACTAAATCTCCACTGAACCTTACTTTACCTATCATCGTAAGCTAGAACATAGCACTTTAGTTATGCCCTGTATCCTTTAGCAGTAGACATAAAAGTGGACCTTATCTGCTTTAGCAAACTGGCGTGCATTGGCAGGTATTATTAAAGTGGTACGTGATATCATTAGCGGTGAAAGTTAAAGCATCCATTTTACCACTTTTATAGAGCTTGGTACCTATATATATCGCCTTTCACAATTTCTTTCACCATTTTTGAGACTTGGAACTTGGAGTTTTGGGGTGTTGAGCGATTTCTTCAATTTTAAGATGGGGTAAGCTCCAAATCCTTCTTTCAATTAAGTTTCTTTGGTTATTATCATTCACATCTTGTTAAAACTTTAATTTGGCAGTAGAATTTGGGGATTTTGGCCCGAAAGTCCAAAATTTGTATTTTATTGATACAAACCCCAATTTAACGTATTTTCAATTAGATTTTCCTATATTAGTTTCTTTAATCATGTAAAATATAGTTTTGGATAAGAATTCCAGTTTTACCATTTTGTTTTTGAAAACCCATTTTATGGTCTATTTTGACCTCGACCCAAAAATAGTCAATATAGGTATTGCTAGCTTTCTTTGTGTAGATCTTTATTTATGAGTTTTAGTTGATTCTAGGTCCATTCATGAGGTGGTGTTTCATGTTGAAAGTTTGTTTGCACCAATTTATGGAATTTGAGGTAGGTCATGGCTTACCTTTCTTCAAACTAGGTTGTGTAGTTAATATTGGTATAAAACATGTTGTAGGAGTAGGAGCTAATAAAGAAATGGTTTTAATATAGTGTTGTGACTGTGTAGGGGATTAAGTTGTTGTTATTTGGTACATATTGAGACATCATTTGATGTGTGTGATCGTGTGGAGTCTTATACGATGTTGTTAGCCTTGAGTATATGTATTTGATTGTATCTTTTTAGGTGAAATAGGCCTAAATATGGTTTATATGGTATCAATGCCATATTTTTGTGTATTTTACTTTGTTGGCATTATTACACTAGATACATTAATGTTTGGCCTTTTTAGTAAATTTTGGCTCACATGGTTAATATATTAGTCAGATTTGGAAACTTTCAATTTGATTAGTTGTGAGATATTGGTACCACCATGGAATTAATAGAAATATTTGTACCACCATGGAATTACTGGAACACTAGCTTTAAAACCCCTCTACCAATGCATGTTCCTGAGAGGAGTTAAGGATAATGGTATTGGATATGGAATTGTATATGGGTTGCAATCCCCACTTGTTTTCTACCTAGAAGCACATGTCGGTAGGTATATACGAAAGTTGTGCAACAACCTCTAGAATTACATCATCATCATCATCATTATTTTTATTATATTACATACATATGGTGCTTATTATATGTTGTATTATTGTCTTTTGTATGGTATTTGTCTCATTGTACTACTTTCTCATTCTTGTGTATGACATATATGTATATTGTAGAACTGTTAGTAGAGATGGTGTGGGAAAATTCTAGGGTCATTTTTGGATTTCAGGTGACATGCATATAGTATATATTTTATATAACTTATTTTATTCTTTAGTCAGTCGACCAATGATACCTACTGAGGACAAGTGGACTGTACTTACCCCTACTATGATCTTTTGTTGCAGATTCAGGTATGAGTTAATGTCTAGTAGCTGATTCAGGTGGTATCTGGAGTGTATTTGAGGTAACGAATGATCTGTTCTATTGGAGTTGATGTAATACCTCGGAAAATTTTTTGATGAAATTTTGTGCGTAAACATGTTGGATTCTATCTTCTAGAATGAATTATAAATTTTCTATGAAGAAAGTCTTAGATTATGACCCACCATTGCATAGAGTATCGAATAATCTTTCCAATGATATATGGATTATCCAAAATGGATACCCAAGCGGTGAGTTATGAACATTCCTATCGAATCATGAATAGTAGTAAACAGTAAAATGTGCAGGAAAAAGTACTAAGGCTTGGCGTATTTTTGCTCCAACTTTAATTAATCATAACTCCTTGTACATAATGATCAGAGTAATCTACTATATATCAATGGAAAGATCTGCGAGTCCTCTTTCTAATGAAATTCATTTCAACCAATTTATCTATCGGAGCAAAAAGTTATGGTCGATCTACTTTAGCCTATAAAAAGCAAATTTTTGGGTCAATGTCAAACGATCAAAATTCCTCGTACAAAATGATCTGGGTGAGATACTATATATCAATGGAAATAAATGAGATTCCTCTTTCTAATAAAATTGGTTTCATCTAATTTGGATATCGGAGTAAAATGTTATGGTTGATCTACTTCAGACTATCAAAACAGTCCACCAAAGGACAAATTCGAGAATTATTTGATTTTTAAGGACGTTTTGGTCATTCCCCCATCACCCAAAATCCATCCAAACACTATATTAAAGCCTATTTGAATCATTATATGTTATATTTCATCAAATTCCCTCAAAAAGAAAACCCTAAGCTCCTACATCCAACTTCAAGAACCTCAAAAGTTCACCATTAATTCTGCAAATTTATTCAAGACTCCAAGTTCCTAGTTCAAGAACTTCAAGAACCATCATTCAAAGGCACGATTAACATCTTAAAAATGAGTATTGATTTAAAGTTCATCATTCAAGGTATGTGGGGTTTTTCAACAAAAACTCTCTTTCGTTCTTGTGCCCAAAAGTAATTTTCTTTACAAAGGCATGATTTTATTTGATTTTTACAAATTTGATGCATGAACTCATATCTTATGATGATTATTACGAAATCTTGATGTTTATAACTTTGAAAGATAAATTTACCTGTGTGGATATATAAAGCAAGAATCTTGAACGAAATTTATCATGATTTTGATATTTAGGTTGTGAATCCCCATTGAAAATTGTGTTTTTTTTACAAAGTGTGTGTTATAAGCACGTTGATGCTGAATATTTGACATATTTTGAATGATTTGACCTTTTGGTCTTAATGGAGTTGTTTTGAACTCGAGTGTGAAAGAAATCCACAACATAGTTGATTTTGATAGATAGGAAGCATGATGGCTCTGGATGTTTATTTATGTATTATTGAAATTGTTTTGTTGTGGATTATCTTTGAAATGATCAGAGCTAAGTCCGACAGAAATCTTTAGCACTGAGTGGGAGGTATAATGCGACCTTACTTCCTTTGAACTACGTGCCCCCATAGGAGGGAGCCTAAGACTGATTTATATAGTGATTAGTAGTTTGTGTGCATTTGATATCGATAGTCCTACTCCGACGGCAAGGATAGGATGGCTCTCCCCAACGTGGGTTGTACTTGTGTCGGTTATAGGATCTTCCAGTATGTGTGTGTTTCCTTGTGTCTTTGGTGAATGGTGAATTGATTTGAAAGTGGAATTGTTAAAGTTATTTTTTCGAAAGATTTAAATGATATTTACATTATGAGAATTGATATTCTTGATGAACTGAAAGTGATTGACAAATTATATGATGACTCACATATATTATTGCACTTATTTAATCCTCTCATGATTATGATGATTTTCTTTGGGCTATGTTAGTCTTTCATACATCTTGCATATTTCTTATAAATATTTATGATGATGATGTTTATACAACTGTATACACCCCCATATACTCGGTTCCTTTCCATAGTACTGACCTACAAATTTAGATGTGGGCTGTATTTTATCGAAATGTAGGTTCAGGTGCTCAGTCTAGGTTCAACAGTGATTCTTTGAGCACACTATTTTACATCCTCTGTTGTGGTGAGTCCTCATATTCCGAGGATGTGATGTCTGATATTGGTTTCACAGACTCGTTTACATTTGATAACTGAGATGAGTCAGTTGGGGCATGTCTCAATGGCTCGCTGGTTTTATTGATTTTCTTAAAGGCTTATCAGACTAGTATAGATGTTGGGAGTTGACTAATAAGTTGTATTTTATTATCTTTCTGAAATTCTTTTATTCTTGGATGATGATTACTCTGTTGATATTTAATGGTTATTTGTGGAAACCCCATTGATTTGTGTTGAACTAATTGAAAATGGCTTAAAGAGTTAGCTTAGGGCTACTCGTAGCCTCTAACACCGTGTGATGCTCTGGGACACATTTTCCGGTGCATTACAAACTTGGTATCAGAGTCTAAGATTTTAAGGTGTCCTAGGGAGTCTGACAAGCCGCGTTAAGTAGAGTCTTGATCATCGGTGTGTAGCACACCACTTCTATGAGCAAGAGGCTACAAGACATTTTAGGAAAAAGTGTGATTCTTTCTTTCAGAAGTCTATTATGCTTAAAGTGTCTCTCTCTGCTATTAATTCATGCTCTCCTATTTCAAAAATATACCTCCACATCGAGTCTTGTTGGCTGATTAGATTGAGTTAGACATGGTAGATTTTGATGTGATTCTGGGTATAGACTGGCTGTATTCTTCTTATGCCTCTATTGATTGTCAGACCTGAGTGGTCAAGTTTCAGTTTCTGGGTGCATCCGTGTTTGAGTGTTTTGGGAATTCTGTGTCACCTAAGAGTCATTTTATCTCTTACCTCAAAGCTAGAAAGCTTATTTCCAAGGAGTGTATTTACCATTTAGTTAGAGTCAAAGACACTAAGTTTGAGACTTCAACTCTCCAGTCTGTTAACATCGTCAATGAGTTTTCTGATGTCTTTTCGGATGATCTCCCTGGGATACCTCCTGATAGAGATATAGAGTTTAAGATTGATCTTTTTCCTGATACTCAACCCATTTTTATTCCTCCTTATCGTATGGCCCCTACAAAACTTAAGGAGTTGAAAGAGCAACTCTAAGATCTACTAGATAAGGGTTTCATAAGGCCTAGTGTTTCTCCTTGGGGTGCTCCTGTATTGTTTGTGAGAAAGAAAGATGGCTCTTTGCGTATGTGAATTTATTACCGCCAACTGATTAAAGTCATCGTAAAAAATAAGTGCTTCCTTTAGATAATAGATGATTTGTTTGACCAATTGCAAGTGCAAGTTATTTCTCAAAGATAGACCTTTGTTCTGGCTATCATCAACTCAAAGTTATGGAGTTTGACATCCCGAAAACCGCTTTCTGAACTCGTTATGGCCATTTTGAGTTTCTTGTTATGTGTTTCGGGTTAACTAATGCCCTAGCAGCTTTCATGGACCTCATGAATTGAGTGTTTAGACCATATCTAGATATGTTTGTCATAGTGTTCATTGATGATATAGTGGTGTACTCCCGTAGTGAGGATGAACATTCTGATCATCTCCGAACTGTCTTGGAAACCCTTAGAGATCACAAGTTGTTTACCAAGTTCAGTAAGTGTGAGTTTTGGCTAAGGTCAGTTGCTTTTCTGGGTCATATCATTTCTTCCAAGGGTATTAGAGTTGATCCCCAAAAGACCGAAGCTGTTAGAAATTGGCCTAGACCTATTTCTCCAAATGATATTCTAAGTTTCTTGAGTTTAGCTAGCTATTACCGCCATTTTGTTGAGGGTTTCTCCTCTATAGAGTCTCCTATGACTTGGTTGACCTAAAATAAAGTGAAGTTCTTGTGGTCAGAATCTTATGAGAAGAGTTTTTAGGAGTTGAAGACTCGACTCAGTTTAGCCCCTATTTTGACTTTACCTGATGGTGTTTATGATTTTTTGGTGTACTATAATGCTTCGAGAGTTGGGTTGGGTTGCGTATTGATGTAGAAGGGTAAGGTGATAGCTTATGCTTCTAGACAGTTAAAACCCTATAAGAAAAATTACCCCACCTATGACCTTGAGTTGGCTGCTGTTTTGCTTGCTTTGAAAATCTAGAGACACTATTTGTATGGTTTCTATATTGATGTTTTCAATGATTATAAGATTCTGCAGTATGTGTTTACCCAGAGAGAATGGAATCTTAGGCAGAGACGATGGTGAGAATTGTTAAAAAACTAGATATAAGCGTGTTTTACCATTCGAGTAGGGCCAATGTTGTGTCAAATGCCCTAAGTAGAGTGTCCATGGGTAGTGTTTCGCATGTGGTAAAAGGTAAGAAATAGTTAGCTCGTGATGTACATCATTTGGCTAGATTGGGGGTTAGGTTGTTCGACTCTGCTGAAGGTAGTATAGGGGTTCAGAGTAGTTCCGAATCCTCCTTAGTTTCGGAAGTAAAGGAAAAGCAATACTTAGATGCTAGTTTGGTTAGACTGAAGGAGTCAGTTAAGGAACAAAAATTAGAGGTTTTCTCCCAAGGGGGAGATAGTATGTTGAGATTGCAGGGTAGATTGTATGTCCTAAATGTTGATGATCTGAGATAGAGGATTATGGCTAAAGCGCACGGGGCGCGATATTCTATTCATCCTGGTGCCACTAACCGAGACTTGCGGGAAATCAATTGGTGAAGTGGCATGAAGAAACATATAGCAACGTTTGTAGCTAAGTGTGCAACATGCCAATAGGTTAAGGTTGAACACCAAAGAGCTGGTGGTATGATGCAAGAGTTTAGTATTCCTACCTAGAAGTGGGAAGAGATAAATATGGACTTCGTAATTGGTTTACCTTCTTCCCGATGCCATCATGATTCTATTTGGGTTGTGGTTGATAGGTTAACTAAGTATGCTCATTTCTTGCCTATTCATACTTTATATACTACTGAGGATTACGCTAGATTGTATATCTGAGAGCTAGTCAAACTGCATTTAGTTCCGTTGTCTATCATTTTGGAAGCAGTACTCAGTTTACTTCACAATTTTTGAAAGCTTTTCAGAAGGGTCTTGGTACCCAAGTTCTTTTGAGTTCTGCTTTTCATCCGCTGACCGACGGTAGGCTGAGCGGACCATCCAGACCTTAGAGGATATGTTGAGAGCTTGGGCACTTGACTTTAAGGGAAGTTGGGATGATCACTTACCGTTGATAGAGTTTGCTTATAATAACAGTTTCCACTTTAGTATTGGCATGGCTCCATTTGAAGCCTTATATGAGAGGAAATATAGATCACCAATAGATTGGTTCGAGGTGGGTAAAGCAGCTGGAGTTGTCCTAATTCTGTATTTGAGGCTATGAAAAAAGTTAAGTTGATTAAGCAAAGGTTTAAAACTGCGCAGAGTCGTCAGAAGTCATATACGGATGCTAGAAGGAGAGACCTTGAGTTTTAAGTTGGTGACCTAGTGTATCTGAAAATTTCACCCATGAGGGGGGTGAAGTGATTCGAAAAGAAGGGGAAGCTTAGTCCCTGTTATGTTGGTCCTTACAAAATTCATAGACGTGTTGGTAAGGCAGCTTATGAGGTCGAGTTGCCTTCCGAGTTGTCCTCTGTTCATCCAATATTCCATGTCTCCATGCTTAGAAAGCATATTAGCGATGCTGTGGTAGTGGATTCCTTTGTGAGTACTGACATTCAAGAAAATCTCTCTTTTGATGAGATTCCTATTGAGATTCTTGATTTCAGTGTTCGAAGACTAAGGAACAAAGAAGTTCCCTTGGTCAAGGTGTTGAGGTGAAACCAATTTGTTGAGGGTGCAACTTAGGAAGCTGAGACGGATATGCGATCTAAGCACCCGCACCTATTTTCTTTCAACTCCAATCAAGACGAAGGTACCATTCTTTCCTAAATCATGCACTTTTGATAAAAGTTGCAGCAGTTCAGCTGTCATTTATTATGTGTTCAGCTGTAGTTTCTTGAATTTATGCATTCTATGTTGCATTCGGAATGAGAAATGATGTGGTGATGAGTCTAACGAATGGTTTCAGCTGTATACACTTTTCCCTATCTAATATTGGCATGTCTAGCATCATTCGAGGATGAATGTTTTCAAGGGTGGGATGATGTAATACCCTGAGAAATTTTTCGTTGAAATTTTGTGCGTAAATGTGTTGGGTTCTATCTTCTAGAATAAATTATAAATTTTCCATATGGAATGTCTTAGATTATGACCCACCATTATGTAGAGTATCGAATAAGCTTTGCAACGATATATGAATCATCCAAAATGGACACCCGAGCGACTAGTTATGAACATTCCGATCGAACCATGAATAGTAGTGAACAGTAAAACGTGCAGGAAAAATACTGAGGCCTGGTGTATTTTTTCTCAATCTTTCAGTGATCATAAATCCTTGTACATAATGATCTGGGTGATCAAATATATATAAACGAAAAGCTCTGCGAGTCCTCTTGCTAATGAAATTGGTTTCATCCAATTTGTCTGTCGGAGCAAAATGTTATGGTCGATCTACTTCATCCTATCAAAAGCAAATTTTTGGGTCAAATTCAAACAATCATAACTCCTCGTACACAATGATTTGGGTGAGATACTATATATCAATCAAAAGATATAAGAGTCCTCTTTCTAATGAAATTGGTTTCATCCAATTTGGATTCGAAGTAAAATGTTATGGTTAATCTAGTTCAGACTAATAAAATAGTCCACCAAAGGACAGATTTGTGAATTATTTGATTTTTAGGGGCGTTTTAGTCATTCCCCCTTACCCAAAATCCATCCAAACCCTATATTAAAGCCTATTAGATGCATTATGTGTTATATTTCATCAAATTACCTCAAAAAGGAAACCCTAAGCTCCTACATCCAACTTCAAGAACCTCCAAAGTTCACCATTAATTTAGCAAATTTATTCAAGATTCCAAGTTTCTAGTTCAAGAACTCCAAGAACCATCATTCAAAGGCATGACTAACATCTCAAAAATCCGTATCGATCAAAATTTTATCATTCAAGGTATGTATGGTTTTTCAACAAGTACTCTCTTTCGTTTTTGTGCCCAAAAGTAATTTTCTTTACAAAGGCATGATTTTTATTTGATTTTTATAAATTTGAAGCATGAACCCATATCTTATGATGATTATTATGAAATCTTGATGTTTATGATTTTGAAAGATAAATTTACTTGTGTGGAGATATATAGCATGAATCTTGAACGATATTTATCATGATTTTGATATTTGGGTCATGAATCCCCATTGGAAATTGTATTTTTTTTTTGAGAAAGTGTGTGTTACAAGCACGTTGATGTTGAATATTTGAGATATTTTGAATGATTTGACCTTTTGGTCTTAATGGAGTTGTTTTGAACTCGAGTGTGAATGAAATCCACAACGTCATCAATTTTGATAGATGGAAAGCATGATGGCTCCCAATGTATATTTATATATTACTGAAATTTTTTTGGAGTGGATTGTCTTTGAAATGATCTAAGCTAACTCCAGGAGAAATTTTTAGTACTGAGTGGGAGGTATAAAAGGACCTTACTTCCCTAGAACTACGTGCCCCTATAGGAGTAAGCCTGAGGCTGATTTATATAGTGATCACTAGTTTGTGTGGATTTGATATCGATAGTTCTACTCCGATAGTAAGAATAGGATGGCTCTCCCCAACGTGGGTTGTACGTTGGACTCCATGTAGCTTACATGATTTATGTCGGTTATAGGATCTCCAGTGTGTGTGTTTCCTTGTGTCTATGGTGAATGGTGAAGTGATTTGAAAGTGGAATTGTGAAAGTTATTATTTTGAATGATTTAAATGATATATACATTATGAGAATTGATATTCTTGATGAACTAAAAGTGATTGACAAAGTATATGATGACTCACATATGTTATTGTACTTATTTCATCCTCTCATGATTATGATGATTTTCTTCATGCTATGTGAGTCTTTTATACATCCTACATATTTCTTATAAATATTTATGATAATGATGTTTATACAACTACATACACCACCATATACTCGGTTCCTTTCCATGGTACTGACCCATATATTCGGATGTAGGTTGCATTTTCTTAGAATGTAGGTTCAGGTGCTCAGTTCTAGGTTTGACAGTGATTCTTCGGGTATGCTATTCTACATCCTCTATTGTGGTAAGTCCTTTTGTTCTGAGGATGTGATATCTGATGTTGGTTTCATGGAATCATTTACATTTGATAACTGAGTATGAGTAAGTTGGGGCATGTCTCAATGGCTCGCTGGTTTTACTGATTTTCTTAGAGTCTTTTCAGACTAGTATAAATGTTGGGAGTTGGCTAATAAGTTGTATTTTGTTATCTTTCTGAAATTCTTTTATTCTTGAATGATGATTACTCTATTGATATTTGAGGGTTATTTATGGAAACCCCATTGATTTGTGTTGAACTGAATAAAAATGGCTCAAAGGGTTAGATTGGGGCTACTTGTAGCCTCAAGAACCATGTGATGCTCTGGGACCCATTTTCCGAGGCATTACAGTTGATCAACTACCTCTTTCTTTATATTGTATGTCTTGTTTTGTACCCATAGACAAATTATGATCCTTTTTGGTGTATCATTTTATCTTTTTACATTTAAGATATATTTAGTAGTTCTTAAACTATGACACCAGGTCTAGGGATGCTTTATTGTATTATTAGTTCTTTATTTCCTCTATAATCATGTATGAGTTGTTTGGCTCCATTCTTAGAGTATTTCCTTGGGTTTAGTGATTGATTTCCCTTTACATTAAGTTTTGGTAATTGAATTATTTTTCAAGGCTTGTCACAACTATTGCTATCATGACACTTTTGATTTTGTGTCATAACAAATTGATATCAGAGCAGCCACGTGACATTGGTCTCATTAGTGTAAGAGCAGGTGTCTAGTAAATTCTCTCAGATTGATACATAGACGTACGTATCTATCTTGTAGAGGCTATAAGATATTTATGAAACCTGTCTTATTTTGATTGTTAAAATATAGATATATATTCATAACTTGTGTTCTAAACTAAATTTCACACTTTTTTTTGAAGATGGTGGGGACTATATCCCTTGAGGCTAGAGATATAGAGCTATCTTTTAAGGAGAGGGCTTAGTCTAGAGGGTGAGGTACGTTTTGTGGGAGTGATTGAGGTAGTGGGCAGGAACGAGGATCTTCCCCACCTAGGGGTTGTACTATGAGCCTCGAGGTTAGCATTTTTGAGATATATGGCCTACTTTGGTTCCATATGGTCCTTCTACCCCAATTTCATAGGGGTTATTGATTCACTTTATAAGCTAATTGGAGGGTGTTCCTTTTAGTGTACCCGGTGTTCCTCTAACATTGAGTATTGTACCTATATTTTTGTTAGAGCTTGCCTATGATGTTCCTCTACTTTGGAATGTAGATCCTCCAGTGGTATTGATATCTTCCTATGGTACTCAGCAGACTCTTATTTTTTTGTCCTTCTATACTAGTGTCTGAGTATGGTATTGTAATATTAGGAGTTCAATCTTAATCTATGTTTCCTCCTCAGGTGGGATCCTTGCAAGCCAGATTTGCTATGCCTTCTATTATTGCTAGTACATTTATATCTTCTGAGGATCAAAAGTGGTTTGGGAGGTTCACTTATTTGTGTCTTCCTAGTTTCATTGGTTTTGTAGGAGAGGATACTTATGTGTTCTTGATTCATTATCAGGAGAAATTGTATAAATGATCGAGTTGCATGGGGTTGCTTAAACTACCTATCGGTTATGAGATGCAACCAGTGATTAGTAGAGGCCACTTGTTAGTTGTAGACCTCATGGTTCTCCAGAGATGACTTGGTATCAGTTTTGCTAAGGCCTTCTTTGATAGGTTTATGCCTTACAGTCTGAGCGATTAAATGAGAGATGAGTTTATCACCTGGAGTAAGGCTCTAACACTATTTTGGAGTACGAGGCATGTTTTTGTGCCTTGTCTAAATATTCTTATGCAGGTCTTTCCACTGAGTCTGAGAGGATTTGGAAGTTCATGAATGGGTTGGAGGTTTTCATTTAGCTTTCTAGTGTTCAGATGGTAGTCTTAGTGGCATATTTTTAGAGTAAAGAGGATTATGATAGGATGACTGGGTCTATTCTACATTCTTCTTAGGGAGTCACAAAGAGGGTGCACCATCAAGGCGAGTCTCGATATCATACTCATAAATGCAGAGTGCCACGACCCAAAAACCAAGGGTCATTATGTCACTTGTTGCAGCAACCTTGACATGTAATCCTATCACCTAAACTAATTTATAAAAAAAAAGAAATAAATACTAAAACACAAGGCAAGACTTCTAGAGTGAAGTCTGATAATGCTCAACTTACATGTCAATTTGGGTGCAAGGTGGTGGTCGTCAATATAGTTACACAACATTGGAGTTGGGTCGAATCCATGAGGAACAATGTGAGTGGTGATCAAGTTAATTTGAAATGATAGTTACAAATTATATTCAAATAAATGGTACAGAAAGATAAAATGGGGAGGTAAGTTCCTACACTAATGTTTCTTTTTGGGATTTTCTTGTATAAATTCAGGGCTACGAATAATTAGAGTTTTGACAATTATGCACGGATCTTTGGATTATGCATTAATAAGGGAGAGACATGTGGGAGTTAGTCATCAACATCGATTTAGTATGTCAAATATGGGTAGGTTTGGTTATAGATTATGATGCTAGTCTTTCAACAAAACACCAAACTTTCACCCATTGATCTTTTCGAATACCTAATGGGTGTGTTCAAGAATTAGTAATCACAACCACAATCAAGGCATCCCTATTTTTAGGATGACACCCATTGCATAGTCAACCTCACTTTCACCCTTATTTCTAAGATAGTAAGAATTTTGCAAACTACACACATAATTGTCTATCATTGCTTTGGTCTCCACATCCCTCTTTCAAGGATAATGCATATTCCTAATCTTCATCCAAAACCCTTCTTTCGAAGATAGCCTTGGGTTTTCTCGAGCTTGGGGATTTTACCCATCAAACCCATGTGGATATTTGGAGCTTTCTCCCATCAAATCCAAACCAAGCTAAAATAGCAATAATAGAACACACAAACATGAACTACCAAATAGATGGTAACAACAACAACCCACACACTCTTTAATCCCTATTCACACAAAACCCCAAGAGAGAGATTTAGCTATACATAAGATAAATAAGAATAGATATACCCATTATCTCCATTGAATTAATTTTTTGTAGATCTAAGCGAATGTTACTTCAAACTTGGCTCATCCAAAATATCAACTATGGAAGTGAGCAAATCTTCAACTTGGAGAGTCTCCAATGTATTCTTCTCCCAAAATTTATACAATATTTTTTTTTAAAAAAATGGAGTCTACAAAACCCTAAGCTAAACTAGAGAAATATTGGGGTAGAAGGATTGTGATGGAATGAATGATTTTTCAATTAGGGTTCGTGTCTTTTTGTACAAATTGGGATCAGAATATGCAATTACAGTTTTGCCCTGTGGCTAAAATCTCCACCAAGCCACGATCGAGCAAGTCAGGCTACCATCGCGGCTACGTGACCACTATTGATTTCCGTGGTTGTAGTTGATTGATCACCTTGACTGTCCGTGATAGCAACCTATGGACTGTGATCGAGGTAACTGAGGCTAGTTAACTGCAGGTCTTCAGATGCACTTTTTCTTCTCCCTTTTGATCATTTCAAGCTCCAATCGACCTTTCCTTGTCTTTTTAACTACTATACTTGCAACAAGTGGATATTAGTGCATTAAATCACAAATAAGACTCATTTACATATTTGAGACAAGGTAAGGTGCACGAAAAATGAGTGTGAATGAGTGGTAAAATCACTACTCATCAATACCCCCAACTTAAGACCTTGTTTGTTCTTAACCAACACTACATCTTTACCATGAGCCACAATCATTAATGCCCATATTTTTATTCCTTAAATGCCATACTGACCTTGACATAAGTCGTAACCACAAGTAGCTCATTGCACATGTACTATAGTAATTTCACAACCCTCCTAATTATAAATTGTAACCCTCAAGGAATGCATAAGACTTTAAAGAGAAATTAGACAACAAAGATCAATACTCAAGAAGTGGCTCATCTTTGACTGTAAAATAACCCATACTCTATTTGCCTTCTTATTCGGGAGGTGAAAAAGGTCACACACCTCAGCTTGCTTACATGCCATCTTCACAAGAAATAAAAATGTCACACACCAAACTAGTTAACATTTAACAAGGAATTTTATGTGCAAAACACTCCCCACACAAGAAATCTCAATGTAACAAGTGCCATTCCATAGGCTTGCCCCTTTATTCAATCTCCATTACAAAGAAAGTAAATGGTCGGAGATCTCAAAGGACTTTTTAATCTTGTAACATAGGTTCGGGTTAGGGTAGGATATCATTTAGGGATCTTGGTTACAACCTACCTTGAACATCTACATCATACATTACAATGCTCCTTATTTCTACTATGGGCCACTCTACTTTGTTTCTCTCCTTTTTTATGCCTACTTTTCACCTCCCTTGTTCCCTACATTCCTTTTATTTCCATTTCCTTGCATTTTTGGGGAAGTTATCCTTTTTTTGGGTCTTTTCCTTTTTCTAAACATTTGTTTTCAACACATAGGCACATTTGGCATTTTTACAATACCTCCTTGTCCCAAACTCACTTCTATCAATTTTAACCACCCCTACCTTAGGCTTTTAGCCTCACATTGTATTTTTAAGTTCAAAGAAGGTATGGTTAAAAGAGGGATAAAAAGAAAGGCTCACGACTGGTAATGATTTTTCCAAAGAAAGGTTTAATGGCTCAAAGCGAGTACTAGCGATTACAATTATACATGGGTAGGTTTTTATACTAGAGTGGCTTCAAAAATTAGAAAGAGGGCCAAAGATCATTTCTCCAACCAAATACAATCATAATTAGTTTTGAAAGACTAATGGGGCAAGTTCTAAATAACACAAGTATACAAGAGGTGAATGTAATATTCTTACTACACATGGCATGCAAAAGTAGTTAAGGTAGCTCAAATTTCCCTCCTGATGGAAGAAAAGATGTGGTATTTATTACTATTCAAAAGTAAAAAATTTATGGAACCATAAAAAGAGAAAAGGATTTGTTACAACATTGCTCATTTCCATGCCTTGATTATTTAAAAAATTTTGTCGGAGGTAGTTTCTTGATTTGCCATAGCACCATGTACAAATTGCTAACATATGGAGATATCTACAACCAAAGCCTTAGTCTCACATCTTGGCTTAAAACGTTAGTCTCACATCTTGGCTTAAAATGTGTAAACTAACCAAATGCTACTCAGACTTCGCCAATGGTGTATAAATTGATCCCAACCTTATCAAACAAACTAAAATGCCACAGGTACTCAGGCTTCCCTTACATCTTCGATAGTTGTGCTATGGGTAGTTGTAATTCCCATGCATGTTTGTCCCAACATCACTAGGATCCATAACAAAATTTAAAGTACGCATAGAAAACTAAAATTAGAAATAAAATAAAAGCATGATAATCGATAAAATATGGGCACCGTCAGAGTACCAAAAAATATAGCATTTAAAAGACAACATGAGAAATAGTATCAAAACTATCAGCAAAAGAAATGTTCGATAACTTAACACTAAATAATTGAAAATATAAAGTCACCCTTACTGAAGTGAATGCAGTGTCTGCACTGCATATGAAAGAAAGAAAGAGTAAAAAGGGCTCCCTATATCCGTACCATGATCTATCTCCTCCTACTAACTCTACATCATCAATTGACCATTCTATAGGTGCATCATCCTCACTATATACTCTCGATGAAGGTAGCGTTTGGTTGGGTTCGAGCACCTTGAATATGCCTTTCACCCCCTTCCATAACTTTTTGAAAAATTTATCCTTCATTTTCTCCCTCTTCACCATCTTATCATGTGAGTCTTTGAGGCTCTTGTGGGATTTATCTAAGGCTAAATAAGCTCTCTCCAGGTTAACCACTATGCCACCCTACTTTTTTGGCTCCTCTATGTACTTATCATAATCTGATAGTGCCACATATGAATGTAGAATAATGGAGGGCACTCCTGGTCCCTAAGCTAATTTAGATAATATCTCTCCTATCACTTATATCTGAATAGATATATCCTAGAATGCAGTCACTGATGAGGGTCCATAAGAGTTTATGACCTATTGGAATGATTTGGTCGAGTCCATATTACTCTTCTTACTCTAACGTGCTGCGCCCTCACCTTTGAATTTGAGTGGATAGATGAGAGAGCTAGGGTACACACAAGTTTCTATGACATACTCCTCTACTTCTTCTTTCCTACATAATTCAGTGTTCAGAGATGGAAACTGAATATGGGTACCTCCGTGGTTCTTAAAGTGCCACCACTCAGAGAGAGCTATCTCGTCAACATTCATAGAAATGCCAGATAAGATGCATGCTACCATCCTAGCCCTCATATCTATGACCACGACTATGTGAGTGCATGGTGAGAGTCTGCTACAGATGATATTCAACCACAACATGGCTTTAGCCTTAAAGTCCTTCATCAAAATATCATATTTGGTAGTGGGCCATGAGACTTCCTTTTTAGGACACAAGATAATGACCATCCAAGTCCCAGCCTCGTATGTTTTGGCATCAAACTCCCTTATGTCAGCATTTGGCAACCTTACACAACATTAATGTGCACCACTCTGAATTGAACCTGGTTACCCTAAAATGTCATGACTAGGTTTGTGAGGGATACTTTGCAGAGGTTTTTATAGATTTCAGGCACCCAAACGTCATTAGCAAGGTAGGCTTTAGGGGTAAATCATATCCACCTGGTTGTAGTGAGACTAGCATAGAATTTTAGGAACTTCTCTTCTACCTTGTCTAGGCTGATATCCCTTTAAAGGAGTAGCTTTGTTCTATAGACATATGTGACATACTAGTGTTTCCATTTTGCAAACAACAATTATGTGTCGTCAAAGTCTCCCATTGTTGAGTCCTAAAACCTATAAAAGGTGCACCTTATGCCAACATTTGCAGCATTACAATAAAAACGTGCTAATACAAATCAATAATCTTGTGTGGTATTTCTATATAAGATTTTAGGGGTAGTTAATGTGTGGCTGGAAGTTTTCTGCCAGTCAGAACCCACCCTAAAGTATGGTTATGGCAAAGCATTAGCCACAATCGCGGTACCTATGGCCTGGTCTGACAATTCCTGCCCACTATTTAAAATTCAATTTTAATCCCACTTCTATAGTTACACTAGGCATGACGATAATAGCAACAATGAAGTTGAGTCTAGAGTGCAAGTTCATGTACCCGAATGTAAAATAATTTAAACATTGATTTCGTAGGGGCAATTTATCAAACACATGAAATACATCTCAACCTGAATGGGTTAATGTCTGATTTTCGGTATTCAAGTCTTCTTAAATAATGTGCATACTACTTTAGGACTTTGTCTATACTACAAGTTTGAAGCAGGAAATAGATGTTAAAACTAGGGAATTTAAAAAACTTACCGAGTTAAATATGCACGGGATGTGGTGGTACTTGAAAATGCCATGCAAAGCCACAATTTCTTTGAGGATTTTAGAGAATTTTGAACAAATTTAAATAATTTTGGGGAAAAGGGTAAGTTGAATAGTTTTTCAAATTAAATTGACCGTGATCGCAGTCCTAGTTACACGTTTACAGTCACTCGACTCTCATGATCATGGGGACATGGACTGCAGTCGCAGTAACTGAGACCTATCAATCGGGTTTTCTGCATAATTTTGCTTATCCCAAACTCACAAATTTCACACATTTTATTCTCAAATTTGATTAAAATATCTCTTAGTACCAAAATTTATGCATTACGTATGCTAAAAAGTAAAGGTTTATTCTACTCTATCATGCATAAAATGGAAAGGATATGTGCCATTTTTTGTGGCATGATAGCCTGCCTCCCATCGGACGCTCAGATTAACATCGAAGCCCAACGCCTATTCGATCTCCATTTGTGTCTCATATTTGAGGATTTTATTTCTTTCCCAATTGTTGACCATTACGTCTTTGAGGAGCATTGGGAAAATATAAGGTTATAATGAAGAATCTCATATCACACCACTTCGTAGACTTAAAACTTTTACCCAACTTTGCATCCATTTTGCAGTTTTGTGTCTTGAGTAATGGAGTGTGCATCAATAGGACATTTCTTGGACTTGGAGAGTTTAGTTCTTTGGCCATTGATGTGTGGGTACTTCATTGGAATGCCAAATTCCAAATCATAATAATGTAGTTCCTTCTCTCTGAATGTCATCATTAACTTGGATTGATAGACTTTGTCCAATCCAACAAGCATAATATTGAAAAGTGGTTAAAATGGGACCATTCTCTTAATTTGGGACTTGCGTCCAAATTAGCATACTTGCCTTGAAATGAACTAGAGTCATCATCGAGATGTAGCATCGATTATTCTTTTGGATCAAGCACTATTTTTTTTATTTGGGCTTCTTCTCTCTCATATGAGTTGATTGGTTGGGAAGCCATAGAGGAATCTTCCCTATCATAGCTTGGTTTCTTTCTTTCATAAACAAACCTACTCTACAGTATTGGGAAAGGTAGTGATAGTTTCAAATTTTTCTTATATCCCCAATAGCTCTTTCTTGACGCGTGTCCATTGTTTGTAAATGTATTCAATATTCTTTTCCGTGGCATCTTATTGATCAAAGATGGCTTGGGTCACAGTTACTGGATTCAGTGTATTGTTCTTCCGGTTTATGATCATATGACCTAATAAAATCATAGGAAGAACTAGCAATTTGATTAGTATAATAGAGGGAGGGGGTGTTAGGACACTCATCACAATGTCTTTGTATACTACTGCACATAGGTCAACCATTCACCCAATCGGACGGATATGGTAAAATCTATCCCCAGGGAGCATACTTACAATTTGTCCTAAAGTGCAGTCCGTAACAATGTGAACATGGGATGTCACGATATGACTTTCAATCATTAAACTCATACTTATAGAAGATGCCATCAAGAAAGGAAAAAAATGAAATCAAATCTACATACCAAGAAAAATCACGAACAAATATCAACAAGCTTGAATTCAACCAAGTAACTAAGATTTCAAATTAATTTAATATGCCAAATTGTTCCCCGACAACAACACAATTTTTGATAACGCCCAACTTACACATCAATTTGGGTGCAAGGCGGTCATCATCAATATATTTACCCAACTTTGGGGTAGGGTCAAATTCACGAGAAACAATGTAAGTAGCAATTAAATTAATTTGAAATGATAGTTACAAATTAAATTCAAACAAATGGTATAAAAAGATAAAATGGGGAGGTGAGTTCCTACACTAATGTTTCTTTTTGGGATTTTCTTGTTTAATTTGGGGCTACGAATAATTAGGGTTTTAACAATTATGCATGAATCTTAGGATTATGCATTTCTAAGGAAGAGACATGGGAGTTAGTTATCAACATTGATTTAGTATGTCAAATATAGGCAGGTTTGGCTATACATTTTGATGCTAGTCACTTAACAAAACACCAAACTTTCACCCATTGATCCTTTCGAATACCTAATGGGTGTGTTCAAGAATTAGTAACCATAACCTCAACCAAGGCATCCCTATTTATAGGATGACACCCAAGGCATAGTCAACCTCACTTTCACCCTTATTTCTAAGATATTGAGAATTTAGCAGACTACACACATAATTATCTATCATTGCTTTGGTCTCCACATACCTATTTTGAGGATGATACAGATTCCTAATCTTCACCCAAAACCCTTTTTTTGAAGATAGCCTTGGGTTTTCTAGAGCTCGGGGCTTTCATTAATCAAACCCATGTGGGTATTTGGAGCTTTCACCAATGAAATTCCAACCAAGCTACTATAGCAATAACATAACCCATAAACAAGAACTACCAAATAGATTCTAACATTAACAAGCCACACACACTTTAATCCATATTCACATAAAACCCCAAGAGAGAGATTTAGCTACACATAAGATAAATAAGAATAGATATACCCATAATCTCGATTGAATTAATTTGTGGTAGATCTAAGCGAATGTTACTTCAAACTTGTCTCCTCCACAATATCAACAATGAAAGTGAGAAAATCTTCCACTTGGAAAGTCTCCAATGTGTTCTTCACCCAAAATTATATAATGTTTTCTTCTCCAAAAATGGAGTCTACAAAACCCTAAGCTAAACTACAGGAATAATAGGGAAGAAGAAATATGATGGAATGAATGAATTTTCAATTAGGGTTTGTGTGTTTTTATTTAAATTGGGATCAACACTAGCAATTCCAGTTTTTCCCCTTGGCTGAACATTTCTGCTAAGTCGCGATCGTGCAAGTCTCGCTATGTAACGCCCTAAATTTGGTACCCAGAATGCTACATGATACTCAGGATCCCGAAGGACCATAAGCTAACCCAGGACTGATATCTATACCAGAACACTGCATAATAAACTGTATAAATGCAGAAATAAAGGTTGTAAGGCCATAAGGTTCAAAACTATAACATAACTGATAAAACATAACATATGGATGGGGTATGAAATACCCAAAACAACTAAAATAAACTATCTAAACATACTGTATTCTGGAAAGCCTCTAACTGACCGTACTGTCTGAATAAGAAGTTGATGGGACATTTCCCTAACTAACTCCAACTATGAAAATAAATTAATTAATGAAATAATAAAGTAATGGTCATGTCCTCAAAGGATGAGAACTCACTACTAACTTTGACTGTTGAGACTGAAACACTACTGATGCTCTGGAGCTCGTGCTTCTGAACCTATGGTATAAACTACCATAATGCAAATGCATCAGTACATTTGAATGTACTGGTATTCATGTAAAGTAGGATAAATGCGAAGGGTTAACATGTATGACCTATACTAACTTATTGGATAATATGAACATGAGAATATATGTATGAATACATATTAATTGTAACTAAGTTCATGATAACATGATTACTGAGTCTGATTAATGATAACATGAGATACTAATAAATATATAAATGAAATAACTAACACTGAGCGACTGTATCTGACAGTCTAGTTCCTAATGGAACTAACTATGTGTTGTACTATTCTGATTTGACTGTATCTGACAGTCCTAAATTTTGTAGAACTATCTGAGTTCTATTAGTGAGATTGAATGACCATATCAGACAGTCCTGATTCTATAACTAAAACTATGAGAAGTAGTTATTTAACCGATATACCCCTAATACACCATTATGGCTGACTTGGGGTCCAATCTGTAACCCTAATTAGAAGGGTGTCAATACCGCACTACTTATAAGGACAAGCTGCGGATGACCCTTATCTGATAGTGTCCCTAAAAGAGAATGGTGGGGCCCTCATCTAACAGTGCTTATCCACCTCATCAACCCTTATCTGACAGTGTTGATGTCTCAACCTAGGCTGGCTACATAGTTCTGGAATGCAAGGATGACTTCTAAGAATCACACCATTATTAGACAGTGTGTGTTCCCATCCTTAGGTTCACTCAGTGCTAATTCCTACTCCCATCTGTATAGAGACTGAACATGGATTACTAAACTAAACTAGACTGAATTAACTGACTTCTATTGACTGACGAAATACTGATGAGATTACTGAATTTTTGAGATTTTTGAGATTATTGAGTTTATTGAGTTTTCCTGAGTTACATTACTGAATGAATTTTTATGAACATGGCTCGGCTGAGAGTATCTTGAAAACATGACACTAGCTCTAGGCACACAACTAATTGTTGGGTAAAGGTAACCCCAGGACTCGATAACATGAAACTAACAAAGGATGACTTTATTAAATACATGACCAACATCACAATCTATAATATAAAAAGTTGGATATTTCATAAAGTACAAGTTTTAAAGCACCACAAAGGCCACACATATATTTATAACTCATTGACTAAGACATTTCATCAAACACATGACATGCATAAACTTGTACATAAATGGGGAATTCGTATTATCATACTAGTATGGTAGTTTTCCTTCCCATAAGCATTTAATCGAACACATGGGAGCATACTTTGGTTATACTATCATCAATGTATCTAATTGTCATAGTTGCATAAATAATTTTATAAGTTTAAAGGGTTTATCATGATTATTACACAAATCATCACATACTAGGGTCAATCACTGGAATATGTAATTTAAAACATGAATCTAAGCCCTACAACATCATGAACATGAATTTTGATTCAATTTAAATCATGAACATTCATACATACAAAAATCTTGGATTTTGAAAAGAGATTTTTGAGCTTCATGGGTGAAAGGGACCCATGAATCAACACTTGACTTACCTGGGTTGATGATTTCAGTACCTAAGGCTAGTTCACTACAGGTCTTCAACTGCACTTTTTTTCCTCCCTTTTGATCATTTCAAACTCCTAGCCACCTCCCCTTATTTGTTTAACTCCTATACCTACAATGAGTTGATATTACTTCATTAAATCTAAATTATGACTCAGTTACTCATTTGAGACAAGGTAATGTGCACGAAAAATAATTGTAAATGAGTGGTAAAATCACCACTCATCAAATTAAAACCACACAAATATGATAAAAATGGAAATACAATTAAAATAGCAAACCAAATCCCATAACATAGATTCATAGTGTAAGAACCTCTAATACAACTCGAAGTTAGAATATATATAGGATATCAAAAAAGGGAATGGACTCAATCTCTAAATATAATAAGACATAGTCTAATTTTTAAAAAGTAGTGTCCAAATCGGAATACATAGAGCAACCTCTACCTCGAATAGACTCCAAAGGCCACCTGAATAAGCTATTTTTGTAGTGCACTCATAGCTTGATCTGCACTAAAAAGGCATAGTATTTGTGATTATGGTCCACTTGTACTTAGCACATATCATAGGCCGACTGAGTAAAGTATAAAATAAAGCATATAAAAACATTATGAGAATGTCACCTGCAGTAAAAAAATGTCCTAAATGGTAGCCCACACCGTCTCTACTAACAGTTCTACCATATACATATGTAATAAATATAGGTAGGGAAATGAAGCACAAATATACACGTACCATAAATAAAAGTAGAAGAATATAGAACAAATGGACAAATAGCAAGTGAAGGATAGAAATACAATCAAAAAACAAAAACAATATATGTAATGCAATGAATATAATGATGATGATGATATGATGTGCGAGGTCATCGTACAACCTCTTATATAACTTTTGAGTTATGCTCGTGAGGTAGGAGCTATGGGGAATTCACCAACCCATATACAAATAATCTACCAGATAAATATACATATAACCTCTTTGGAAAATACATCAGTAGAGGGTTTTGAAAGATGTCACATGTTTTGTCAGAAAAGCAAGTGTTTCAAGTATATTAAGTATTTCCATAGTGGTACTAATATTTCATAAATGACTATGATATGAGGATGCAATTCAAAAAATTAACCAAAATGCAAATTTAAAATATTCAACCTATATACCAACAATATGATCTAAGAATCCACTCAAATCAACCAACCATCCATGATCAAATATAATCCAGCAACCATCAACAAAAACATTCAAAAAAATGTCATTAATACCACATAAATCCTAAAATCTAAAATTTTTGTACAAAAAATAGTATAATCAAACATACATATATCAAATACATGACTGTAAAATCATATAAGACCCAACACGGTCACACATATAAAATAATGTCTGAAGACCACTAAGTATTTTCTGTATAGGGCCTCGCACGGGCACATCAATTACCTAAACACATTTCTTATGATACAACCCCACACCATTAGCATTCATTTATTATATTATTAACTACCCAACCTAGTAAATGGAAAGTTAAACCATAACATACCTTTACTGCCAAAATCAAATTAAATAAGCCTTTATAATTGAGTTTTCACCTCATTCACGGACCAAAAACTTAGCTAAAATATAAAAATACTTTAACTATATGAAAATAAAGCCAACAATACCAATATTTCATACTTCTGAATAAGGGTCAAAATGGACACCTAAAATGGGTTTTCCAGAAAGAAGAGCAAAATTAGAATTTTATCCAAAAGCATTCTTCCTAATATTAACAAAATGTATAGGTCAAAACCAAAGTGAAATTCGAGTGATATTAGTGTTTAAATTAATGAAATGATAATTTGGGCCCTTCGAGACAAAATCTCAAAATTCCACTATTAAATCTAAGTTTCAACAAGATTTAAATGATAAAGTAAAAAAAAGTAATTGTAATAGGTATTTGGATCTTAAGAAATCATAAATAATAGAAAAAAATGTTCAAACTCTCGAACCCCAAGTTCCAAGTCTTGAAAACGTTGTAAAATTCTTAAAAATGGTAAAATAATTTACCTGAGCATTGCCTAAGAGACTATCAGGTATCTTAGGTGGCTATCGCTTAAATGAATAGGCATCGATTGAGCAAAGCCCACCTTATCATATATGAGGCTTGGATTTTGCTTAAGCAGCAAATGTCTTGCATGCTAATATTGCTTAAGCGACCAGTCTATCGGTTAAGCGAGCATGGTATATCTTAAGCAATATTTTAGATATTAGTGCGAGTTTCTTAAGTGACCAAAACACCACTTAAGCGAGTGCACCACCTGAGTGGAGCATTAACTGGAGACATGGAGAATCACAAGTCCCACGGAACCCTTTGTATTAATCCAAAAACTCGAGTATGCAAATGAACTATGATATCATACAAAATTTAAGCTCTGGACCCAATGTAAGTATAAAATTAAAAAAAATATCATTTTGACAAAATGGACCCCCAAAACCTGATTTTACATGAACTATAAAATCTGCAAAACCACACCAACCATATTACCAACCTATATCAATGTTTCAAATCTATGTGCAATCTATTTTTCTATTCGATAAACAAATCAATATATATTGAGAAAAGTCAACTATAAGGCTTTTCAAGCCACCAAAAACCACACTCTCACAAATTACACCAGAATACATTATGAATCACGCATATCATTCTCACTCCCCAGAACTGCAATGAATTAACCACAAAGAGGGGTAAAATGGGAAAATCACACAAAAATTATTTTTTCACGAAAATCATGAAAAAATAAATAATTACACAATGATTCTAGAGATTGTCATGGGTATCATGGTAGACTAGTTTAGGAAGCCTTGCAGGGTCAGGTGGTGGTTTTTATGTTTAAGCATCTTTGAAGAGTCGTTCTAGCTTAGTTTCACCTTCACTTATTGAGCCAATCTGCAGAGGCTGATTTATTTGTGATGAGGTCGGAGATATGGCCAAGGAAATTCCCTCATTATTTTAGGGAAAATCTTATATTAATTGTGAGAGGTAGAGGTTTTACTAGAATTGCATGAGACAGAGATAGTGGAACCCATAATAGTAGTTGCAGGGCTACTCATTCAGGTAGTGGTGGTGGACACTTCTAGGCTATTTGAACTAGACCACAGAAAGAGCATTCTGATATCTTTATTGTAGATATCATCCCCATTTGTTATAGATTTGCATCTATGTTATTTGACTCGAGATTAACTTTCTCCAATGTATTGGCATATTTTACTTCAATTTTTTATGCAACTAGTGATCATTTTTCCATAAATATTAGCGTATCTATATCTTTAAGAAACTCTTTAGTGGTGGATAAGTGTATCAGTCTTGTGTTATAACTTTTGCTGGGCGCGAGACTTGTGTTTATATGATTGTCTTAGATATGGTAGATTTTGATATCATTTAGGACATAGATTGGTAAGCTCCTTAATATGTTTTCCTAGACTATTACGCAAAGACGGTGATCTTAGCTTCACTGAGTATGCGAAGGATAGGTTGGAAGGGCGTACTTCATTCATAACCCAAGAGGTTTTTATCTTTTATTTAGGATCGTTTCTTGGTTAAGAGGGGATATTTATATTAGTTTGATAATATTTGTGATACTAGTGTGTTTTTACCACCTTTTTCACATTCTGTTTGTATTGTATGTGAGTTTGTGGATGTTTTCCCCATAGATTTGCCTAATGTGCCTATGATTTGTGATGTTAACACTGCTATAGATGTTATGTTAGGAACCAAGCCCACTTCTATTCCTCCTAATAGGATGACCCAAACAGAGTTAAAGGAGTTGAAGAATTAGTTGCAGGAGTTATTGGATAAGTGATTTATCCAACCTAGTATATTACTTTAGGGTACGTTGTCTTGATTGTTAAGAATTAGGGTGGTTCTACTCATATGTGTATTGATTATTGATAGTTGAACAAGGTGACATATAAAAATAAGTATCCTTTTGTAATGATTTCCTTTTTGATGATTTTTATGAAATATTTATTTCTGTGTAATTTGAATATTTACCTCTCCCTATGATTGATTTATGCTATTTCTAGGGAATGAGGATCATTGTCATAGTTCCTAATGTATTTTGGTGTTATTTGAGAGAGATTGTGCTTTTTTGTAGTTTGAAAAGCTTATTAGTAGACTTTAGACAACATCTTTTGATCTGTCCATCGAATGAAAACATAGACTATGCCAGTAGATCTAGAACATTGATTTTAGATTGGTAAATTGGTTAGTGATATTTTATAGTTTTGATATCTCATTTCAACTCTCTATTTAGGAAATCATTAAATTAGGTTTTGGGGGTCAATTTTGGAAAATTATGTTTTTTCAAAAAATTGATATCACCATTGAGTTCTGAGCATCAAAAATAGTGGGTTAGCATAGTTCATTTACCTAATAGGGATTTTTGATGAATCCTAAGGGGTCGCTTAAGTGACTTTTCCTAATAGAGCAAATCTCACCAAATAGATACCATGATTACTTAAGTGATAGCCACTTAAGTGAAGGCATGGTTGCTTAAGCGACACTGGCATGTCAGGTGGTTGTGGCTTAAGTGAGAGCCAAGCCATGTACAAAATAAGGCAGGGTTAACTTAAGAGATGCCTAGTCTCTTAAGCAATATATAGTTGCTTAAGCGATGCTTGGGTGGCTTTTTTTTCCATCATGAATTTTACTCTATTTTGAAACTTAAAGCTTCGGGTTTGACTTTTTGAGAATTTTCATCCATTTTTCAACTTGGTTAAGCACCAAATCTCAATTACAATTACTTTTCCTTCTTCTATCATTTATATCTTTTTTAAACATGGATTTAAAGGTGGATTTTAGCCTGAGAGGACCCAAATTATCATTTTATTTATTCGAACACCAAGTTTACTCTATTTTTCACTTTTTTTTTGTATGAGTTCCTTTAAAATCATAAAAAATAATTTTGGATAATAATTTTTATTAAATCCTTCTTTCCCAAAAAACCCATTTTGGGGATACATTTTGACCCAAATTCATAACTGGGTAATTTTTGTAATGTAGGGTTTCTTTTGACATATAAAATCTATATTTGTATGTTTTAGATAATTTTTGAGTTTGTGCACATGATGAATGCTCGGTGAGAAAGGCTTATTTTTCTAGTTTTACATTTGAGGTAGATTATAGATTAACTTTCTTCAGACTAGGTTGGATAGTTAATAATAATGTAAAAGTATGTTATGGGTATGTTGTTCTATCATGGAAAATGTGTTTAGGTTATTTATGTATCCCTGTAGGGGCCTAAGGGGATAACACTTGGTGATTTTGATACATTATTTGATAGTACAGCCGTGTGGGTCTTATAAAATTTATAGTCTGGTATTTGATATATGTATGTTTGGTTGAGCTCTTTTTTGTAGAATAAGCATAGATTTTGGGATTTACATGGTGTCAATGACATTTTCTTGCATATTTCATTTGATGGTCGCTGGATTATATCAGATAATAGGTGGTTAGTTTAATTGAGTGGATTCTTGGCTTACATGGTTGGTATATTGGTTGGATATTAAATATTCTAATTTTAGTTGGTTATGAGCGTTACATCATGATATCATATTAACTCATGAATACTACCATGGAAATACTGGAAATACTGTCTTTTTTTCACTGAATATATGACATCTTTAAAAATCCTATATCGATGTTTTTACAAGAGAAGAGTTATGGATATTAGTATTGGATGTTGGTTGTATATGGATTGATGAACCCCCCATGAGTCCTACCACAAGAGCAAAAATCAGTAGGTGTATATGAAGGTTATGTGATAACCTCATGCATCACATCATAATCATCTTCTTCGTTATTAAATTCCATATATTGTGCTTGTTCTTTGATTGTATTTTTGTCCATGAAATGATATTTGTCCATTTATTTTATCTTATTTTACTAGAATTTGGGTACTTGTACATTTGTGCTTCCTTTTCATACCTATATTTACAATATGTTAATATGATTGAACTAACAGTGGAGATGGTGTGGGCTATCATTTGGGACATTTGCTGATTACAAGTGACCTATCCCTAGTTTGTATTTATATGTTTTATTTTCTACGTTATTCTATCGGCCTATGATAGCTACTTAATACAAACTTCCTACAATCATCCCTACAATGCCTTTTCAATACAGATCCTAGTATGAGTGCGCAATATAGGTTCTAGCATCATTTGTAGATCTATGTATCCAGAGTTAATCTATGCAATATTTATAGTTACTTCAAGGTAGTCGTTGATCTTTGCATTCAGAGTTGTGTAGAACCTTTTTTATTTAGACTATATCTAATTGTATCTAGAGACAAAGTTCATTCCATTTTTTGATATCCTATGTATATTCTGACTTTGAGTTGTACTAATGGTTCCTACACTATGAAATACGGTTTTGGGATTTAGTTTGTTATTTTGATTGTATTTCTATTATTTTCATATTTGTGAGGTTCACCTTCACTCTGTAAGTCTTGACTTGAGCTTTTAGTAGTCATTTTCTATCTTATAAATTAATTTTAGTGATAGGCTTATTTTTCAAGGCTTGCTACAACTAGTACCATACGCCCTTTGTTTTTGGATTGTGTCAAGTATGTATTAGAGTATCCAGGTTAATTGGTATCAACTGTGTAAGAATGAGGTGTCTAATAGAGTTTCGCAAATCGGTACATCAATATTTGTATCAATCTTCAATAGGCTATAAGATGTATTTTGAAACTTTCATTATTTTATTCGTCAACATTTGAATCATTCATACTTTGTGTTCTAAATAATGTTTCATTATTTTCTATTCTTGTCTTCGAGTAGGGATCTTTCTATTGTACTGTTGTCATCTCATGGTACACCATAGACTACGAGTGTGATTCCACTTTTAGTATCAGGATATAAGTATCGTATTCTGAAGTCATTAGTTTAGCTTTTTACTGTGATGCCTCCTCAGCCATCTAGAATCGTCATGCTTCAAACTATTACGAGTGCAGCTATGATTTCCAAGGATTGAAGAGATTTGATAGATTCATTTGTTTCGGTCCTTCTAGGTTTAGTGGTGTTATAGGTAAGGATCCATTATGTTCTTGATGGATTGTTTTGTGAAGTTGCAATATCTTTATTTTCTTGAGTCATATAGGGTTTCTTATAATACATACCACTTAAGAGATTCAACCAGATATTTGTGGAGATCACTTATTGGTTCTCCAAAGATTACTTATGATCAATTGAGAGAAGCATTTACTGACAAGTTTGTGCCTTTAAGTTTGAATGCTCAGATGGCAGATGAGTTTGACTACTTGGAGCAGGGCTCCATGACTGCTTCCAAGTATGAGATATGACTTCATACCTTGTTTAGATATTCTTATGCCAGTATTGCCACCGAGCCTGAGATGATTTAGAAATTTGTAAAGGGATTTGATATTTATCCTAAGCTTGCTACGACTCAAATATAGTGCATAGAGCATCATTTTAGAGTATTGTGTATTATGTTAAGATGACTGAGGCTATTATTTAAGAATATCAAAGAGGCACCAAAAAACTATTCCATAAGGGTGGGTTTAGAGGTCGTATACCTCAAGGTAGAGATTCTAGAGGCTTCCATGAGCATCATGGGATAATAGTGTAGAAAGTCTTGAAGAGTTCAGTTAGTGGGCCTTCTGGTTTGGCAGCTCTTGGTTTTCATCCTAGTTAATCCATATATCCTTCAATTGAGGCAGGCTACATGCTCTGCTATGTGTGTGATGAGATTATATATTCGGCAAATGATTATCCCTATTGCATTTTCAAATATAATTCTTTATTCAATATTAAGAGGTAAAGGTTCTATTAGGTATGTAAAAGGCAGAGATAGTAGTGCCCTGGATGGTGGTCAAAGGACTACCTAGTCATATGGTGGAGGTGGTCAGTACTATGCTATAGCTGCCAAGACAGACGTAGAGGCTTCCGATGCTGTCTTCATAAGTATCATCCTTATTTATTTCTAATTCTGCATTTGTGTTACTTTATTTAAGATTGACTTTCTCCTATGTGTCTGGATATTTTTCATTAGATTTTGATACCACATGTGAGACTCTTGGTGTTCTTATCTATATAAATACCCTCATAGAAGACTCTTTGATTCTATAGGTGTCCTTATCTGTTACCATAGATTTGTTGGGTGTGTCGAGGATAGCTTTGAAGGGTGTTCTTTATTTGGGTCCTAGGATAGTCGTATCTTTTCTTTGGTCCTATCACTTTGTTTAGAGGGGGTGTTCATCTTATTTGGCTCATATTCATGATAATAGTGTTGCTTCACCTCCTACTTTGGATATTATTCATGTTTTTAGGTGTTTGTGGATGTTTTCCTAGTGAATTTGTTTGGTATACCTCTAAATTGTGATATTGACTTTGTTATTGATGTTAAATTGTGCACCAAGCCCATTTCTAGTCCTCTTTATAGGATGGCCCCTTTAGAGTTAAAGAAATTAAAGATAAGTTATAGGAGTTGTTCGATAAGGGATAAATCTTTCCTAGTGTGCCATCTTTGAGAAAGCCTATTTGTTTGTGAAGAAAAAAAAATGGGTCAATGCAGATGTGTATTGACTATAAGTAGTAGAAAAAGGTGATGGTTAAGAATAAGTGTCCCCTTCCTAGTATTGAATATTTAATTGACCAGCTTTCTGGTGTTTTGGTGTATACAAAGATTAATTTGAGGTTTGGGTGTCACCAATTTTGGACTAGAGCTTTAGGTATTCCTAAGACAACTTTTTTTTCATAGATATTGTCATTATGAGTTCTTGGTTATGTCATTTGGGTTGTCCAATTCCCCAGCCGCATTCTTGGACTTTATGAACCAAGTATTTTGATTATATCTCAACTTTATTATTATTATATTTAAAGATAATATCTTGGTTTATTCCAAGAGTGAGATCATTTATGAGGAGTAATTATGGATTGCGGTTTAGAGATTAAGGGATGAGAAGTGCTATTCTAAGCTCTCTAAGAGTGTGTTTTAGTTGGATTTTATGTCTTTCTTAGTTCACTTGTTGACCACAGATTGTATTATAGTCTATCTGACCATGATTCTAGAATTTTGTGATTGCGCTAGGCCTAATTGTTGTATTGCAATTTAGTGTTTTTTATTTTAACACGCTATTATCAGTGTTTTATAGAGGGTTTTTTCATATATTATTACTCTATTAACCTAGCTAACTTAGAAGAAGGTTTCCTTTTCTGTTGTTAATTGCATATGAGGTGAGCTTTAAAAAAGCTTATTGATTTGTTCACTTCAACTCCTACCTTTATATTGCCCAAGGAGGGCATGGGTTTTGTTGTATTTTTTAATTGTTTAAGTATTAGTTGAGGTGTTTAGTTGATGTAGAACACTAAGGTGATTGCTTAGGTTTCTTATCAATTGAAATAAAAGGGGAATTACCCTACCTATGTTTTGGAGTTATGCGTGATTATTGTTGCTTTGAAGTTTGTGAGGCACTACCTGTATCGAATCTTTTATAAGATTTTCTTGGGTCATCAAACCTTCCGTATTTCTTCACCTATTAAGATCTTAACATATGGTAACGCCATTAGCTTGAGTTGCTTAAGGATTATAACTACACTATTTTCTATTATTCGGGTAAGGCTAATGTGGTTGTTGATACCTTGAACCAAAAGTCGACTAGCATGGGTAAGTTAGTGAATCTTCTGATCTAGGAGAGGCCTTTGTCCTTAGAGGCTCAGTCTTTGGCTAACTAGATAGTTAGGCTTGATTTTTCAACATATTAATGTGTTTTGGTATTTATGGAGGTGTAACAACCCAAGACTACCCCCTAGTCATTACACGATGCTTGTGACCCCGAGGGACCACAAGCTAACCCTTTACTAATATCCGTACCTGTACAATGCATAATATTTGAGATAAATGAGGAAACTGGCCAAAAGGTTCAACATATCTATACATACTCAAACTGAAAATATAAACACTAATATATTAATATCCATCCGAAATACCTCTAAACTGTCTGAACTGTGGAGTTCATGGGACAGGTCCCCAACAAACTCTGTCAATTAAAAATAAACAAAATCTAATGTAGTAATAGTAAACTGAGATTCATCCTCGAATGAAAAGGACTCACTGCTACTATTGCTAGCTAGGACTGTACTGCTGAGGATACTCTGGATCCTGTGCCTCTAAACCTATGGTGCCAAATAAAACACCATAGCACAATTGCGTCAGTACAAGAATGTACTGAGTATGCAGATAAGGTAACGCTAAATGCAATTGCCCATGCATGAACAACTACTAATCTGAAATAATCATGAAAGTAACGAATGAATACACATATATGAATGCATAAGCCATAGTCACAAGAATCACAATTCTAGCTATAAAAACTCAGATACCTGATGTGTGAGCAAAAGATTACACATTTACTACTTTTTAGCTCAAAATAATTATGAATTCTAAAACAACTCTTGTTGTTTTGATGTGCTTGATAATCATATTTCATTAAAAGGCAGAAGGAATGGAAATAAACAACAATGGAACAAAAGAGTTAAAAATCTGAGCAAAAGAGAAGAAAACATGGCAGACAACATACGTGATAAGTCATCATCCTTGTCATAGACTATCAAAAGCAGCGTTAGCCTTAACTAGGGAATTAGAGCTGAGAAGCAGTCCTGACGACGTCTGTGACATGGCGTAAAGTAGGTGATAAGGCATCAAGAATGGCGTAGTCTTAAGCAGAAAATCAGCAATAGAGAGAAGACATCTAACGACATTGGTGATGCTGTTAGATCTTTGACGCCGCGTCAGAGTCATCGTCAGCCTAAAGGAAGATAATTGAAGATACTGGTGGAAGTCTGACGCCATCCGTGATAGGGCATCAGCCTCTTGATACGGCGTCAGTTTGGGCGTCACCTAATCTGAGAATTAATTGAATTTTCTATTTTATTTCCTTAATTAAGCTTTAGTAAAAATAGCATCTTTTAGGGTTTATTCAGGGAGTTCTTTCTTTTTTTAGTTTTGAGGAGAATTTTATTTTCTTGAACACTTATCAACTATTTGTGGATTCCTATTTTTGGGATTAAATTAAAAAAAAAAACTATTTGTTTCTTTTCATCTGTTCGTAAGTTTATCCTTATTATCATGAATTTAACTTTATATTTCGTTCATCAAATCATGAGTGGCTAATTCCATTAGCCGGAGTTATGGGATCCATGGACTAAGGTTTGATAGGTTACTAGGTATTTAACGGATTCAATGAGAAGTAGGACATATTGAAATTCTGTTGTTTTAACTGAAATCTTCTGGCTGCAAACATTAGGTTATGCCTTACATTTTATTTGCTTCTAACGGATAAATAGACTAGAGGTTGTGAATTATCCTCAGGGACTCGGAAGCTACCAACCTTCTGTTTAATGATCAATTTCATAACTAGATTTATGTACCTGAGATAAAATCCTATTGGATATAGATAAGTTATCCAAGTTCGAGAGAATTAGATAATAAATTGTCAGGTGAGGTTGAAAGATAAGTCAGACAGTATCATCGTCGAAGATATTCTGTTATTTCTACTTACTTCAAGAATCCCAAGAATTACCTAGTATCTGTCAATTCCCAAAACCCATGGAGAACATAACTCTTGTTTCCCATTTAGACTGATTTCAAACACTAAAATATTGAAAGTGACAATTAACTCTCTATGGACCTTAAACCCCTATTTTCCAAAACATTAAACTACTAGTATAGTGTTTCGTAAACAAATTAAAGTTCACACCATATTCCCTATGGGATTCAACCCCAATCTAGTTGGGTTTTATATTGACAACGATCGCTTACACCCATTCAAGAGTGTAATTTGAGCGATATCAAAAGTGGTGCCATTTCAGGGGAATACGGTTGCAGACTAAAAGTTTGTGTTTGAAAATTTGCTGATAGTAAAGTTTCTTTCATTGACGTTTATTTGTTGTTTTTTATATTTAAGGTATTGTGTTGTTTATGCTAAAAACAAGAAGTTTCGAAGAACCACTATTACTAATCAACCCGGAACCTCAGCTGATAGGGAGAATAGCGGAACAATAGGAAGTAGAAAGACTAGCTGCTTTGGCCAGGGCTCCAGTGAATGTGTAGAATTTAGGTCAACAAGCACGTCACTAGAACCCTGATGATGAAGACTTGGCTGATGAGGAATTACTGAATCCTCAAAACCCAAGGAGAGCTGAGAAAGTTGCTACACCAGTGCAGTGACACGTCAATAAAAAATGTCCAGTATGAGAAAGATATGGTCAACAACCTATTCAATATGAGGCTGATGAAGATGATGAAAGAATGGACGGAGCTGGTGCAATGGGTGATATCATTCCTCCACCGTTGGCACCAGGTGGAAAATTCAGCATAACAAGTACTATGATCCAACTCCTGAATCTGAAGGGGTTATTTAGAGTATTTCCTAGTGATGATCTGAACATACATTTGGTGAACTTCATCACCATTTTCAAATCCTTTGACAATCGAGGAGTGAGCCAAAATGCGATCAGGTTGAGGTTGTTTTTGTTGTCTCTGTCTGGAGAGGCAACAATGTGGTTGAGTGAACTAGAGCCTGATTGTATAACCAACTGAAGATAGTTGAAATATGTGTTCCAAGAATGGTTCTTTCCACCCTCTAGAAGGGTATGGTTAAGGGATGAAATTAGCAACTTTAGACAGCTCCCGATTGAAGCATTGTATAAAACCTGAGAATGATTTAAGAAGAAACTTGCATAACGTTCGATCCACAACATGGCTGACTTGTACTTGATGGAGACTTTGTATAGAGCTTTCAATGCTATGACAAAGCCAATTTTTGAAAATTCTATAGGTGGTTTATTCATTGATCTCTCTTTTCTAGATGCTTCTGATAAACTGAATAGAATGACCAAACAGAGTTGGGCTTGCACACTAGGGATTCTGTAGTGGCTAGCCCGACTGTTTCTGGTAGTATAGCTATGGAGTAGCGTAGAGGGGATGAAGATCAAGATCAGGACATGGCCCATTTAAAGACGCAGATGGACTTGCTGGCCAAGCACTTGCTATCCAGCAAAACTGAAATAGTTAAAGCTGTGGAATCTCAGGGTACTATTTCTGCAGGTGCTGATGTGGTGGAAAACTATGTGAGTAATCAGGAGGGGTTTCTGAGGCAATATCTAAGGGAACCAAGGTCGGACTTTCTATGACAAGCCTGACTGTAAAGATAGAGAGCAGGGACACTGGAGAAATAATAATTGGAGTGGTTTGTATGTTATTCCAAGAAGTCGGGATATAGCAACAACTAGTTCTGGCAAGATTTCCAGGTATCACATGATGGAAAATCTATTATAGGGAGTTGAAGGTACTAACTTGGGGGTAACTACTATGAAGAGTGAGTTTTCTACCCTCAGTCAGTTGGTTAGCTCACACTCTACTTCTATCAAGCAGTTGGAGCAACAGATGAGCCAACTATAGGCTACTCTAAACCAGAGAAAAGATGGTATTTTACCTAGTGATAAGGTTCAAAAACTACAGACTAATAGTTCTTGTATGGCGGTTACCACTCGGAGTGGTAAGATATTATCTGGCCCTTCTATGGACAAAGCTGTGGAGAATAAGGTAAGTTTCGATGAACTAGAAGGATGAGATCCAGTGGATTCTAAAATGCTGGATTGTTTTGTTGATATTTCAGAGAAAGAAGACAAAAAGGAAGGGGAAGTGGTATTGAAAGAAATGCCAAGAACACCACCTCCCTTTCGTCAGAGATTGAAGAAGAAAGTAGATAACGAAAAATTTCGTAAATTCAGGGCAATACTTAATAACTGACAGTGAATGTGCAATTGATGGAGGTACTTGAGCAAATATCAGACTATGCTAAATTTATGAGGGAATTGTTATCAAATAAACGAAAGATAAGTTGTGATCCGGTGGACAACATCTACTACTATAGTGATGTTTCTTTAGATCCTTAGTGTAAAAAGTGCCTGACCCTGGAGCATTTACTATACTGTGCACAATTGGGTCCAAGAAGTTTACCAAAGCTTTATGTGACTTAGGAGAAAGTATTAATCTGATTCCACTTGATATCTACAAGAAACTTGGATTGGGGAAACCTACCCCCATAATGATGCATCTTGTGATGGCAGACAAATCGGTGAAGCGATTAGTTGGTATATTACATGATGTGCCGATAAAAGTGGATGACTTTAGTCTACCTACAGATTTTTTGGTATTGGATTCTGATGTTGATTTTGAGGTACCCATCATTTTAGGAAGACCACTATTAGCCATGGGAAGAGTATTGGTTGATATATTGCTCCTAAAGTTCAGGTATGGAAAAAGGGAGGCTAGATTCAAAATGCATCCTCCTATGAAGCTGTTGGAGGAGATGAATATCTTTACGGTTGTTGATGTATTATAGGAAAATGGTAATAAGGTATCGATATGGTATCTTGACAAAGTCTGAGTAGTTAATATGACCAAGTCGTGTCGCGATATTAAATCAGGTGCTATTAGGAGGAAACCCAAAATTTTATTTTCATGCATTTTGTTTTTATTCATTTAGGTATTAAATTGAAGGAATTGAAAAGGGTACAAGTGGTCTAGATGACATTTGTGATAGGCTATCACAACTGTGACAGCTTATCGCAAATGTCGTCAGAAAGACCAAAGGTTGACACCTTCTCTAGTAAGCCTGACGACCCCCATGATAAGCTATCACATTTATGACAGTTTATCACAAGCTTTCATCATCCATTACCCTATTTTTGGATCTCTGGGCCCAAATTAGTTAAAATCTGACCCGACCCAGATACAAAACCTTTCAAGTTTTTTTTTGTTATTTTGCTTCTTTAAGTTTTATTTCCTTCTTTTGTTATTTCTTTCCTTAGTTAGGATATTTACTTCCTTTCAAAATATTCCCAAGTGATCAAGGAAATAGCCTTCCTAATAGTTGTGGGATTGTAAACACATTCAAAATCAACCTCTCATCTTTTCTTCTATCTCGTGTATAAGGATGTCAAAGTTGATTATCAAGTATGTTATCAAGATCATCTTCACTCTTCTTTTTAGTGGCAAGAATAAGTTAAAGTGATTGTTCCATTACTATAAAAATCAGAAATCAGGGTTGAAATGGTGCTTAAAATGCAAAAATTAAAACCCTAGTTTAATGAGTTAAAACTCCATATGATTCTAAGGAAAATTTGGTCGCTAAATTAATAATGAAAACTGAGTTGGGCCAAAAATCTGGACTGACGACATCACTGATAGGCTATCACAAACGTGACTCCTTATCATTAATGTCATCACAATCCTGAGAAAAGAAAAGTAAGTCTGTTTAGAGCTGACAAAAAAACTGATAGGCTATCATAACTGTGACGCCTTATCAGCCATGTTATCACAACATGTTGATAATGCACTATCTTGACCTTCTTTTTCTTAAGTTATTGAAGTCAAATAGAATGTATGTATTCTTAATATTGAGTACTAAATATTGTTTTCTTGATATCACAAGAACACAGAAATAGCACCAAAAGGCAAGAATCCTAACACTCTAAAGAAAGTTGCCAAGCCCAAGGTGGTTCAAAATCTAATTGATGAAGACTCATATTATGAAGATAAAGAACCATTGCTCAGGTGAAAGAGAAAGAAATCAAGTCCAAAGGCACCTCCTCCACGTAAACCCATCGGGGTGGAGAATAGTGATGATACTGAGACCACAACTCCAGCTGAGAGTGAATCTTCTGAGTAAGAGGGTTCAATAAAAAATGAGTCCAAACAACCTAAGTCTGAGAAGGCTAAATCTGAAGAACCAAAGGCAGGACATGCTGAGTCTAACAAATCTAATTCTGAGGAACTATCCTCAAAGACTCCTTCGACTGACAATAAAGTTTAGAAGGAACTTTGATAAAATGCAAGAATCCTGAGGTTCGAGGGAATGCCAGATGGAAGATCTCTGAAGCAGAGAACATATTCCTCAAAGGTCTCATCAGAATAAAAAGAAGATCTGCCAGACGGCTAATTTTTTCAGAAAAGAGAGTCATCATCACAGGATTGACAAGGTATCCTATAATTGTGAAGAAGTTCAAAGACTATGGGCTAGGATAGGCTGGTAAGGGAGGATAGCCATTTTGTCCTACAATAGTTCGGGACTTCAATGCGAACTACCAAGCTAGATTAGAGAGTATGTGCAAGAATGGAGAGACCAGAAAAGATCAGACTTTGCTGACCAGAGTTCCAGTTTGTGAGGTAAATATAGATATTTCTGACATGACTATCAACACATTTCTACATAGACCCAACTTTATTCCTCAAGCCACAAATCCAGTATTTTACCATCGACTGAAAAGTAAGAACAATTAGCATCTTTAGTTAGCTACACTAATAGTGGAAGGAGATCTGTTATGGCTGAGCAGACATAGTGAGCAGATTTACAAAGCTTCTTTGACTCAAGAGGCAAAGTTATGGTGGGGTGTTGTACGCACCTATTTGATGCCAACTGATAGAGATAACATTCTTGGGGATGATCGAGCTATATTGGTTGCATGTCTTGTGGCCAACCTTAAGATGGACTTCGGAGAGATCATTGATGAAGAGATCAAGATTCAGGTAACAAGGTCTGACACCACTTGCCAATTTCTTTATTTGGTCACCAGGTGATGCATAGAGGCAAGGGTATAAAAAATAATAGGGATTAATGATACGATGTATGCCACTAAGACCCATAACCCTATATGATAAAAAATTGCCAAGATTGACACTTGATACCGAGGTGAGGGTTGAGGTGAAAAAATTAGTTGTAGGCTCTAGTTTAGTACCTAAAGTAGAGCTGTAAGACTCTGAGGCTACACCACCAAACTCTTCAGTACAGGCAGGTTCAGTACTTGAAAATGAGCCAAGCCCTTCATCTCCTACAGCACTAGCGGGAATTACAGCACAGCCGATTGATATCAGAAAAATAGGCAAACAGGCTAAATAGTGTGAGTTGCTACTACATGCCTTCGCTAACCAATTTTTTTTTGCTGTAGATAGGAGAATTAAGGATGCTCTTGATCCTTTTGCTATATTTACTGAACGGGTGATGGGTTTGGAGAACCATTTTGATGCAAGGTCATAAGAATTGATTGGAGTAGATCTTGTTGAATTTAGAGTGGCCCTAGATAAGGTAAAGGTTGATATGGTGGTGTTACAACAACACCAGTTTATGATGCTTGCGGGGGAGGTAGCTGAATAATCTAAGAATGAACCCTTAATCCTTGATCTCACTGCGGAGCCAGTGAAAAAGGGAAAGAAGAAAAATAAAGAAGCTAAAAAAGGTAAGAGAAAGAGACAAGAGGATTATAAGAATAAGAGAAAAGCTGAGAAAAAGTCAAAGAAGAAGAAAAAGGCAGAGAAGACACTAGAGACAGATATGAGCTAACAGAACAAAAGAAAGTAGATCAGAAAAAGGCAACACAATCATCCCTAGAGGAAAATTGGAAATGGGATAAAGCACTATGAGTGAGGGATATAGAATCCTCGTCTGGTAGAGTAGCTGAACCAGAGTATAGGGAAGCTCTTGATGAGGATGACACTGCTGCAGGGTCAAGGACCCATGATTTGTGATTTAATTGATTCTAGGTATACCCTAGCCCTTAGTTTTATTTTGTTTTGATTTTAAGTTGAGGGTGTAGGGTATCATGTTGTTGTAGCATATTCTATAACAAAATAGGAGTAGTGCAAGTACTGTACGCAGTTAACTTATCTTGTGATTTTAAACATCTCTCTAATGGTTTGTCTTGCATGATTGTGTGAATTGCATCTAGGTGTGACCACTGTGCATCCGATTAGGGCATTAGTCTAGTGCTCAGTAACCACTGCTGAACAACTGCATGAAGTAGATCGGTAGTAGCTAGTGATAAGCTTGTGTTCCTTGTGTATGTGATATCTCTACTGAGTTCCCTTTGTAGTACCGAATCCAGAACTTGCCCAATTCATCTTACCTTAGTTGAAAGATAGAGGTTAGGAAAGGATCATAGGACGTTTTTGAATTGAGTCACTTTTTAATGTAAAATGACATTTCCTGTGTACAAATTACCACTTAATCCCTATTTTGAGCCTAAATTAACCATTTCTTTCTATAATACCTATCAACTTCCGTTTTAGATCATAGTGAACCTGTTTTGGCCCTGGTCCTCCTTGGTCACTGTGTACCTTGACTTAGGCAAACAACCTAAGTTTAGGGTGGCTATCATATGGGTGCATGATGTATATTAGGTATCAAAAAGGGTAGAGTAAAAGAAAAAGAATAAGTGAAAAAGAAATAGAATATTGGGTGTTAGTTCAAATGAGCAAGAAAAGAAATCTGTTCGAATAGGAAGAAAGAACCACTCATTCTGAATGGGTGATAAAGAAAAGAGAAAAAGAAGAGAAAAGAAAAAGAGAGAAAAAGAAGTTAATAAGTGGACCCCATAATTTAAAGTAGTTCCAAAGAGGGTAGTCACTTTAAATGCCGTATAATATCATACCGGCCCTTAGCCTACGTTACAATCTTAAGAAAGACCTATAGTGATCCTAGCTTACCTGTCTAGAGGCTTTGGTAATGAAGATAAGGGCAAGCATATGGTATTTGGCATACATTGGTTGGAACTTCATCTGAGAGTGAGTGTTTTTGTGATGATCCCCATGTTGATACTTTGATTTCTACAGTAAGAGAAAAAGGGGAAATTGTTTATTGTGAGGGCACGCTAGTATGTTTCTAAGTGACTTACTTGTTTTGGTAGTTTCATATTGATATAAGGATGATTGTTGGTACCATGGATGGAATCCCTTGTGTTACATTGCTGCTTTTTAATAAGATACACAGTAGTTTAAAGTGATTGACCTTGGAGGCGGGAAATGAGTTTTAAGCTAAAATGATTGTCGACTGCTGAATGTTCTTTGTATTCTCTTAGTTAATTTATTTCTTGAGGACAAGAAATTGTTTTATGTTGAGGATGTTGATGTGTGAGAAAAATCTAACACATTTAATTCTTTTTAGATCAAAATAATTGTGAATTCTGAAGCAACTCTTGTTGTTTTGATGTGTTTGCTCATGATATTGCAGTAAGAGGCTGAAGGAATGGAAATAAATGACAATGGATCAAAAGAGTTGAAAATCTTAGCAAAAGAGAAGAAAACATGGCTGAAAACATCCATGATAAGTTGTCAGCCTTGTCATAGCCTATCAGAAGCAGTGTCACCTTAACCAGGGAATTAGAGCTAAGAAGCAGTTCTGTCGACGTCTTTGATGTGGCGTCAAGTAGGTCATAAGGCATCAAGAATGGCGTCAACCTTCTACAGAAAATTAGTCATAGGAGAAAACATCTGGTGATGTTAGTAATATGCCATCAAATCCTTGACGCGGTGTCAGAGTCATCATCAGCCTAAGGTAGAGTATTGAAGAAACTAGAGCAAGTCTGCCTCTTGACGCAGTGTCAGTTTGGGCATCACCTAATACCAGAATTGATTGAATTTGCTATTTTATTTACTTAATTAGGCTTTGGTATAAATAGCATCTTTTAGGGTTTATTTAGGGAGTTCTCTCTTTTTTTAGTTTTGGGGAGAGTTTTATTTTCTTGAACACTTTCAACTATTTGTGGATTCCTATTTTCGGGAATAAATTCAAAAAAACTACTTGTTGTTTTTCATCCGTTCGTAAGTTTATCCTTATTATCATGAATTCAACTTTGTATTTTGTTCATCAAATATGAGTGGCTAATTCCACTAGCCGGAGTTATGGGATCCATGGACTAGGGTTTGATAAGTTACCAGGTACTTAACGGATTCAAAGAGTAGTAGGACGTCTTGAAATTTTGTTTTTTTAACTGAAATCTACTTGTTGCAAACATTAGGTTATGCCTTAGGTTTTATTTTATTCTAATGGAGAAATAGACTAGAGGTCATGAATTATCAATAGGGACTCGGAAGCTACCAACCTTCTATTTAAAGATCAATGCCGTAACTGGATTGATCTACCTGAGATAAAATCCTATTGGATATAGATAAGTTATCTAAGTTCGAGAGAATTAGATAATAAATTGTCTGGTGAGGTCGAGAGATAAGTTAGATAATATCGTCGTCAGGGATATTCTGCTATTTCTACTTACTTCAAGAAGTCCAAGCACTACCTAGTATCGGTCAATTACGAAAACCCATGGTGAACATAACTCTGGTTTCCTATTTAGACTGATTTCAAACACTAAAGTATTGAAAGTAACAATTAACCCTCTGTGGACCTTAAACCCCCATTTCCGAAAACATTAAACTACCAGTAAAGTATTTCATAAACAAATTGAAGTACACATTATATTCCCTGTGGGATTCGACCCCAACCTAGTTGGGTTTTATATTGACAACGATCTTTTACACCCATTCAAGAGTGTAATTTGAGAGTTATCAATACCAGGTTACTTTCATTTGAACTCACTACTAACACTGAGATACTAAATAACTGAATCATCTGATACTGATAATTGATTAACGGGATAGACATACTTCAATGACTGAATTTTGAGCTCACTGCTCTCTACTGACTGGGTCATAAATCAACCTCTCTAATGGATGATTCCAAAATATATTATGAATGATAAGAAAAGGATCATGTCTGAATCTGACTACAAGAATACTCAACAGAATCTATGACTGCGATCAATCCTATTTGACGGATGATCTCTAAATCGAATAACAAGAATACTCATCATAATATGGGACAGAGATCAAGCCTATCTTATTGGAGATCTCTAGATATGATAACAAGAATACTCAACAGCATATGGGTTTGAGATCAAGCCTATCTAATGGGATATCTCTACATATGATAAAAATTATTTTTACATGAGACCAGGCCTATCTGACGGGATGTCCCATGAATCAAGGGAACTATCTGAGATCCTCGCTGAGATATATGACTGTACCTCACAGTCCTAAATTTTGAAGATTGATACTGAAACTACAACTATAGGAAGTAGTTACTTCACTGACATGCCCCGACCTACCATAGGTGGGGTCCAACCTGTGACCCCAGCTAGAAGGGTGTCAATACCTTACCACGAGTAAAGATCTCTCTAGTCTAGTCAAGCCTGTCTAATGGGATGACCCTTATAGGAAGTCGTCCTAAGGCAATATAATCATCAAACCTCCCATAGGTGACAACTTCTACTGATGGGGACTCCTGCATCCTGTGTTTGCTATGTAGTTCTGGAGTTCAGGGATTATTCCTAACGACTCAGCCTCTCTGACAGGGAGCCTCCATCCTTGAACTCGCTCGGTGCTAGTTTTTACTCCTAATTGAATGACTCTGAATTGATTCTCAACTGAACATAAACTGAGCTAAATATGACACTGAGCATATTTCTCAAATGATCTGATTGAGTAAAGCTGAATTCACATAGTTCAATATTTGACAGAATACTACTGAATTACGGTATCTGACTGAAGATACAGAGTTGAATAGATTACTCGGTCACTAACGAGGCCAGAACTAAAAACTGGAATACTACAAGATCAGAGTTGAGTACAACACTAAGGCAAGATTACTAGCGATACAGAGATTACCCAGATAACTGAGATTTCTCAAGTTCTATAACTGTCTGAGGATATAGAATTTTATAGTCCACTGATTCATAAGAGTTATGGCTTGACTGGAATTATCATAAAACTAACACATGCTCTAGACAACAAATAAATTGTCAGGTATAAATACCTTCAGGACTCGATAACATAAAAGTAAAACATAATCATTCTTTCACTAGTCATCACCATAATAATTCATTCCTTCACCCCCAATCATTCATTCATTATCACAATCATACATTCATCATCACGATCATTAATTCATCATCACAATCATTCCTTCATTGTCAAAATCATTAAGGCACCTCTTCAAGCATTTAGGGATCACCAATATCTATTCGTTATCACAATCAATAAAGGGTCACTTTAAGAATTTTGAAATCATAAGCATATAATACCATAGGAGAAAACATACTATTAGATCGTACTTCATTCAACAGGGTATTACATCAAGTACTCCATACCTATATCGGTCTTAACAAATATTTGGACATCATATGATTTGGAGAAAACTTCCTACTATTAGATCACAACTTATTCATCAAGCACTTGGTATGTACTACAGACATAGTCCTTCAACGAATACTATGCATGTATGGGTTATCACTTACTTGGGGATTTCATACTATCATGGTACAACTTATTCACTAGGGCATTTCATCAAACACTAGGCATGCATGGATTTACACCTAATTTGAAATTTCATGGTACACATAGTTCTCAAGTCTTATATGTGGATAGAAGTGCATATAACAACATGCCATACGCCCATCAACCCAGCTTTATGAATATTTCATCAAAAACTATAACACATAACAATATCATAGAGGTCATTATTTTTATAAGGGTGTAGCATGCATTTGTCATTTAGGTCACAATTTAACTACAATACATGATTTCTAGCCTCCTAGACATTTTATCAAACACCCTACATGCATAACTTAGGCATAGGTGTAATAATCCAATTACTCATTATGAACAACCAAATTTACATATTTCTAACTCATATAATATCAAAGATTCAGACAAACCACATAAATATTTAATCTTGGAGATTGTTCAACATCTACAACAAGTACATAATTCATTTACCACACAAATACCACATTCTAAGTCTAAGACTTGATAATATTATAGAAAAACATGAATCACAAATCAATCATAGCAAGAACATCAATTTCAACTCACAAGAACCATTAAAATTCATAAATATAAACCTTTGAGATTTAGAAAAGGGTCACTTGAGCTTTTTGGATGAAAATGATCAAATAATCAATATCTGCATACCTTGGGAAAACTCTTTTCTTGAAGGCTCTTGGACGTATCCTTGATTTGTCTCTTGATTTCTCTTGATTTTGCTTGAAGAAAGAAATAGGGATTTGATTTTGAAACCTTAGTTTTTTTTTGTGGAAGGAGAGAAAATAAGGCACACATCCCTTAAGTCGGTATTTATAGTGGTTGGGGGAAAAGGGAAAAGGCCTAAAATCCATTAGAAATTTAACTGAAAAATCCCAATTTTCATGTTGGCGCGACGCGCCATAATCGAGCCAGCCCACTAGAATTTGGACAATTGGAAAATGGCATGACGAAGCGATGCGGTAGCAATCACTTTACCACCTTGGTTACGAATTGAATCTTCACCGCAATGTGGTGGAATTATGGAGGTCCACTGGAATTGGATGATTGCCATCTTGGTAAGCTCCGTGATGTGCCAAGAGGCCTGGTAACACCCTGTCTTACTAAAATGGCTCTAACTCTTCACCCAAGTGTCTAATTTTGGTAAATTTGGTATAGATGGAAAGCTTATTCAATGATCTACATGGGAAAAAGTAGAAATTAGGGAAATTCCAAATGATTCAAATTATTTCATACTTAAGAAGATATTTCTGAAACTTTTAAACTCAGATTTCTACTTTACTAAATACACTCTAAGTCTCAGACTAGAAGAGGAATTTATGGGGCATTACAGGAGGATAGGTCTTAATTGATAAACTATAGTTAGGATTATTATTTTAAAGATGTTGGGTTGAGAGTGATTCAAAATAAGTTATTGAGTGGTAAGGCTAAGGAAGCCTCGCTTGATCAAGTAGGTGTCTTGAGGATTGGTGGTCGATTTTGAGTACCACAAATAGGACATTAGATTAGATATATTTTGGAGGAGGCTCATTGTTAAAGGTACTCCATTCATCCAATAATGATTAAGATGTACTGTAATTTGAGACAACATTACAGGTGTGGTTGTAAAAGAAAAGATATGGTGGATTTGTTGCTCATTTCCTATGTTACCAGCAAGTGAAGGTCGAGAATTTATAACCTAGTGGTTTGCTTTAGATCTACATCTGTGTGATTTGATCTAGAATAGACTTTCTTTAATGTAGCTACATATTTTTCTTTGGGTTTTTATTCTATTTTTGAGCCTCTTAATGTTCCTATCTATGTATCTACCCTTATAGAAGGATCTTTAGTCATGGATCAATTTTACCAATAATGTGTTGTGGCTTTTGTTAGTTGTGAGGCCTGGGTAGATTTGACTATGTTAGATAAGGTAGATTTCAATGTCATCTTGGGTATTGATTAGTTAACTCCTTATCAGGCTGCCTTAGATTTTTATGTTAATATTGCAGCCTTAGCTTCACTGTGCGTGCCAAGGATAGCTTGAAAGGGTGTGCTTTATTTTTGTCCCAAGAGAGTCATATTTTTTCTTTGGGTATGTTGCTTGGTTAAGAGGGGTTGTTTGTCTTATTTTACTCATATTTGTTATACTAGTGTTTTTTCACCTCTTTCTTTGGATTCTATTTGCGTTTTTCATAAGTTCATAGATATTTTCCCCACGAATTTATTTTGTATTCCTCTGGATCATGGTATTTACTTTTCTATAGATGTTTATACTAGCACCAAGCCCATTTATATTCATCATTATAGAATATCCCTAACATAGTTAAAAGAATTAAAGGATAAGTTGCAGGAGTTGTTGGATGAGGGATATATTCAACCTAGCATATTACATTAGCTGAGACTATCTTATTTGTGAAGACAAAAGGATTAGTTGACGTTTATGCATATTGATTATCTACAGTTGAATAAGGTGATAGTTATAAATAAGTATCGGCTTCCTTAAATTGGAAATTTGTTTGACCAGTTTTAGGGTGCTTTGGTGTTTTCAAAGATTGATTTGAGGTGTGGGTATCACCTATGATGATTAGAGCTTTGTATATTCTGAAGAAAACTTCTTGGACTCAATACGGTCATTATTATTTTATGGTCATGTCTTTAAGGTTAACCAATGCCCCAACCGCATTTATGGTGTTGATGAGCTAGGTATTATGGCCTTATCTCTACTCTATGATTGTTTTATTATAGATAATATATTTCTTTATTCCAATTGTGAGGCAAACTATGAAGAGCATTTTTGGATTATGGTTCAGTGATTGAGGGATGAGAAGTTTTATGCTAAGTTCTCTAAGTGTGTGTTTTGGTTGGAGTTTGTCTCTTTCTTTGTTCATGTGGTGACCAAAGATGGTATTATGGTTGATCCAACCAAGATTGCAACAGATTGTTAATTGTCTAGGACTACTTCTCCTACTGAGATTCAGACTTTGCATTATTTATTATGATACTGTTGATGTTTTGTTGAGGGTTTTTCATCAACAACAACTTCATTGACCAAGTTGACTCTAAAAAATATTTCCTTTTAGTCGTCTGATGCATGCAAGGCGAGATTTCAAAAGCTCAAGGATTTGTTGACTTCAGCTCCTATCTTGATGTTTCCAGTAAGGGCATAGATTATATTGTCTTTTTTTTATCTTTCAGGGGTTTGTTTTGGTGTTTTGTTGATGCTGGAAGGTAAGGTGATTACATATGCTTTTCTTTAGTTAAAGCCTCTTAAGATGAATTACTGTACACATGATTTTGAGTTTTACGTGGTTGTTTTGCTTTTATGTTTTAGATGCACTATCTATATGGAATCTGTATACTTTGATTTTCTTTGGTGATGTATACTTTTGTATTTCACCACCCATTAGGATCTTAACATGAGGAAAAATTGCAGGCTTATGTTACTTAATGATTATGACTTTAAAATTTTGTATCATCTTGGCAAGGGTAATGTGGTTGCAGATTGTTTGACCTAGACGTCGACTAGCATGGGTAGCCTAGTAAATCTTTTAACCAAAAGAGGCTTTTGGCCTTAGAGGTTCAGTCTTTAGTTAATAGATAGTTAGGCTTAATGTTCCAATAATTGGATATGTTTCGGCATTCATGGAAGCTAGGTCTTCCTAGATGGAACTGAGTCGAGATCATTAGTTTGATAATGTTAGGTTGAGAGGGATTAGGGATAAGGTGTTGAGTTGTGAGGTATGAGAAGGCACACTTGATCCAAATGGTGTTTTGAGGATTGGTGCCCTAGTTTGTGTGTCAAGAGTGGGTGAGTAGATTAGATTAATTTTGGAGAAGGATCATTGTTCTAGTTATTTCATATATCAAGAGTGACTAAGATGTACCATGATTTGAGACAACATTACTAGTAGGGTGTTATGAGGAAAGATGTAGCAGATTTTGTAGATTGTTGCCTATGTTTCCAGTAGGTGAAGGCCTAGCATATGCTACCTGGTTGTTTGCTTCAAAGGTTACCCATTCTAGAAATGATATAGAAATGAATCACTATGGACTTTGTGATTGGGTTGCCTCGTTCTTCTCATGGTTCTGATAGTGTTTGGATAATTATGAATTGGTTGACCAAGTCTGCTCATCTCAAATTGAGGTTCTATGTTCACTTCTTATTTCTCGATGCTTTTTTGGAAGATTTCGGCACCTAGTGTAAGAACCCGCAAAATTCTAAGCTTAATTCGGTCCATTTATGCTTGTTAAGGGGGTCCTATACTTAGAAAAATCAATCTAAGTTTCCAGACGTAGTTTATTTGGGCTTCGAAAATTCGCAATCTTCTTTCGCGATCTTAACACTCTTAAGTGGTCTATATTCCCATTAATTTATGATAAGTAAGGTCAATAGGTGTTCCTGGACAATTTTTGAATTTTTCGGAACTCGTTTAAACCATGTTCGAAATCCAAAAATAGTAAACAAATGCAATCTTGGCGCGCCGCATCACCAATCATGTTGGTTGATATTGTTGCAGGTTTCCAGGGTCAAATTACTGAGACTCGATACGATGATTGGGTAATGCACCAACTGGCATTAACACGCCGCATCAATAATCGCATCAATGCCCAGTTTAAGTCATTGAATAGCTGCATTTTTAAGGGCAAAAGGGTCAATTTTCCATACCTATATAAGTCTAAAATATGGGATTTAGCCACAACGCAACAAAAAAATAGTGTCTCTCTCAAGTTTCTCTCAAGAACAAGTTAGCGTTTTCAATTAAGGATTCAAATTCAAGAATCTCTCCATTAATCTTCATACAATCAAGAACTAAGGTATGCATAGTGTTCATACATGGATTCCTTTCATCCATGAAGCCCAAGAATCAAGTTTTAAACTATGAATTTTGATATTCATGTTATGGATTGATTATGTTTATGTGGTTGTTGTTGTACGATTCCCAAGTTGGAGTATTCACTTGTTTTATGAAACTATGTTAGTATGTAAGTTGAAAACTATGAAATTAGTTGGTTATGGCGTGTTAATTTGATGCTTATGCCTATGCATTTAATTGTGAATGTATAGTATTTGATAAAACGCATGAGAGAATAGAAATTATGCGTTAAAGCTTAATTGTAATCCAAACGACAAATACATGGCTTACCCTTATGTTCAAATGACTCCCATGCTATTGAGGTTAATTGTAGATTTTAGTTAGAATGATCATGATGTTAGATTATGAAATTATGACATGATTATATGCATTCCTATCTATGTATAACGTTATGATAACCGTGTGCTTCATGAAATCCCCAACTTATTGTATGATGAAGTGTTCAAGACTTGTCAGTTTCATGCTATTGAGTTCTGGGGGTACTTGTACCCGACAATTTAGCTGTGTGCCTAGAGCCAGAGTCAATTTTCATGATACTCTTAGTCAAGCCATGATCATTAGAATTCAATTAGTCTCATGACTCAGGAAAATTCAGTTAATTCAGGATCAGTCTAGTCCTACTCAGTAACCACAGTAACCTTAGTGATCTCAGTGATACAAGTAATCTCTGTAATATTCATAATGTTAGAAATCCCACTCAGTTATCAGATCTCAGTATTATTCTATTGGTCAATGAAATTTAGTGAACCCATTTCAAATTAGTTATACAATACATTAGTAACAGTTTAGCTCACTTAATCATACTTAGTGTCTATTCAGATGGGAGCAGGATTTAGCACAGTGTGACTAAGGTTGGGAACTCACCTGTTATTACAGGGTGTGACTCTTAGAATCAGTTCTTACTCTCCATAACTACGTAGCCAGCATAGGTTTAGACATCAAACTTGCTATTTTGAGGGTAGATGAGGTAGCTTAACCTATTATATGAGGGTCCAACTATTGTTCTTTGAGTACCTACTATATGAGGGATTACTCATAACTTGTCCTTACTAGTGGCATGGTATTGACACCTTTCCTATTGGCGTTACAGATTAGGCCCTAACTCAGCTATATTGCTTTATTTTTGGCATATCGATTAGATGGTTAACTCCCACAGTGTCAGTCTCAAATTCAGTCTCAATAATAAAACTCAGTTTAGTTCTACAGGTAATAGGACTGTCAGTTGTAGTTGCTCCGCTCAGTATGAAACTCACCTTGTTCCATCAAAATCAAGACTATTAGATACAGTCATCAAGTTTAGTCTAGAAATCAGATAATTATTCAGATTTAGGACTATTAAGTACAGTCAAAACGTCTAGTAAAGAACTCAGATAGTTTCTCAGTATCAGTATACTTAGTTATCAATTATCAGAAATATAGTACCAGTAACCTCACATATCAACTACTTATAAACTCTATAATTTATATCATCAATAGACTCAATTATTCAGTATACCAATATTAGTAAACTCAGATGTCAGTACATTAGTATTCGGTATTTTCACAACCCCAGTTACAGTTTATGTATTCATGCATGTATTTCTCAAGGGTTCATGTTCATGTCATCAGTCAGTTATTATTGTTCATGCATATGAAACCTTGCATTCATCATACCTCACTTGCATACTAGTATATTCAATTATACTGACACATTTATGATATATTGTTTTATACCATAGGTTTAGAAGCCCGAGCTCCCGAGCATCCTTAGTAGATAAGACGTTCAATAGCCAGACTAGCAGTGAATCCTCATCATTCGAGGATAGCATAATTATTTTATTACTTTCTTATTTCTATAGTTTGGAGTTAGTTGGGGACATGTCCCATCAACTCTACAGATATTAGAAAATTTAGAGGTTTTTAGACTACAACATGTTTTAGATAGTTTATTTCAATTTTGGGTATTGTTATACCATAGTACAAATATTATTTTGTATTCAGTTTTAGTTCATTTTGAACCTTTTGGCCATATAGCTTATATTCCGTATATTTACAGTATATTATTCAATGCTCAGTTATAGATATCAGTCATGAGTTAGCTTGTGGTCTTTTAGGGATATGAGCATCGTGTAGCATTTTGTGTACCAGATTAAGAGCGTTACAAACTTGGTATAAGAGCCTAAGGTTCAACTGTGTCCTAGGAAGTCTGAACAGCCACATCGAGTAGAGACTTGGGCATGGATGTGTTGTGCACCATACTTATCAACAATATGCTATGAGATGTTTTAGGAACAGTTCACTTCTTTCAAAATTTATGTAGTTCTAGTGATCATGAGCTCAAATTTAACTCCCAGTCTAGTCGTCTCTTCCTTTCGTTTACAGAACATGCCTTCTAAAAGGAGATCCGATAATCAGTCAGTACCTCAGCCCGTTCAAGAAAATCCCCTGGATGAACATATTTCATATGCTTAATTGAGGACTGCATTAGCTACTTTAGCCAATCCATTCATAGCTTAGAATGAATAGCCAATTATTATTCTGGCCAACCCAGTTTCTAATTCAGCTGCAACTAGGATTAAGGACTTCACCAAAATGAATCATCCCCTATTCTCTGGTTCTATATCCGAAGAAGATCCACAGGAGTTCATCAACCACATTTAGAAAGTCATAGATATCATGGGAGTGACTTCCAGTGAAAGTGTCAAGTTAACTGCCTATTAGCTAAAAGATATAGCCCATACATGGTTTGAACAGTTGAAGGTAGACAGGGGTACAAATGTAGGGCCCATAGGATGGGAAGATTTTGCTACGACCTTTATAGATAATTTCTTTTCCTTTGAGTAGAAAGAAGCCAAAGTCTTAGGGTTTATCAATCTCAGAAAAAGTAGCATGAGTATGAAAGAATGCTCCCTCATGTTTACCCAGTTAGTCATGTATACTCCCCATGCAGTAGCATATAGTAGATCCAAAATGAGCAAGTTTATGTCTGGAGTTTTGCGTAGAGTGGTTAAAAAGTGCAGGACTACGATGTTGATTAAGAAGATTGACATATCTAGACTTATGGTCCATGAATAACAGATTGAAGATCATAAACTTAGGAAAAAAGAAAAAGAGAATAAGAGAACCAGAAAAGATAGTCATAGTTTTTCTCAGCTAGGGTCACAGGGTGGTAACCATTCTCAGCATAGTCAAAAGTTTTCAGTCCCAGTTCTCTCTTCAGCTAGTACCCTAGTACCAAAGTTCAGCATTGATTGTAGGGATAGGGAACCAGGCTCCAAATCCCATGATAGTTCAAGCATTATTCATAATCATTTGCTTTGTGAAGAATGTGGTAAGTATCACAAGGGTGTGTGTAGAGTGAGCAATAATGGGTATTTGAGATATGGCGAGTCAGGTCATAAGGTCCGAGATTTTCATAAGCTCGTTCAATGAATTCATCATGGTCGTCCTTTAGCTCAGTTCATCGCCGAATCTGCAGGGTGTCGATTCCAGTGCTATTAGTGAGCAACATCCAAACAGATAGACTCTATACACTTTCATCCCGTAAAGATCAGGAAAATTCTCCTAATGTAGTCATTGGTATGTTGCAGATCTCGCATTTACATATTTACACTTCTTCAAATTTAGGAGCTTTTTTTATTTCATAACTCTTTACATACCAGTCAACTTTAAGGTCAGACCTGATATTAATGGGACCATTCTCAGTTTCCACCAAGCGGGTCAGTCTATCATAGCCCGACAGGTATACAGGAACTATTTGATTATTGTACCTCAGAAAGACAGGCCTTCAGGTTCTAGTAGTAATACCTATATGGGTAGGAAATCGGTAATTATTCAGTCCCAGTTACAGTCTTAGTTATGGTTATAGTCTCAATAAACATCTTAGTAATAATTTCAGTCCCAGTCCTAGTCTAGTCAGATCATAAAATCAGTTCACTTTCAGGATTAGTCTACCATAATATATAGCGATCAGTTATTCAGTCATTGGTATGTCAGTACCTCAGTTTACAGAATATTTCCAAATTATGTTTGAAGCTTGATCTTGCATGATTAAGGTAATATAGTTTTTAGTCATTCATACTTAGTTACCTCACATTACCCGGTCACTCATTACCTTTTATGTATAATACTCTATAGTCTAAGTCCAGCCTTTTAGGCTATGTATAGTTCATCCTTACATACACAGTCGTTAGCTATTAGTCGTTCAGTTAATCAGATAAGTTAGTATATTTATACATTTGTGTTCAGCACCCACGTGAATCTTTTTAGTAGTCTCAGTATAATGCATAAGGCTTAGTCACTTTATCTTAGATGATATTTCATAGGGCTTATCTCCTAGTACAAGAATCCCAGCCATATAGAAATCTCCTATTTTGATGTCCTGCTCATATCAGGCCAAGATTCACTTTCTCCTTTCAGTCACTAGAACTCGATAGAAAGAGTATCATAGGAACGCTCCAGTTAAGTATAAGTTTTTGGTATGAGTTAGTTATGCAGCCAGTAATTCAGTTTAGCAGCTAGATAGACAAGCTTAAATGGTGTGGTTTCCCATGTTTCCAACTAGTCACACTATCCAGAGTCTCGGGAATGTGATCATTCTAAGATGGACTAACCAGGTAGTTGTATGTTCATCCCAATTCATGTATCATGCCTCAGTTTTAGATCCCAGATAATCAACCACGATTCAGTTCCTAGGTGCCTTGTGCATCGCCCTAATTTTCCTTAGTATATCAGCAAAGTCAGACGAGTTTTTTTCAAAGGATATAGTATCCCAAGGGGGAGATACACTATAAATCCCTGAACTTTCATGACATAAATGTGTCGCTCTTTCTTTTTATAATGAATCCTTTTTATGGTAGAGAGTACTCAATAGTTGATCCTCAATCTTCAATCTCAGCCGTAAGCCATGTATTCTTGGTACTCAGTTCAGATCATGATATCCTACTCATGTATCATGTTCCAAACTAAGTTATGTGCACATGTTTCCGCTCATGCATATCTAGTAATTAATTTTAGGCTTGTTAATATTTTCATTTTAAGGAAACATTCTCCCTTGAATCTATCCAGTTTCATGCTCAAATTTTCATGATAAACTTGGTATCAATTACCCTTGCATATTCAGTCATGCATGCATGTGTTAGTTCAGTTATGTAGTCATGCATCAAATATGTATGTCCAACATAATATATTCATCTTATCAGTCATGCCAGTCATGAAATCATCATCTGATATGCATGCTTAAAAAAATCTCAGTAAATCAGTAATGTCAGTTATGTACTCATGTTTCAGTTGATCCTATTTAGTATGTACTTTAGCTTATCATTTTCCTTATCTCAATCAGTCTCATTTGAAGAAAAATGTTCCTAAGAGGGAGATATTATAAGACCCCATAAAATTCTAAGCTTTATTTAGTCCATTTATGCTTGTTAAGGGGGTCCCATACTTAGAAAACTCAAGCTAAGCTTCGAAACATAGTTTATTTTGGCCTTCAAAAGTTTCCAATCTTATTTTGTGATCTTAACAATGTTTAGTTGACTGTATTTCTATTAATTCATGATTAGGAAGGTCAATAGGTGTTCCCGGACAAGCTTCAAATTTTTTAGAACTCGTTTAGACCATATTTGGAATCCCAAAATAGTGGACCAACACAATCTTGGTGCGCTGTGTTGCCAAACACGTTGGTTGATATTGTTACAGGTTGCCAGGGTCAAAGTAGTTAGACTCGATGCGATGATGGCGCGATGAGTCGACTATCGCATTGTTCCCATCAACATTCCACATCGATAATAGCATCGATGCCCTGTTTTGGTCATTAAATGTTCATGTTTTTAAGGGAAAAAGGGTTAATTTTCCACCCTTATATAAGTCTAAAACAGGGGATTTAGCCCCAATTAAACCAAAATATAGTCTCTCTCAAGTTTCTCTCAGGAACAAATTAGGGTTTTCAATTAATAATTCAAATTCAATACTTAAATTAAAGAATCTCTCTGTTAATCTTTGTACAATCAAGAACTAAGGTATTCATAGTGTTCATTCATGGATTCCTTTTGTCCATGAAGCCGAGGAATCAAGTTTTAAACTTTGAATTCTGATATTCATGTTATGGATTGATTATATTCATGTGGTTGCTGTTGTACGATTCCCAAGTTGCAATCTTTATTTGTTTTATGAAACTATGTTAGAATGCAAGTTTAAAACTATGAACTTAGTCTGTTATGGTGTGTTAATTTGATGATTGTGCCTATGACTTAAGTGGTATATGTATGGTGTTTGATAAAATGCCTAAGAGAATGTAAATTATGTATTATAGCTTAATTGTGAGCCAAATGACAAATTCATGTTTTACCCTTATGTTCAAATAACTCCTATACTATTGAGGTGCATTGTAGATGTTTTTCGGAATGCTTTTGATGTTAGAGTATGAAATTATGACATGATTATATGCATTCCTATCCATGTAAAACATTATAATAATCATGTTCATCATGAAATCCTCAACTTATTGTATGATGAATTATTAATATTGGTCATGTGTTCAAGAAGTGTCAAGTCCTGTCAGTTTTATGCTATTAAGTCCTAGGGGTACTTGTACCTGACGAATTAGCTGTGTGCCTAGAGCCAGTGTTTATTTTCAGGATACTCTCAGTCAATCCATGATCATTAAAATTTAATCAGTCTCATGGCTTAGGAAAATTTAGTGAATTCATTATTAGTCTAGTCCTACTCAATAACCTTAGTAATCTCAGTAACCTCAGTGATATCAGTAATCTCTATAATCTTCGTAATCTAAACAATTTCAGCCAGTTATCAGATCTCAATAGTATTCTGTAAGTCAATAGAATTTAGTGAACCCAATTTAAATCAGTTATATAATACGATCAATAATAGTTTAGTTCTGTTAATCATATTTAGTATCTATTCAGATGGGTAAAGAATTCAGCACTGATTCAGCCTAAGAATGGAAACTCACCTATTATTAGAGGATGTGATTCTTACAAGATGTCTTTGCACTCAAGAACCACATAGCCAGCATAGGTTGAGACATTAAACTTGCTATATTGAGGGTAGATGACATGACTTAACCTCTTATATACGGGTCCCACCATTCTCTTTTGAGTACCTACTATATGAGGGATCACTTACAGCTTGTCCTTACTAGTGGTTTGGTATTGACACCCTTCTAATGGGGATTACAGATTTGACCCCCACATAGCTGTATTTCTTTATTTGGGGCATGTCAGTTAGATGATTACCTTCCATAGTCGCAGTCTCAAATTTAGTCTTAATAATAGAACTCAATTCAGTTCTACAGATATTAGGACTGTTAGATATAGTAACTCAGTTCAGTGAGGAACTTAGCTAGTTTCATTAGAATTAGTACTGTCAAATATATTCATCCATTTCAGTCTAGAACTCAATAGTTATTCAGATTTAGGACTATCGAATACAATCTCTCAGTCCAGTAAAAAACTCAGATACTTTCTTCGTATAAGTATACTCAGTTATTAGTTATCAGTAATATAGTACCAGTAACTCAGATATCTATTACCTGTAAACTCCATAATTCATATCATTAATAGACACAGTTATTCAGTATCCCAATATTAGTAAACTCAGATATCAATACATCAATGTTCAGTATTGTCATGACCCTACTTTTAATTTATGTATTCATGTATGTATTTCTCACGCATTCATGTTTATGTCATCCATTAGTTATTATTGTTCATGCATATCAACCCTTGCATTCAGCTTACCTCACTTGCATACCAGTATATTTAATTGTATTAACACATTTGTGCTATGGTGTTTTATACTATAGGTTTAGAAGCCTGAGCTCCCGAGCATCCTTAATAGATCAAACATTCATCAGCCAGACTAGCAGTGAGTAATCGTTATTCGAGGATAGCATAATTAATTTATTACTTTATTATTTTTGTAGTTTGAAGTTAATTGGGGACATGTCCCATCAACTCTATAGATTTTAGACAATTTAGAGGCTTTCAGACTATAACATATTTTAGATAGTTTATTTTAGTTTTGGGTATTGTTATACCATATTACAATATTATTTTGTGTTCAGTATTAGTTTAAGTTTGAACCTTTTAGCCTTACAACTTATATTACACATATTTACTGTATATTATTCGGTGCTCAATTATAGATATCGGTCATGGATTAGCTTGTGGTCCTTCGATGTCAAAAGCATCGTGTGGTATTTTGGGTACCAGATTTAGGGCGTTACACCTAGATTGATCTTGGTACATCTTTTTAACCCCTAAATTAATGTTCTGAGTGGACTATTTAGGTTTTGGAGGATATTCTCTGTGTTTGTGTCAAGGACTTTAAAGGTGTGTGGGAATAATATCTAGCTTTGGTGGACTTTGCATATAGTAATAACTATCATTCTAGTATTGACATGGCTCTTTTTAAGGCTTTGTATGGTAGGCATTATTGCTCTTTAATTTGTTGGTTTAATATTCCAAAGATTAGACCTCCTGTTACGATTTTTTTCTAAGTCTTTTGATAGAGTTTGGGTCATTTAGGATAGACTTTAAGATTCTCAGAGTAGGTAAAAGTGCTATGCCGATCGCAAACTTTGTGCCTTGAGATTTAATGTTAGTGATTGTATCTTTATTTTTATTTCTCCTATAATTGTGTAATGAGGTTTAGGAATGTAAGAAAGCTTAGCCCTAGGTATATTGGTCCTTTTTAGATACCTTTTACTATTGGGGATAACGCCTATGTATCAGCATTGACTCCGAATTTATCAGCTGTTATCCAATTTTCAATGTTTGTATGCTTTGAAATTACATTCTAGATGAATCCCATATGATACATTGGGTTTTCATCCATTTAGATGAGCAGTTGCATTTTATTAAAAAACCTTCTCCATTCTATCTACGGATGTTGGACGATTGTATTCTAGAGTTATTCTTATGGTTAAAGTCCAGTGGAGGAATCGACCCATAGATGAGTGTACTTGGGAGGTCGAGATTTATATGCATGGTAGTTTTCCTCAGATTTATTGTTGAATTAGATATTTCAATTGCCTTTAGTTATAGGAAGAACTATATTTTTAGTGCTGGATGATACAATAATTTGATTATTAGTGATTTTTGTGAAATCATTCCTATTTGATATGACCATTTTACCCTACCACGTGGTTGCATCATGGTATTTCTGGGATGAGGAGATGAATTACATAATTCCCAATGCATTTTGGTATGATTTGTGTGAGATTGTGGTTTTTGGTGTTTTGAAAGGCTTATTAGTTGACTTTGGTCAATAACTTTTAATTTGTACATTAGATGGCAAAACAGACTGTGCTAGTAGATCTAGAATGTTGACTTTAGGTTGGTAACATAATACAACTTTTATATCTTATTTTCACTCTTTGTTTGGAAAACTGTGAAATTGGATTTTGGGCGTCAATTTTTTGAAAATGATGTTTCTTAGAAAATTTAATAAAGCCATTGAGTCTTGAGCATTGAATTAAGTGTGGTTGCATTGTTCATTTGTATACTTAGTAATTCAGATGAATTCGAAGGTGCTTGCGGAGTCTTAGGATTTAATAAGTCTCTATTTGGTGCACCACTCATCTAGTCCACTTGCTTAAGCGATGCTTTGGTTGCTTAAGCAAATTTTCTTGACTGTCAAAATATCGCCTAAGCGACACCAGGATCGGTTAATCTATGACCATGTTTCTAAAGCAACATTAGCATGCTAGACGTTTGTCATTTAAGTGATAGCCAAGTCGCGTATGCAATGAGGCAGGACTATCTTAAGTGATGCCTAGTCGTTTAAGTGATAGACGTCTCAGTGACTTGATAGTGTCTTAAGCGATGCCTGGGTAGCGTATTTTTCCTATTTTCGATATTTTCACACTATTTTTTATACTTGGAGCTGGGGCTTCGGGTTTTTGAGCATGTTTTTTTTGTTTTTAATCTTTGGTAAGCTTAAAATCCCTATAAAAATTATTTTTCTTTTATTCTATAACATAAATCTTATTTAAACTTGGATTTAAAGGTGGAATTTGAGATTTTGGCCCGAGAGGACCAATATGTTATTTCTTTGATTGAAACCCTAATTTCACTATTTTTTTCAATTGGGTTTTCTTCTATGTGTTCCTTTAATCTTTTAAAGAAAAACTTTGGAAATTTTTTTTTATTTTACCCTTATTTCTGAAAACCTATTTCGAGTTTTCGTTTTGACCTCGATTCATAAATGAGAGATATAGGCATCATTGGCTTTTTTGTGATATATTGATTCTATATTTGTGGGTTTTAACATATTTTTAAGTCTGTATGTGAGGTGAAATATAGGTAATAAAGACTTAATTATTTTGGTTTCGATATTCAAGGTAGGTTATTGCTTAACTTTATTTATATTGGGTTGGGTATTTAATATAAATGTAAAACCATGCTATGGGTATAGGGTTATATCATGGAAAATATGTTTAAGAATATTTATGTGCCTGTTCAGGCTTCTATGTGGATAACACTTAGTGATTCTTAGACATTATTTACTATATATAACTATTTGGGGTCTTAAATGATGTTGTATCCTGGTATTTAATATATGTTTTTTTGATTGTACTTCTTTTGGTTTAAAAAGCATTAATTATAGGATTTACATGGTGTCAATGAAATTTTCTTGCATGTTTTATTTGATAGTTGCTGGATTGTATTAGATCATAGATGGTTGGTTGATTTGAGTGGATTCTTTACTTACCTAGTTGGTAAATTGGTTCGATATTGAATATTCTTATTTTTGTTGGTTGTAAGCATTACATCCTTATATCATGTTAATTAATAAAACATTTGTACCACCATGGAAATACTAGAAACACTGACTCCTTCTGACAGAAAATGTGAAATTTTTAAAAACCCTCTAGTAATGTATTTGTCAAAGAAGAGCTATCGATAGTGGCGTTGAATTTTAGTTGTATAGTTGTTGATGAACCCTCCATGGGTCCTACCTCGAGATCATAGTTAGGTAGGTGTATTCGGAAGTTGAGCAATGACCTCATACATTATATCATCATTATTATTTTTATTGCATTCCATTTACTGTGCTTGTTTTGTGATTGTATTTTTGTCCTTGACTTGACATCTATCCATTTGTCATATCTCTTTATACTTGTATTTGGGGTATCTGTATATTTGTGATTCCTTTACTTACCTGTATTTGTTACATATGTATATTGTACAATTGTTAGTGAAGATGTTATGAGATACCTTTTAGGAGATTATCTAATTGCATGTAGTGTGACAGTAGTTTGTGTTTATATGCTTAATTTTCTGCTTTACTCAATTGGCCTATGATACCTACTAAATACAGGTGGATCGTTCTCTTACATATTGTTCTATTTTTGTATAGATCAAGGAATAAGTGCGTCATAGGGATAGCTGATTTAAGGGGCATTTGGAGTCTATTAGAGAAAATGATCGATCCATGCATCCGAAGTTGTCCACTACCTTTTCTTATTTAGACTATGTCTTATTGTATTTAGAGACAAATTGTGTTCCCTTTTTGGATATCCTATATATATTCTAGCTTCTAGTTACATTAGTATTTCTTTCACCGTGACACTGGGTTTTGAGTTTTAGTTTGGTATTTTTATTAGATTTCTGCTATCATTATATTTATGTGATTTGGCTTCTCTCTAGATGTCTTTCCTTGGGTTTTTAGTATCGATTTCCCTTTTTATTTATTAGTTTGGGTGATAGGCTTCTTGTCAAGGCTCTCCACGACAAGTGTCCTCATGACCCTTAGTTTTTGGGTCGTGACACCTCTTTCACTTGCTGATAATTTGTTCGATTAGCTTCAGGGTGTTTCAGTGTTTTTAATGATTGATTTGATATTAGAGCAGCACCAATTAAGGATTCGAGCTTCGGTTATTCTAAACATATTTTTTTTGGACTCTATATGGTTACTATAAGTATTTGGTTGTGTTGTTCGGGTTTACCAATGCCCTTTTTGTGTTCATATATTTTCTTTTTTTTTCATTGTACTCATAGATGATATCTTAGTTTATTCCATCATTGAACCTAATTATGACGAGTATTTTCTGAGTGTAATGCCAAGGTTAAGGGTTCAGAAGTTGTATGCTAAGTTTTCCATTTGTGAGTTTTTTTTGGAGTCTATTTTTCCTTGGGTAATATGGTGAAAAAGTATGTTATTAACATTAATTCAACAAAAATTATGGTTGTTTGGGATTGGGTAGGCATATTTCTCCTATTTAGATTCATAGTTTTATTGGTTTCGCAGGTTACTATTACCGTTTTGTATAGCGGTTTTCATTTATTACAACTTTTTTGACCAAGTTGACTAAGAATAAGATTTCCTTTGATTGGTCTAATGCTTTTGTAGAGAGCTTTCAATAACTTAAGGATTTGTTTATATCAGCTCATATCTTCACTTTACCTAACAAGGGCATGAGTATGACCTGTTTTGTGATGATTCTAGTGTTGCATTAGGTGTTATATTGATGTGGGAGGGTAAGGTGATTGCGTATGTTTCTCGTTAATTGAATCCCTATAAGAGGAATTACCCTACCTAAGATCTACATTTGTTCCTACTTATTTCTTTATTGAATTTATCGAGGCATTCCTTGTATGAAGTCAATCATGAGATTTTATAACATCATCTTAGACTTTAGTATGGCTTCACCCAATATTATTTAATACAAGGCAGCGTCGTTGTCTTGAGTTCCCTAATGATTATGATCTCACTATTCTCTATCATTTGGGCAAGGCTAATGTTGTTGAGGATGCCTTGAGCTAGAAGTCGACTAGCATAGGTAGCTTGGCGTATCTTTTTGCCTAAGAGTGGCCTTTGGCCTTAGAGGTTCAGTCTTTGTCTAACCAGATAGTTAGGTTTGATATTTTGACACTTTGGTTTCTTTTTACTTTGTTGAGAATAGGCCTTCCTTAATGATTTTGGGTATAGAGTGATACGGAATAGGTGTTGAGCGTGAACCTAAGGAAGCCTCACTTTATTCAGATAGTGTTTTGTGGATTGGTGGCTGAGTATGTGTACTTAGTGTTGGTGATTGGATTTGATTGATTTTTGAGGAGGATCATTGTTGTCGATATTCTATGAATTTTGGAGTGACTAAGATGTATCATGTCTTAATGTAACATCAACGGTATTGTGGTATGAGGAAGGATATAGCAGAGTTTTTATCTCGTTGTCTATGTTACCAGAAGGTGAAAGCCAATCATTTGAGGCCTAGTAGTTTTCTTCAAAGTTTATCTATTCACAAGAGGATAGGAATGGATCACGATGGACTTCATAACAAAGTTGCCTCGTACCTCTCATGGTTTTGATAGTGCTTGGGTTATCTTGGATTAGTTTACCAAATATGCTCATTTCATTCTGGTCCAAGTTTCTTTAAGTGTAGATAGTTTGGCCCATATCTTTATTCGCGATATAGTTAGACTTCATGTTGTACTAGTATTTATCATTTCAAATCGAGGTTTGATGTTCATATCTAACTTTTGGAAGACGTTTTAGGATGAAAAGGGTACTTAGTTGATCTTTGTAAAATATTTCACCCCTGACTAAAAGATTGTCAGACTATTCTGGTTTTTGAGAAAATGCTCAGTGCTTTTGTGATGCACTTTGGTGTTTAGTAGGCATAGTATTAAGCTTTGGTGGAGTTTACATTTAATAATAGATACCATTCCAGTATTGATATGGCTCCTTTTCTACGGTTTGTATGGAACGTGTTGTCGCTGTCTAATTTGTTGGTTTGAGGTTTCTAAAAATAAACCTTGAGGTACGAACTTACTTTGTGAGTCATTATATAGAGTTCAGGTCATTCAAGATAGACTTGATGCGACTCAGAGTAGGCAGAAGATCTATGCGGATAATAGACCTTGTGCACTTAGATTTAGCGTTGGTGATTGAGTCTTCCTTCGTGTATTGCCCATGAATGGCGTGATAAGGTTTGGGAAGAGGGTAAAACATAGTCCTTGATATATCATACCTTTTTAGATTTTCCACACCACTGGGATGTGTCTTATGTGTGATCATTACCCCCAGATGTATCAGAAGTTCATCTAGTTTTTAATATCTCCATGCTTCGGTATTACTTTTGAGATGAGTGTCATGTTATTTGTTGTGATTGGTCCAGTTAGATGAGAGGCTCTATTTTGCTGAGGAGCCCATCTCCATTCTAGCTAAGGATGTAAGTTGGTTGTGTTCTAGAGATATTCTAGTGGTTAAAGTCCAATGGAGACACCAAACTGTAGATGAGTCTACTTGGAAGGTTGAGTCAGATATGCAAGGTAGTTGTACCCAACATTTCGCTGATTTAGGTATTTCTCATGAGTTTAGTTACTGGAAGAACTATATTATTAATGGTGTTAGCCTCTTATATTTATGTTTTATGTTTTAATAATGACAAATTCATAAGTGAACTTTGCAGGATATTGAAGATCCTTAATGATGCAAGGAGATCTCACACAAAGGAAATTGAAGATCTTAAATTATGGGAGGATACCTCGTACAAGGTAAGGAATATTCTCTCAAAAAATATCATGCTAATTATGGAGACACATAAAAGATATTGAAGATGTCTAATGATGGAAGAAGATTTCACACAAAGGACATTGAAGATCTCAAATCATAGAAGGATATCTCGCACAAGGCAAGGAATATTCTTGCAAAGAATATCGTGCTAAATATGGAGCCACATCAAAAGTAGGATATCACTTAACAAGGCAACAAAAATTATATCAACTATAGATCCCATTAGATAAGGAAATTAGATGCACCTCACAACAAGATCAAAGGAGAAGAAAGATCTCACTTCTTACAAGGACATATCTAATATGGACATTATAGATGTGAGAAAGAAAAATTGTACCAAGTATGGACATATATGATACATACATACCATAAGGTGAAAACTCCCTCAATAAAGGATTCAACTCAAATCCTTGATTGAGAACAAATATCTTGGGTTTCCTCTTGAAGAAAAGAAGCATATATAACACAATACTATAAAGGCCAAAACTGAAAAAAGATGACACTATGCAACTTCAAAGAAGAATATCAAAGTGTCTCAATCTTAGTCTCACAATGCTTTGAACTTTTAGTTTACAATTGTTATATAAAGAGCAGGATTAAGTAAACCTTGTAACATAAGCTGAAGTTGTGTAACAAGATCTGAAGAACAAAATATGTTTTCTGAACTTATTTCTCATCATGGTACTTAAGTCGACATTGAACCGTCAAAGGAAACTTTGAAACCCAAGGGGACTAGTAGTACGCACCACATTGGTGTTCCTAACAAGGATAAATATTGATGTCCTTATTTTATAATTTATTATTTATTTGGTTAGTTACTTTAGATCTAATCTGTCTTCTGAAGTGTACTGATCTGCAGGTGAGTCAACTCTGAAGAGTCAGTATTGGACTCACAGAAATTTTTAATTCACCCTCCTCTTGAATTTCAATTTATATCAGAGCAGGTCTCACTAATAGTGTTGTTTAACCACAGGTGATCCTAGATCAAATGAGAAGTTATCAAATTCCCGGTGCTCTTCTACAGGATGGTCACTTCTCCACAAGACCATCATACTTTAATGAACAACATTACTCTTACTAGAAAAATAGGTTCAGAATTTTTGCCAATCAAATGAGTTTTAACCCAGGGTTGTCATCAAGAAGGGTCTAAAGCTGATTCCAGGGATTAAAGCAAAGTTAAAAGACTAAGACAAAGAATCTAGCAATATTGACAGAAAAGGCCTTAAAAGTTTTGAGGTCACCAAAGAACAACAAGAGTTAATCCAAACTAGTGCACGTGTTATATATTTACTTCTTTTTGCAGTTAGTGGAGATATAATATGACAAGAGATGAACTTATGAGAGTGCAAAGAAACCATAGGACAAATTGAATACGATCTATTCAAAATGAAAGAGAATGAAGACATTGGAAATGATCTACCCACACAGCCTACAAGTCTAGAAGCTGGTCTGAGGTCTTCCAAAAATTTGGGAAACCAAGGCTTCCATTCTAAAAGACGGAGACCATAAGTAGGAAAAAAGAAACCAGTGGCCTTCAACACTTCTCCAACTGATGAAGAAGATATTTTGAAAGATGCCAATAGAAAAGGAATGGACCTCATCACTCGTAGAGTAAGGTAAATCATAAGACAGAGACAACAAAGATCCCAAGGTGCCAAAAAAGAATAACTCTACTAGAAATAATGATCACTACTAATACTGTGGGAGGCCTGACCTCTTTAACTAAAACTGTCTAGAATTAAGAAGATGAACATCCAGAAAGAATTAAAATTTTTGAGCTTGGAGTGCTGAAGATAAAATTGAAGAAGAAATAGAAGACACCAATCTGTGCTTCAGGTGAACAGATGCATCTAGTGAGGTAAAACTACATAATTTTCAAAACTGTAATACTCTAGAATCTAATTTAGACATGATAACTGAAGATCTTAAAAAAGTTACAGATGAGTATAACAAACTAACTCAAGAGAAGAAAAGTTGTGAAGATCGATTTAAACAAAAAATCAAAGATGGTGTCAAATAGAAATTGAAGCATGTAAAATAAAAATTTTATTTTTTCATGAAGAACTTGATGATATAAAGATAAAATTAAATAGTATTAAGAGATCACCTAGTCACAGTTTCATGATATTAGAATCTTTTAAAAATAATTCAAGTTCTTATTTGAATCATTTAAATTAACCAAGACCTCTTTCTCCACTCAAGGACCTATCTGTTTTATATGTCCAATGAGAGGGCAAAAATCGTATAGTTGTAGGCATAAGACTAAAAGTGTATAGGTTTGGAAGCCCAAAGGAACCACATCTAACCCGTAAGTACCCAAGACCACTTGGGTACCTAAACATAAATATTAAAGGGAAAAATATATAAAGTAACATACATATGTATAAAATTACAAAAAAATAAAACTAGTTTTATCAAATTACATTTTGTAGCATTTGTAGCATTATTTTATTGTGGTTCCCTTCTTTATACCGCATACAAAAAGTAACCTTTAGTTTTCCCTCTTTTCAGGCCATATTGTTTTTTTTCTCCTTATTTTGAAAGATTTTTTTCCATTTTTTTTGCCTTTACCAAAATCTTCCCGCTTTAATTTTATTTTCTTTTGCACGATTTTTGCACTATCGATAAAGATTATCTTCATCTATTTAAGGTAACACATAATTTAGCTATTGGATGTTACTTTTTTTTTGGGATTTTCAACTCTAATACATCACAAAATTAAATTTTAATGTTTTTTTATTTTAATGGATGAACAAACACAAAATTACAAAAAAATAGTGGTATACAAAATTTAAATTTGGTGTCTGATTGTGGACCATCTTTTAGTCTCGGGTTAACTCAAGAAGAAGAAGTTAAAGTTGTTTCATCTTCTTTACAGTTGAAGAAATCTCATAGATCGAAGGAGATTCGGTCAAAGTTTCTCAACGATCTGGTTATGGTAACAAAAATTTTGAAAATAAAAAGTTGAAGAAAATACCTTGTTCAAATGAACAAAAAATTAAAGAATCCGAGAAGAAAAGAAAAGCTCAAGAAATTAAAGTTTTGAGTAAGGTTGATGAGGAAGTGTAGAATTATTTTGCAGATGATTCTGAAGAAGATAGTGAGGAAGAGACAATTTTTTTTCGTAAATGTATATTTGTAGTAAATGTAGTTTGCTCTAAGTTAAGATGTTACAATAGTTGTTAGTTATATGTACTTTTTGAAGTACTTAATATGTATTTTATGTTTTGATGATATGTGGAGGGAAAATTCAGTAGAAAGCATATTTATGAAGATGATAGGATAATTGTCAAAATTTACTGTTAATAACTAGGTTAATACTTATGAACAATTTTTTTTTGCTATATGTATTTTTGTATAATTGATATGTATTTCCAAGAATTTGTTGTATTTTGGGCTGATAAAAATACATATGCATGTTATATACAGTGAGGAAGAGGTTTCCTATTTTATTGTTTTAAATGTATTTTTTATTAAAATGTACTTTTATCAAAGTTGGAAGTTATATGTATTGTTTTCATATAGTTACTAAGTATTTTATGTTTTGATGATATTAGGAGAGCAGAAGTGAGTAGACAGCTTATTTGTGAATATGTCAGTATAATTGTGTTAGAGTATATTGTTATATTAAGAATTCATTAAGAGTATTTTGGCGATATGTATTTTTAATATAATTCATATGTTTTTTTCATTATTGTATGAATTTTTGGTCTTATCAAAATACATATGCATGTTATATTTATTTTTTTGCTGATTTGAATTTTTTTTACAGTTTAATAAGTTGTAATTTTAATTTGTATGTGTGATGCGTCATGAAATATTCATTCTCAGAAAATTTCCCAGATTTGCACCATATATGTGCTCATATAGCAATAATGATATTGATGGAAGCAAACTCTCCATATTCAACAAGAAACTGTATAAAAACTTTTGTGACAATACCATTTTTTGATATTTCATGAACAAAAAATATTGTGTAGTTCAAGCACTGTTGTGCAGATGCATTATGATGATTAAAGTTAAGGGTAGTTCTTCTTCTGGAATAGTTATTCTATATAAGGTACCTTTCTTAATTTTACTCCTAGGGTATTTGCTATTGTTACTGGATTAAATTGTATGTCTAATAGGTACGACTATGTTTTAAATGAGAGTGTACCAAACAGAATTGTTCAGAAGTATTTCAATGGTACAGAAGTATACAGAAAAGGCAATTGTTTCTAGTATTCACGGAGAAATTTTAGGTGGAGAACAATGACTAGGATGCCAAGAAGTTTGCTTTTCTGTATTTTCTGTATTCTTTTGTCTTATCTAATGTTGATTCTATGGTTATACCCCGATTATATTTTAATTTGGTAGATAATGGAAGATATAAGAATTTTTCGGGGGATACTTTATCATTTGAAGATCCTGCATGAAGTTTGAACAACAGGTTGAAAGCTGGTGGTAAATTTTATTTGGTTCAAGGAATGTCATTGGCCATTCAAGTATGGCTTTAAGATTGTTGTTCAAATGTCCCAAAAAAGATTGCATTGAAGTTTGATAATCGGATTTTCTGATTATTACATTGGAAGAAAAAATCACACAGACCACGTGTTGAGTATTAAATGGATGCTATATTCAATGACAATGGCAAGGTTTGTTGTTAATAAATACATATGTATTACTATATGTTATTTATTGTATATATATAAATTTTCATATACAATTTCTTAATAGATTCTTCAAATTATATCTACATTCCTAGGTTTTAGTTAAGAACATAGAGCCAACACAAATGGAATTGGAACAGTTTCCCATACCACAGAATGATGTAATGGAGGATGTACATTCAGTTGATTCGGATGATGACTTCCAGGATCCACCACCAAAAAAGATTAATGAACGTTCGAAAAAGAAACAAAAAGTTGATTCATCAACCTAGCTTTAAAGATACCATCAAGGAAAAAGCCAGTTATTATTGTTGATGATCATACGCAAAATAGGACACCAGCTCCTCGTACTACAAAGCCTGCTGGTATGAAGACACTTGTTTTAAGCCATTTCAACCACAACAGCTAACTTATTCAAAAAGAAAGAAATTAAAGCAAACAACAAGGGCTATTTTTCCTCCGATACAGTCAAAGTCACAAAGTCCTGTAGATGTAGAAGCCATGTCAAAGCCGGATAGTCCTATATAGAAAGAAGAATTCATTTTTAAGAATGTTGTTGACTCAGTTCGTGATGAGGTAAGTTATTTTTGAAATAATAATTTAAATCTACCAATCTATTTTTACTCATTTTCTATGAAAACAGGTTTGTCAAGAGTTTAAAGCAATTTGTACATTAGTGAGAAAGAAGTCCAAGATGATGCTCAAAGAAATTGAACAAAGTAAGGTAAACTTTTTAATACAACATATGCAGAGTACTGAAAAATACATATGCAGAGTATTAAAAAATACATATGTAGATTATTCAAAAATACATACCTCGCGTATTTAAAAATACATATGTTGTTTATTTAAAAATACATATTCAGTGTTTGGAAAATACATATATTGTGTATTCAAAAATACATGTGATGTGTTTTCAGAAATACATATACATTGTATTAAAAATTACATTGGTTGTCTTTCAAAAAATACATATCCAGTGTTTCGTAAAATACATATGTTATGTATTAAAAATTACAAATGCACTGTATTCAACAATACATATGTATTTCTAAGTATATACATATTCAGTGAACTCAAGTGATAAATGTTTTTTGAACTTACATTTGTAGGAACAAAATAAAGATGAAGATTCGGAACCACGACATATGGATTATGATGGTGTTGAAACATCACCACAATAATTTTGTCTGAATGTTGCTCAGAATTTGAATAAAAATGATGATGGAACCAAGGTATTATTTATAACTAACATATATTTTTAAAGTTGAGTGCACATATATAATTTTATTTCGTTTAGTAGTTATATCTTATTTTATATATAGACTTATATAAACATACGCAAATGAATTTTTTTTGTTATTGTTTTAATTTTGTTTAATTGTTTGCAAGAGGTGCACTGATTTACATCCAGACAAATTAAATGTTCAAATTGATTCTCAACTTTCAATCCCAGATGAGCTTATCTGAAGTATAAATTTGGATTATATACATTCTGCGAAGATTGTTCATCATGATGGTCCAGTATGTATAATGATTTAAATTTTGAGTTTATGTGATGTAACAATCTTTACAATCTAGAAGTAATTATCTGTTTTTTTCCTTTTTTTCGCACATCAGTGATGAGAAAGTGCATGAAACAAATTTGAGGGATTCGCAGTTTACAATCCCAAATGAGTTGTTAACAAGTCTAAATACGTACTGGAGAGAAAGCATCACCGCACCTCCATCGGCAACCTAAGAAGAACCTACTGATGAACATTTGAATGATAAAAAGTCCGAGTCTATTGTTGATCTTGTTATGCAGGAGAAAATTATGACACCTCCTTAAATACAAGAACTAAGCACTGATGAACAAATGATTGAACCAGTTTATCCTGATTCACAAAGCACAATCCCTAATGATCTGCTTCCTAGTCGGAATGTCGACAGTAGTAAGAGCATTATTTTTTATCCCTCTCTTGAACTTCAAAATCCCATTGAAAAATTATGGATTAGGCAACCATCCAAATTTAAGGAGTCACCTTATACGATGAAATTTGGTTCTGCTGCCGGTAAGTAAACTTTGTTATACATTTATTTTTTAATGTAATATATTATGCAAATAATTTTCACTAATTACATTTTTGTATTATGTAACTATATAGAGAGCTCAGTAGGGTACATATGTATATTCCCCCAGAATCATCCATTTGCGTATCACCCAATTGATGGGATAGTGGATACGAAGATTGTCAACATGTTTATGGATTGGATTTCTGAAGATCTTCTGAAAGTTCATGCTAAAATGTATTTCTATTTAACTATTTTAACATATATTTTTTAATTCCATTATGTTCTCATGATTTAACATATACTAATTAACAAAAAAAAAATAGGAATGGAAATGCAGATCATTACAAAAGTTGAAAATCAACCATTCCAATGATGCATTTCGGAGTTGAGACTGTTGAAGATAAAAACTGTTCTACACAATCGGGTTCCCTGATCGATCCTGGACAGACTTGGTTAGTATATTATTTTGATAATGTTTCCTTTACAGTTGTAGCACTACTTAAAATACATATTATGTTACTTGAAAATACATATGAAGGTACACATATGTATTTTTAATATGTTTTTTATTATTTAACAAAGGATGTGTAAAAATTTAAATTGCATATGTATTTTATATTGCATACACATGCTAAATTTAGTACACAAATAGTTTCTGTGCTCTATGATTTGTGGTGTTAATTCCTGCAGCAAATTGATGCTTGCTTCTACTACTTAAGGAAGAAGTCGAAGTATGACTCCAGCAGGTCTTACAAATTCAGCACAGTATATTGCAACTTTATGAACATAATTAGGTTTGTTCATGATGTTTATTCTAAGGATGATCCAAACTTTACGGCGGGACGTCAGGAGGCCCATCTTAATGAATACATAAATGGGTTCCGTATGCATGTTGTTGTGCCATGGCATATAGTGGAGGACATTTATAGTCCAGTCAATATAAAGGAAAAACATCATTGGGTGCTAGCAGTTTTATCCTTTTCAGAGAGGTGCATATTCTTATATGATTCATACCAATCATCTGGTCATTATCCGGTGTTCTTACTCAGATCAAGAAATTATCTGAGATTTTTCCTTTGTGTCTCGAAGCTTATGATTTCTACAATAAGAATAGAATTTATCTTCAAAACCATCAAAGATTACTCAGATCTGTTTGATGTGATATTTGAAGAGAATTTGCCTCAACAACCGAGTGGAATCTTGTAAGTTTTTAATTTCCTCAACAACCTAGTGGAATCTTGTAAGTTTCTAATTTACATATACCGAAATTCTATTTTCGTACAAAATATATTTTACTATTTAATCAATTTTTTCCATGAAAATTTTTTAGGGATTGTGGTGTCTTTATGGTTATTTATGCGGAGTGCCTTTCTTATGATCATAAAGTTTTTGCGACTGAGTTCGACCCAAACTGTAGCACCCCACATTTTGGATTATAATGAAAATCCGTCATTCATATACGTAGATATTCCAAAAGTCTCAAATTCTATGTAAATTAACTATGTTAATAAATTATGTAGTGTGGAAATATATTTGAGCATATATTTAGATCATAGAGGTCCCCTAACTCAAGGAAAAGTTGAAAACTTTTCTATCGTTAAAGTTTTAGTGAGCGTCAAATATTAGGTCAACTTCAATCGACCATAACTCCTTGTATATATTGAATTAAAGGATCTACTATATATCAAATGAAATATCTTTGAAGTATATTTCCAACGATATCAATTTCTCCCAATTCGGATATCGGAGCAAAGAGTTATGCCCATTTTACTCCAGCATGTTATCCTAAAAAACTGACTGACAACATTTTCTGATAAGTTATCACAAGTGTGACAACTTATCACAAAGGTCGTCAGCCTTAGGCAGAAATCCACCCCCAGTGATGAAATTTTGTGATTATTTATCACAAGTATGACGGATTATCACAAATGTTGTCAGACTTAGGCAGAAATCGATCAATTCCAGCCCCTCAGTGATGACATTTATGACGCTTATCACAATTCTGACGGCTTATCACAAATTTCGTCAGCATTATATTTTCAGCAATTGGGTAGCGGTTTAGTAACGGTATTTTGGCATTTTTCCACCACTTCCCAAGACTTAAAATCCTCACGGGATGTAACTTTCTCCTATTTTTCTTCAGTTAGATATCTAAAAAATTCTCTCATACACTCTTAACCACAATATTAGGGTTTCCTCTCATGATTATCTCCTCAAGAACAACAACATTCTCTCCCAAAGAGGTTAAACCCTAGTCCAGAAAAAATCAAGAGCAAGCCTAAGAATTTTTTCAAGAAACATTAGATCTCTTTCAAGATTCAATCACTAAGGTATGCATAGTGTTCATCCACGGATTCCTTTCATCCGTGGAGTTCAAGAACCCTCTTTTAAACTATGAATCATGAAGTTATGTTATGGGTTGATTATGTTTGTGTGATTAATTGTTATGCAACTCCCAAGTTATAATCTTTATGTGATTTTATGAAATTAGGATAACATGAAAATTGAAATATATGAATGTTGGGTGGTTTGAATCATTAATGTGATGAATATGCCTATGCCATAAGGTGTGCATGAAAGGTGTTTGATAAAATACATAAGAGACTAGAAATCATTTATTATAGCTAAATAGAACTTAAATGACAAGCTCATGCTCTATTCCTTATGACTCAACATGAGTTCCATGCTAATTGTTGTGTATCGTTGTTGTGATATAGAATGCTCATGAAATTGGAATCATGCATGTATTTACATGTTATATGCATTCCCTTTCATGTATAAGATGTTGAGAACCATGTGTAGTATGAAATCCTCTATTTATGGTATTATAAATTGTGGATTCTATTCCTATGATCAAGAAGTATCCTGTGTGTTAGTTTCCTTCCATCGAGTCCTGGGGGTATTTGTACCTAAAAAATATAGTTGTGTGCCTAGAACCAAGTCAGTCTCAAGATAATCTCAGTTGTACTATGATCAGTAGAACTTACTCAGTTACAAAATTCAAAACTCTCAAACCGTTGTAGAACTTATGAAATCTCAGTACTCTAAGTATTGTTATCACTCCAACTTCAGTTCAGTACTCAGCTCAGATCTCAATAGCATTCAAGAAATCAATTCAGAACATATTATCATTCAATCAGCTAATAGATTCAGTAGGATTCATTAGATAATGAAACCAAGTGAACTCAGTCAGCTCGGTTAAGTAAGAAACTCAGTAACAGCTTCAGTTTAGTTCAAGTACAAGTTCTAAGAATTAGTTCAGAGTCTTTCAGTTGGGAGTAGGAGCAAGAACCAAGCGAGTACAGCGTTGACAGCTCCCCATCAGATAGGCAGAGTTATTTAGAGCAATTCTTGAACTCCAGAACTGCAAAGCCAGTACAGGATGTAGGAGTCACCCTTCAAAAAAAGGCTTGTCACCCGTCAGAGAGGCTTGACTATTATACTGCCTTAGGCTTGAATTTCTACGAGGGTCACCCATAAGTTAGGCTTGACCAGAGAGGTCTTTACCCATGGAATGGTATTGACACCCTTCTAATTGGGGTTACAGGTTGGACCCCACCAGTTAAAATTCAGGACATGTCGGTTAAGTGAGAACTCCCACAATTATAGTTTTAGTATCAGTCTTCAAAGTAGAACTTAGAAATCAGGACTGTCAGATATAGTCATTAATATCACTAACGAACTCAGATAGTTCCACATATTCATAAACCATTCGATAGATAGATTTGGTCTAATATAAAGTTATTCAGTATCAGTACTTACAGAGGTGACCCATCAGATTGGATTGATCTCAGTCTCAGATTTAGTTGAGTACTCTCAATATCAGTTCCTGAGATCACCCTTTAGTTAATACTGATCTTAAGCTTAGTGACTCTTAATCATTATTAAAAGATTTAGACTGTCAGATATAATCTCTCAGTATCAGTTACATCGGTTAGGCCAATCAATAAAGTTATATCTGTTAGATCAGTTGTTATAGCTTACGTTATTAGTATTTAGTTTTAGGACTATTAGACACAGTCAATCCAACTAGTTCTTCATAATTCAAACTGTCAGAAATAGTTATTCATCTATTTCATATCTCAGTATCAGTAAACTCATGTTGTCAGCATTCAGACTCAGTAGTAATTATCACCATAAGTTCAGTTATAGTTACTTATGCATGTATGTATTCTCACGTTCATATCAGTCAACATTGTTCATGCATATAAACCCTTTGCATTTAGCCTACCTCACTCGTATACTCAGTACATTTAGACATACTGATGCATTCGCGCTATGGTGTTTTATTTTATGCCTTAGGTTTATAGGCACGAGTTCCAGAACAGCAGTAGCATTGCTGATTTCAGCAGTTAGACTTAAAAGTAAGTCCTCATCTTTCGAGGAAATGATTATTTCTCTATTTTCTCATTGATTAGTTCATTAGTCAGAGTTAGTTGGGGACATATCCCATCATCTGCTTATTTAGATTATTCAGACAGTAGAGGCTTTCAGACTAGATGCAGACTAGATTACTGACTAGATTCAGACTTCAGTATTTCAGTTCTATTTTGGTATTGTGATACCTCTTTATTAAGACATTTTTATTACTCATTTTATGTTTAGTATTGAACCTTATGGCCTTCAATTCATGTTTTTGCATTTGTATTTAGATATTATGCAGTGTACAAGTATAGATATCAATCATGGGTTAGCTTGTGGTCCTTCGGGATCATAAACACCGCGTAGCGTTCCGGTTCAGATAATTGGGGCATTATACAAATGCACTCTGTACAAGATATGCCGCAATTTTATGGAACTATAGGATCTGAAAAAAAGAAGCAAATGCTCATAGTGATGTCGAAACACCCTTGAGGCCTATAAGGCAAAGTAGAATAACTAGTGTGACTGAAGTTTTTGATCTATGATGGTTGATGGATTTATTGCTTTATATAGTTGAGTGATTTGTTTATGGATAATTGTAGGTTATAATAGTATTTATTTTTTAACTGAAAATGAAATTATTTTAGTTGCAAAGTTCTATTTGAGTATTTTATGTAGTTCTTCCTTTTACTGTTAGATTTAGTTAAAAAATACATATGTAGGTTCATATTATGGTTAAAATATATCTGCAGTATAAATCAAGTGTTTTTAGCTTAAAAATACATATGAAGTGTTAAGATTAAGCATTCCCAAAATACATCTGGACCATATCTTATATGTATTTTAATATGTTTTCATTTGTCATCAATATAAATGCAAATTTGAATTAGATAGTTGTTGTTGTGAGATTTTAGTTTCAAAATACATATGCAGTGTTGATATTTTGCTAAAAAAATACATAGGCATTATAAATCAAATTTATATAACCTAAAAATACATATGCATTGTTTATATTATGAATTTCAAAAATATACACCTTTATCATACCTAATATGTTTTTATTAATAATCATTATAAATGAGGATTTGAATTAAAGAGAAATTTGAGTTTTTTTTTGCAGTTATTCATTTTATTGTGAGATTTTAGTTACAATATACATATGCATTTTTGATATTTTCCTAAAAAATACCTATGGATTATTCATCATATATATTTATCCTAAAAATATATATGCAGTGTTAAGATTAAGAATTTCAAAAATACATATTGATCATAACTAATATGTATTTTGATATGTGTTCATTTAATATCATTATAAATGAGAATTCTAGTTAAAGATAAATTTGAGCTTTTTATGCAGTTCTATATTAACTTTGTTAGATTTTTGTTACAAAATACATATGCAGTGTTGATATTTTCCTTTAAAATAAATATAGATTATACATCAAATGTATTTTTAGCATATAATACATATGCAGTGCGAAAATTTTGCAATTCAAACATATATTTGAAGAATATGTCATATGTATTTAAATATTTGATCAATTAGGAACCAAATACTTCTTTGGTTCATCAAAGTTAACAACTTTAACCTAAAATATGTATAAAATGTTTAAAATACATATGAATTGTCACTTGAAAATACCTATGTAGTATTTAGATATTATTGTGTTCAATTGTCCAATGACGCATAAATGTATTAACTAAAATAAAATAGTTCATGATTATAAAATATAAAAATAAAGTTTTAAAAAATAAAATTGAATAAGAAATGTATCATTTGTAATATTTCCTACAAGAATGCCTATTGTGACCCTTATCCCCACAACCACTGCATGAGTTGATATTTTTCTTTCCAAATATATTCCGGCCTGATTTTTTGCTATCCTTCTTTGCAAGTCTTCCTAGAGGTCTTTTGAATTTTGGAGGTAGTACTATTTCACCAAGTACGCTCTCTGGGATTATCCATTCATCTTTGTATGAAAATGGGTCGATGGGAACATCATATGTCTTTAAAACATCTTTTCATTAAAACAAATTACAATAGTATGGCCCCTTCTCAAAATTCTTTTACTCCAACACCGCACAAGCATGGGCACATGGTATCTCATCTAGTTGAAAGGTATTACATGAGCATTTTTTCTCCTTGAGTCAAACAGTAAAGTGCTTTTGTTTATCATGTACCGTATACACATATTCTGTGGCTGGTACAGCTTGATATAAAAATAAAAAGTTAAAGGCAATTCTACAAGAAGATGAATTCCATATTCTATGATATGTTAGCACAACAATATTTTGCAAAAAAAAATACATATGTAGAGTATATTTTTACTGAGCATCCAAATACTTATGCAGTGTTAATAGATTTCAATACAAAAAATACATATGCAGAATACATAATATGTTTTTAAATGTTCATATTTTTTATGTTGCATATATTTTCATTAATTTACAACTGAATGGAAGGTATTTTCATATTTGAGTTTTCATAATTATAAAATCTACAAATCTAAAAGGTGACACCGTTATACGACTACACAAATCCTCGTTCTCTTTGAGTATGTCATTAAACTATCCATTGAGTATTGTGAAGGTATATGAAGCCTGTTGCCTATTTTTGCAATTCAATTTTGCAAACAGTAATCAAACATCCTTAAGAAATTCATAAATTGGCAGTTCTCTAGGTGAAACAAGTACTCCATTTATTGACTCTGCAATGTTTGAAGTCAAAGTCCATCCTCGATAAACTATTGCATAGGACCTAGTCTACTTTTGGTAATCAGCCAATTCCAAATATTTCTTCACCCTAATATTAATTTCCTCAACTTTTTCCATTAACATGTGGAATTTTGACTTTGAATAAGATTTGGCCATTGTATAAAAGATCTCCGACAATGCATCGTGTGACTTTGTGTGAAGTTTTTTCTCATTTCCCCATAGATTCCACATACATGCATAATGTGGAACATCTGTGTACATATCACCAACAACCTTGATGATGCTTGGATTCCTATCAGACAAAACACACATGTTTTGTCTTTCCCCGTACGCTTCCTTTAGATTCTCAAAGAACAATGTCTAGGATGCATCATTTTCAGAATCAAGAACACCATATGCTAAAGGATATATATGACCTGTATATATAAAAAATTTGCGCAGTCAAATATAAATACATATAGGAACTGCATATGTATTTATTTGAAATACAGGTAAATAAAACACTATATTTTATCAAAGAAATGTTATCAATTACATATAATAAAATGTAGACACACATCACTATCAAACATAATAAATTTTACATGTTTCATTCATGAAACTTTGAAAATATATGTAATTTTATATAGGTATGTATATATCAAGCGGAGATATGTATTTTAAACAAATACGTAGAAATACAAAAAAAAATACAACCAGTTATACAATGTAATTATTATAAAATAATACTAACTTGCTCCATCCATTATACATGTTGTTACAAATTCCCCAGTATAAATTCCTCTCAGATGACTTGGATCAACCACTACGACTGGTCTATAATGATCGAATCCCTTAATGAATGCATGTAGAGCATTAAATACACAGAAGAACGTATTGTCATCTTTCTTCTTCATTCTTATAAGCGACTCCAGATAGGTAGTATTTAGTACATATAAATATGATGGCAGTTTCCCATAAGATGTTGTTGCCTTACCCCTCAACTCTTCTTATGCTCTTTCCCTAGCCCTTTAACATAAAGTATATGTCATATTAATACCAAACTTCTCCTTTATGTCATTTTTAATTTCCATTGCACTGTATTTTCGTTTGTGGTTTTTGAATTTCTGTTTAACCATACCACCTATCAACATACTAGTAGCATACACCTTTTGATAGATCTTGTCCTTCACTGGGCAAGTATGTTGAGGTATGAATTCTCTTATTATAAATATTCTAGATTATCCCATGTCCGATGCACGCATTAAAAAACCACAGTTTCTTGATTTACAAAACAATGTATAACTGCATCAAACATGATTTAATACATTCAAAATACTTATCCAAATAAATATTAAACAAGATTAGACTGATATAGAATACACGTATATTTTCTTACTTGATCTTTTACTTCGCATTTGAAACTTCTCCCTAATTGAATAGTCCTTCATGACTGACTTTAAAATTTTTTTTATCAAGTAAACCTGGTCTTCCTCAATATGCTTGTGATGTGGGTCTGAGATAATCAAATCAACAGTATCCATCTCAAATACATTTAATGCTTGTGCATCTTTAAAAACCACCAAAGCTCGTTCATTTGTTGTATTTATCAGTGCTTGCAAGTTGTTATAGTTGGTTCTTCTTTCAGCAACACATATAGATGAAATTGCCAAGTTGCTCCCTACAAGTTTCTCCAGAATACATACAATAAAGGAAGACAATTCATGTCTTGTATCTCCTTTTTTCTGCAAAATAAACACCTTTAAACCCATATCATTATGTATTTCTATCTTCCCTACATTAGCAGTTATTTGATATTCTACTAGAATACGTTTGCTGGTTAAATCCACAGTTAAGTGAGATGCCAAAACATCGTGCAGATTAATAAACGTTGCTGATGTGCTCAACAGTATAGCATCAGTGACATATTCTTCGTAGTTTTTTCATAGGTCCATCAACCAGAGTGTTTCACAGGGACTGGAATGCTTCCCATTTCTACTTGATTTTACTAAAAAATAAACAAGTATACATATTTGTCAAATTTCACTAGTTATAACACACATTTTTCAGCTTTAAACAAAATTTGTTTTAAGTAAAATACAAACACAGCAAAAGTTTTCAATCAAATAAAGAAACTATAGAATCAAATGAAAGTAAAATAGGTATACAAATATATTTTCACATATAAAGTTATACTATCAGATTCCAACAAGCAAAACAAAAAATAGATATGCACTGTTAACAATAAGCATATCAAAAATACATATGCAGTGTTTAACATTAAACATAAAAAAACTACATGAGCATATCTAATTTGTATTTTGATATGTGTCAACAAAATTTCATCACATTCAATAGCTGAATTCGATAATTCATTAATCTAGGGTTTAAAAAAATAATTGAATAATATTCAAATCAAAATTTGTTTAAAATATGTTAATAATCGATTATACAATAAAGTGAAAATATTCTACATAGCTTCACAATTTTTTCTATTGCTAAAACAATCAAAATAACAACAAACAATCCTCAAATCCGAAAATTTTAATACTTGAGAGAACTTCTAAACTGAAATTTTACAACAAATAGTTGAATTCTGAAGGTTTTTATTATATATAATGAATTTACTCCTGCATTGCTTCTAACACGAAATTTGTTTACAAATTTTTCATAAAAAATTTAACGGCGACAAGAAAAAATAAGATAGGAGCATCAGTAATGGTTGAAACAAAAAATCAAATCGAAAAACATTAATGATTATGTACCTTAAACAATAGTAATGGTTTAATTGGCAACTAATAGTTTAATTCGAACAAATTTAACTGAAGAATCTACAATTGCATTTGATTCAAACAAATTAATTCTTCCTTTCAAAACTTTTGTTGATTTCAAAGAGGATTCAGTCGAATTTGTTTAACAACAACAATGGTTGAATTTCAAAAATATGGTTGAATTAGAAGAAATTTCTCAGAAAAATGAATACCAGATATTGATTTTGCTCTTTTCTTTTGAATGAACTGTTAATGCAGAAAACTAAAATTTGAATTTGGTTTAGTGCTGTTATGCTATGAAGGAAATCACGTGAATGATATTGTTTTAATGGAAAAGTAATCTACAAATTTAATTGATTGGTAACTATACCATATTTATCTCAACCAAATTCAGTTATATAAGGGAAGTAAAATTAGTTATATATGTATTTTTATAGCAATAGTTTTTAAAAATATAAAATACAAGTTGATACAAAATGTATTTATGAAACTGTTGCTATTAAACTAACAATTAGGGCCTTAAGTATGCTATTTTTGAATTTTGTCCTATTTTTATTGCTTAGCAGGAACAGATCAACAAGAGAAATGAGAAGGGAATATAGTTCATTGATAGTGGATGTTTCGAAAATATGATCAAAAAGAAAAAAAATTCAACTCTAAAGAAAATAGAGAGTGGGATTATTTGATCACTACTTTATTTGACCGCTAGTCGACCAAACATCATGTTCAATGTATATAAGTGTGCCAAGTTCCAGTCGACTCACAAAGATTCTCATCTGATTGCCATTAAAAGGATCAACAAATACATCATAGGAACTCAAGACATTGGACTGTGGTACCCTTGTTCTTCCTATGTCAATTTAATTTGTTATTTAGACGTTGACTTTATATGTGATAAAAGTGATAGAATAAGCACCAATGGAATGCGTCAAATTTTTGGTGATGCCCAGATATCATGGAACAACAAGAAGCATACTTCAGGTTCTCATTCAACAGTTAAAGAAAAATACAATCGTTAAAAGATGTGGTACTTAAATTTTATAGATTATGCATCAACTACTCTATTTTAATTTGTCCTTTGAATTTGTCTCCATATTGTGTGATAATACCAATGCTATTAGTTTTTCTAAATACACTGTACATCATTCTAGGATCAAAAACATTGATATTAAGTATAATTTTACTAAGGATTATGTAGAAAATTGTGATTTTTCATTATTAATTGTTGATTCTAAAAATCAACTGGCAGATATTTTTACAAACCCTTGTTAGAAGAAAAAATTTTTACAATGGAAAAAGACTTGGTATTCTCAGCTTTAATTAATTATCAATCTTATTTTTGGACAAAATTATTGTCTACTTATTCTGATTTTCTTGTTAGTTTTTAACTAAAAAGTGGATTTTCAAAAGACGATCTTATCCCTTTTTTTGCTGGGTTGTAAAATGATTTTTAATACACTATCTCCCATACTATTTTTCTTACCTACTACTTATTAGTTAATAGATTAAATATATGTTATCTGTCTACTGATCTTTTTGCTACTCTGTGGTTCATTTTGATTATGCCAAAAAGGGGAGAAAGATAGGAACATCAGAAGTGCCTACAAGTAAAGGGAAGCAAGCCTACTACAATCACAGACAGAGAAGTCAACTAATGTTTGTACTTATTTATTTAAATAATAATAAATAAATAAGTGAACTATGTTGTATATTGAAGATCCCTGATGATGGAAGGACAACTCACATAAAGGACATTGAAGATCTCAAGTCATGGGAGATATCTAGACAAGGCAAGGAATATTCTCTAAAAGAATATTATGATAAATATGGTGCCACATCAAAGATATTCAATATCCCTAAGTATGGATATATCTGATATGGACATACCAAAAGGTACAAACACCTCCAATCAAAGAATCAACTAAAATCCTTGATTGAGAAGAAATGGGTTTCCTTATGAAGAAAAGAAGAACATACAAAATAAGATAATAAATGCCAAAACAAAAGAAAGATGACACTACGCAACTTCAAATAAGAATATCAAATTATCTCAATTATAGTCTCACAAGGCTTTGTAACTTTTAGACTTATCACCATTTTTTCTTAGGGCATTAACTATTTATCGAATAACTATGGGTGTTTGCCAATTAGATTGCAATTTTAATATAAAGAGTAGGATCAAGTTAACTTTGTAACATCAAATGAAGCTTTTTCACAAGATTTGAAGAATAAAATAAGTCTTCAGGAACTTGTTTCTCAACATTCTACTCCAGTCGACATTGAATGATCTAAGGAAAATTTGAAATCCTTGGAGACTGAAAGTAGGCACCACATTGGGGTTTTCAACCAGGATAAATCTTAGTGTCTTTAATTTACATTTGATTATTTATTTGATTTATTATTTTAAATCTAATCTATTTTGTAAAGTGTACTGATCTGCAGGCGAGTCAACTATGAAGCGTCAGTAGTCGACTCATAGAGAATTTTCAATTCACCCCTCATGAATTTCAAGTGGTATATAATTTAGTGACCTAATTTTTGGTAATTTATGTGAACTATTCATTTATATGTTATTTTAACATTTTATGCATCCCTATAGTTACATTTCGGTAGTTCCAGGCTGTGGAAATGATTGGAACAAATCCAAATACATTTTGGTCTCATTTCTGTGAGATTGTAGTTTTTTTTTAGTTTTAAAGGCTTTAAAGTTGATGTTGGTTAAAATTTATTGATTTGTCCATCAGATGGAAAAATAAACTGCACTAGCAGATCCAAAATGTTAATTTTAGGTTGGTAACATGGTTGCTGTAGTGTTGTGGCTTTATATCTCATTTTCGCCCTTGGTTTAAAAATTTGTGAAATTAGTTTTCTAGGGTTAACTTTGCAAAAAAACATTTTTTTTGAAAATCTGATATCAGGATTGAGTTTGGGGCATCAAAGTTATTAGGGTAGTATAGTTTGTTTGGTTCTTAGGATCCAAAATAAATTTCATGGGGTTCACAAAGAATTGGAATTTTCCAATTCACACAACTGGTGCACCCCTTAGCTAGACAGGGTCACTTTAGCGGTGTTATGTCTGGTTTAATGGTACGTGCTAAAAGATCCTTATCCACTTGAGCAGACTTTCATGCATTAGTAGGTTCCACTAAAACAACACTTGACTATTTTTGTGGTGACCGCTAATTTGACCATTAGACCACTTTAGCGGCACCTGGTACCCATATATATATATATTCATCTTCTTGATTTCTTTCATAATTTTATAGACATTTAGCTTGGGCTTTTGGGTTTCTAGGAACATTCTTAAATTTTAAGATCGGCTAAGCTACAAATCCCTATTTAAAATATTTTTCTTTAATTATTATCATTTAAATCTTGATAAAACATGAATTTTAAAGTGGAAGTTGGGGATTTTTGTTTGGAAGACGTAAATAGGTCTTTTCTTGATATAAACTCCAACTTAAATCTATTTTTACTTTGATATTTTTATATGAGTTCCTTTAATCATGAAAAATATATTGTCAAAACCCTCCTATTTTCAAAATCGATTTCGATGGTCCATTTTTTCCCTAATGAAGAAATGCGCAATATGTCTATCGTTAGCTTTTTTTCAATGCATATATTCTATATTTATGCGGTTTAGTTTATTCTAGATCCATTCGTGTGGTGGGAGCTCGGTCTTTAAGGCTTGTTTATACCAATTTCTAGAATTTGAGGTAGGTTAAGGCTTAACTTTCTTCAAAATGGTCTTGGTAGTTAATATTGGTATAAAATCATGTTAAAGGTGTGGGAGCTAATAACAAAATAGTTTTAATATTGTGTCATACCAGTGTAGGGGCCTATGTTGTTACTATTTGGTGGATTTTGAGATATAATTTTCAATGTATGACCATGTAGTGTCATATATGATGTTGTTGGCCTCAAGTGTGTATATTTTATTGTATTCTTTCTAGTGAAAAGTCCTAAATTTGATTTATGTGGCATCAATGGAATATTTCTATGTATTTTACTTTATTGACATATAGATTACATTAGATTCATAGATAGAAGTTTTTTGTGTGAATTTTTTCTCACATGATTGGTATTCTTATTTGATTTGGAAAGTATCCCTTTGGTTTGTTGTAGGCATTACATGCTCATGTCATATACATTTATGAAACATTGGTACCACCATGGTAATACTAGAAACACTGGCTTATTCTGATAGAAATATGACATCTTTAAAAATTCGCCGTCGATATATGTGCTGGAGAGGAGTTATAGATATTGGTATTATATTTTTTATTGTATATGGATTTTGAACCCCCCATAGGTCCTACCTGTAAGCATAACTTGATAGGTCTATATGGAGGTTGTGCGACAACCTCGAGCATAACACCACCATCATCATCAATGCATTGTGTTTATAATGTGATCAATTTATGTTGTGTTATTATCGTTGGTGAGAAAATTTTATAACTGTACTTGTTTCTCATATTTGTGTTTGGGATATGTGTATACTGTAGAACTGTTAGTACAGACAATGTGGGCTCCTGTTTGGGATATTTTCTGATTACAGGTGATGTAGCCATAGTGTGTATATTATATGCTTTATTTTTTGCTTTGCTTAGTTTCCCTATGCTATCTACTAAGTACAAGTGGACCGTACTTACCCCTACTGCGCCTTTTCAATGAAGATCGATACACTAGTGCAGCGCACCAATGCTAATTTAGGTGGTATCTATTGTTAATTTGAGGTATCAAGTTATTTGTGCTTCTAGAGTTGATCTACTACCCCTTCATATCTATTTCATGTTTTATTTTTACCTAGAAATATATTATGATCATTTTTGTCTATTATTGTATCCTTTGTAATTTGAGATGTATTTAGTAGTACTTACGCTATGCACTAGATTCTGGGATGTTGTATGGTATCCTTGGTTTCATATTTCTATTTTTATCGTGTTTGAGTGGTTTAACTCTATTGTAGGAGTATCGCCTTCGGTTTTTGTATTTATTTCTCTTTTCATATCTTTTATTGTTATTAGCTTACTTCTCAAGAATTCCAGCGACAAATGTCATCATGAATCTTGTTGTTTGGGTCATGACATAACTAGAATTATCCTTAGTTGAATCTATTGTGATAAATGGTTAGAAATATGGTGACTTAGTTATTTTATCAACAAATACCAAAATACAATCATGTTGTTAGTTCTTATGAGGTAACCCTTTAATGAAGTCCATATTCACCCCTTCTAATTTTCAGGTAGGAATACTGATATTCTAATTCATATGACTCGAACCTGAAATTTTGTGATATGTTTATTCCTGTTATTCAACTTCACATAAGACACAATACAAATTAGTAGCACCTGGCTGAAAGAAATATCTTGAACTATGTGCTTCTATTAGTATCTACTTTTTTAAGTCATCTAATTCTAAAACACATAATTGGCCCTGATTATAAAGAACACCATCTTCCCCTTGGGTGAAAGCCTCTACCTTCCGAATTAGAACTTCTTCCTAGAACTTAAAAAAAATTGGATCACTATATTGCTTTGTCTTAACTCTACCACTAAAGAAGATTCTAAACCAATCTGAACTATGGCACTACCTTCATCCGAGTCTATCATCCAAACTCCTAATATGCGGAGTTTGTGGAAATCACCACCAAATTTTACATTTACATCCTATACATAAGCAATACTACCCATCAACATTCTGATAAATTAATCAATCACTAAACTGAAAGGATAATGATATCATAATCTTTCAACAACACTAGCATCTCGTCTGATAAAGATTTATATCTTTTGGAATGAACATATAATAAAGGCTGTTTTAGGTAGTGATCACATCCACAAAATCTCCATAAAGATAGTAACTCCAAATAATTAAGGCAAAAATGACTCAAGCTAACTCAAGATTGTTTGTCAGGTAATTCTTCTCATTAATCTTGTATTGTCTAGATGCTTAAGCTATGACCTTGATATGCTGTATCAATACAAGATAGAGGCCAAATCTAGAGGCATCACGGTAAAAAACAAACACATGAAAACCCTCTAGTAGAGTAAAAAATAGATAAGAAGTATCTAGTCTTTAACTCTTAAAAACTCTTCCCATATGAATTAGACAACAGAAATATAAATTTTTTTTGAGTCAATTTGGACATAGGAGAGGTAAAAGCCCGTAAACAAACCATCCATAGTAACTGGCCAAACCTAAGAAACTCCTAATGTCTCATGGAGGCATGGATTTGGGACAGTACCTAACTTTTTCAAACTTTTGTTGATCAACTTAAATTCGCTAACTACAAATGATATGCAAAAGGATGCTACTAATTTCAACAACAATTCACACTTGCTAACTTTGTGAATAAACTATCAATCCATAGGAGTATGTAGGAAAATCGTTAAATGTCTTGCATGTCATTTGTGCACCATAAATAAATGAGGATGCCATCTATGGAAATAATGGAAATCATGTCCAAGTATTTATTGTACACTCTATTCATCAAGTCCATAAAAGTTACATGACCATTTGTAAGTCCAAAAGACCTAACAATATATTAATAATAACAATAATGATTCTTGAAGTGTTTCCTGGGATGTCACTTTTTCTGACTCTAGATGATATCTAGATCTAAGATCTATCATTGAAAAGAAACTAGAACCCTGAAGTTCATCAAAGAAGTTACCCATCCTAGGAATGGGATACTTATTTTTTATTGTTGATGCATATTCTGAGGGAATCATATTTCTTATGCATAAAAGGAATTGAAGAAACTTATGAAAATATATTAGGATTGATGAAACCTTTTTCTAAAAGGTCCTTTAACTAGCCCTTCAATTTCATAAGCTTAGCTATAAAGATTTTATAAGATGGAATTGAGATAGGAGAAGATCTATTCCAAAGTGTATCTCCTTCTAGGGAGGGTATTTGGGAAAATCCTTAGGAAACACTTTTGGAAATTTATTCATAATTGGAACTGAGTTAGGAGTTGGGGTGTTAGACTTTGAATCCTTGACCGGAAATAGATTGTAAATGAAACCCTTAGTTATTATTCTTATAGCCTTAAGGTATAGGACAAACTTACCTATAGGCATTGAAATACTAACCCTCCATTCTATGATAAGTTTTTTTAGAAATTTAATCTTATTGTCCCTTGTTCTATAGTTAACTAAAGAATAATAGGAATGTAGCCAATGTATGCTAAGAATGACGTAAAACTATAGCCAGTCCTACTATATAAACTGTGGTGATTTCCTAGGAAAGTGTGAATGGAAAATTTCTTTATTACTATTTTGGTATAATTGAGTCAACACTAGAAGTAGAGACTGAAAAGGATTATGAAATAATTTCAGTAGTAATAGTGGAATCTAAAACAATATAAGGAGTTGTAAAGGAAAGTGTCGATTTGGGATCAAGGAATGCATAAACATCAATATGGAAGATCTTTAACGTACTAGCAACTATATTAATGGAACCCTCCTGATCCATTGAGTCTATAGAGAATTGAACCTATTTTGGTGATACCCACCATTAACATCGATCTAAAGAAGCATACTATTGATTTGGGCGACCTGAAAGGACTGCTGATGAAATAGACTGGACCTTGTTACCCCATTACCACATACGACAGAAGGGGACATTCTCAACCTATGGCACTTCTACCCACATCTAAAATAAACCTCCTTGAAAAGATAACACTCACCTATATATTCCTACATGCTTAAGGCATGATGCAAAATTAAACTATTTACAACACTTCCCTTAGTGATCTTGAAGCTTTATTCCTCTAAGAGAAAAGATATCATTTCACCCCTAAACATATCTGCAAAAATTTCTTTATACCCTTAACTCCACTGGAAATTATATACCCCCTTACAAACATTAAATCATATTAAATATCCTAAAACTATACTATCAATCTCACAATGAAGAGTGCATTACAATCGCAACCATATTAGTGCCACATCAGCACCATGTCATAGCCACATCTTAAACACTTTTTAAATATGTAACCCCATTATATGAATAATATTTTAGAAAACTAAAAAATAAGATTAATACCCCCAATCTAAATTTTATCCCTCCCTACCCAACATCTATCCCATTCTTCTTCTTCTTCAATAATAAACACCCCTTCTCCTCCAACCCTTGTGGTTCTCTAAGAAACACCCAGTTTTTCTTCGAAAACTCCACCCCTAACTTACTTTCTCCTTATATGTTAACCTTCCTCCAACCCCTCATGCACCTTAAGAATCCAATATGTTTACAATCTAAAAATTTGCAAAATAAATCAATAAATTAATCCACATTTTGGATGTATTCATAAGTGAGCAAAATGAGGTACAATATGTCTTGAAGAAAATTAAGTCTTGACGATCATAAAAGCTAAATTTTTTTATCTACTTAGGAAACATTGAATTGGATTTAAGAGAAGAAAAAATAATTATTTCTTTTCTTCTCTATAGAGAAATTTATGAAAAGGGTATTAAAATCCACAACCTCTTTATTCAATTTTTTTCGTTTGGATAAACTAATGAAGTATGGTAGAGAGTAGGAGGGGGGAAGAAAAAACAAATAGGAGATTTTCAGAATAAGAAAAGAGTAGGGTATGGGTGGTAAGGTTTAAAGAAGAAATGGGTGGGTAGGGGGAAATTTTCTTATTTTTTAATTTTTATTATATATTTATGGGAGCATGTTTTAAAAAAAAATTCCTCTATAATTTTGTCTTTTTGTTTATAAGCAATGTCAACATTTGTGTTTAATTAAATTCTCCACAAAGTTGTTAAGGGGGTTACATAAATGCCCATTGAGTTAAATGTCTAAAGTGAATTGTGCAGGCAAGTTTAAGGGTGAAGTAATGTTAATCTAAGAGATAGTACACTGGGTAAACTTGATGGAGTTGAATACATGCTGAAATTGAGAAGGATTTTCACGACTCTACCTATACTGAGAGTAGTCAAAGTTACCTATTCTAGCTTTTATAGCCTCCCTTTCCTTATCTTTTATCTTCTCTTTATCAATTTTCTAAGAAATTTCATAATCCTTGAGATGTCTATGTAAAAAACAAGTATAATGGTCCTACACTCCTTGACAAGTGACTCATACACACCTACATAAACTTACTCGTTTGAGTCTTTGGATCTCAACCATCTCTGGAGAATACCTTAAGATCTCGGTTAACTTCAACGAATATTCCTTTACCAATATGTTAACTTGCTTCAGCATAATGAAATCTTCAACCTTAAATTACCTCAACTCATTAGGAAAGAATATGTCTAAAAACAAAGTCGCTAACTCCAGTCAATGAACTGAGCCTGTATCAACATGTTTACACTGCTTAATTGCTTTCTGAGACACACATTTAAACTGATAAATGAATTAGTCAGCACTCTCAAATGGAGTAATGCACATAATTTAGGTGATCTTTAACTTCTCAATAATGAAATAATATGGATATTCCTGTACCTTTGAACCATGGAACTCTAGAGGATTTATTTGACTAAAGTCCTACCCTCAAATTGTAGTTGTATTCCTACTGGGAGTTTGTAGCTGCAACATCTTGTTGGTTTTCCTAGTTGGCGATAGATTGAGCAAGAAATTGGAAACCAACCTTCATTCTACATGAGTTACTTTCATATTTAGAGGATTTACTAGATCTGATAGGCCAAGATAATTTCTATTCTCATTCTTTTATCCTTTAGCACTTCTATGAGGCATTTTTTTCCAATATGTAGAGAAATAATTAGAAGATATTCATTAGATTTTACACTCTATCACACAATATGGGCATGAAATAAGTGAGACTTTTAGATAATGTTTCGTACCCTCTCCCTCATAAGTGTGGTGTGTTACACACCTATTAATGAGACTCTACTTAATGCGACTATCACGATCAAATTTTAGAGTCATAAGGGCACCTACTTTATTCAACCTGTAACAAGTTCAAAATTTAGCCCCAAGGTATAAGTAATGGACTTATTTGGTGGAAAATGGCATAAATGCAAGAAATTTGGAAGTAAAAGGCTTACTATCAATAAATCATGGAATAATCATAGAATAGAAGATAGATAAGAGAAATACCAATATCCCATGACCTATTAATGTCATTACAAGAGCTTCTAATCCAAAAGAGTACAAGCACTATCAAGTAAATATTTATTAGTCTCTAAATTAGAAAGACTAGAAATAATATAAAAAGGAGATCAAAGGCTAACTACGACTATGATAGCTCACCCTGTCTCCAAACTTTTACCATAAAAAATCATGGGATCAATTAAAACCACTAGCATATGGATCTTCACCAAAAAGTTACAAAAGTGCAGCATGAGCACCAAAGCCATGGGTCCTTAGAAGGAATCATTTACCAACTTAGACAAACCATAATATAAATATAATAAAATGTGACATAAATAAGCTAAGTCAAGGTTAGAGGAAAAATCTAGGATAATGCACCAAATAGAAATATGGCTAACAAAATAGTAAAATTAAAAAACATAGCTCAATAAATAACTAGTCCCCATAAGTCAGGAATTATGATAAAATAAATTAATTAATGCGGGAACCCTTAATCTGGGAGCTCTCAATCAAAGAGACGTAATAACAAAAAATATACTTATAACTTGAATCGCAATATCATAACCATTAATAATTTTGTACAGTAAACACCATACTACAGCCAATTCCATAACCATAAAAAATAACTTTTCAATATTGGACTCGAACCAAAACTTATATAAATATTTTCGTACTTGAACCAAGACTCATATCAACATTTGTTGGACTTATATCAAAAGTCATATCACAAATAATTCAAGAGGAAAATTAGTCTTAAGATAATATATTGACGGACTTGAGCCAAAACTAATTTCATCATTCAAGTATCAACCTATCATAAAGCATCATGTATCTAAACCTCCTCAAGCTCTAGAATATAAATTTAGAATATGTAACATGTCTATATAGTCTACAAGGAGCTAATAGTAGTTTTTACCTTAGGTGGGCTGGAGGGGTGTACTTCTAATCCCCTAAATACATTCTAATAAATATTCTACCCTAAATTATGTTAAGGTATATAGTTTCTCTACTCTACATAAAATAAGCCACATATTAGTCCTAAGATCGCATTGTGCCTAAAGAATGAGTAGCTAAGCCAATTACGCCTAATTAAAACCTATAAATGAAAAAATAATCATATTCCTACTAATTGTAACTCCAATTCCTAATTTCAAACCCATATCTAGCATATTATCATAAATTTTCTACAATTTGTCCCAATCTAGGAGAACGTTAAACCTAGCCTACCTTGATGCTGAAGAAAGCTTAGTAAATCTACAAAATTTATTATTCTCCCATCTAAAATGCTTCTACATGATGCCATTCTTTCTAAATGGTAATCTACACATCAATATGAGAATAATAGTACCCATATTAAATTTTTTTGTTTTGTATCCAAAATTTCATAAAAATCTAATATAGGGCCTGCTTGTAAAATCACAATTTCAAAACCATCAATGAGTCCCTCAATGCTCACAGAAAGTTTACCTTCAAGAATGGGTAAATTTTGAGCTCAAACAATTTCTCTGTTTGCTTAAATAAACATATTTGAAATTTGGGAATTAATTGAACAATTAACAAAGAATATAGTTGAAACTTACAAAGATTTTGATGAAGAAACAAGTAATCTATGATGACAAACATCACAAAATCTCTCAATTATAACTCTCTAATTTTTCCACTCTCTAAGGCTTATTAGCACTTGGACTTTTTTAAAATAGGGAGAAAATTAGTAAATATGTGCATTAATAGCCTCCCATGTTCCACTTAAGTGGTCACTTGACCGCATAAGTGGTCACTGCTAAAGTGCTACCCGTTTGGCCTTGCATACGGCTAATGCAGACAAGCTAGCTCTAAAGCGATATCATCTTTAAAGATTAGAATACGAATAAAGAGGCTTTATAAGAAAGCCAGGGCCACTAAATAAAATGGTTGGATTCTAAATTAGCCTCCGCAAAAGAGCCCAAAGAGTCGCTTTAGCAGATGTACTAACTGAAAGTTTGAAAAATTTTCAAGTTTCCAACGACCCCTTGATATTTTTTCGGAATCTTGTGAATTCAAATGAAAAATTATACCCTATAAAATTCAACATTCAAAAATCAATTGTATAGTTAGAATTTCCATCCAAGAATATTTCAATGAAAAGTGGGCCCCACATCGTAAGGTCGGTTTGGTCACATTCTGGCTAATGGCCTAGAATGTGTTTGGATACCTTAGGACCCAAACCAAAGGACTCCCTAGTCTCAAATTAATATTCTACAGTTGATGGAACTTTTAGAATTGGTGTACAACATCATTAACATAATGCTTAAGCCCAATTACCAATTCTTAAAAGCGAAGACGTCAAAATAGGTAATTGGCTCTAAAAAAACAAACAAACTTCCCAATATCCAAAATGTCATCTCCAATAAGTCATAAATGACTTAGGGAAGCTATAGAAAAGCTCTAAATGGTAAAAATGCATGGGAATAATGAAAATGACCTAGAGGGTCATTACAGCAACTTTTAGACAACCTAGGACACATTAATCTTATATTAGATGAAATATTTTTCTTGAGTCAAGTCTAAACTCTAGACGTAGCATGGTGCTTGGATCCACAAGTAGCCCCAAGCTAACTTATGTCTTGATACAATATTAAGAATATTAAAATAACTAAATACACTAGTGCCGAAGCTAACTGAATATAAAAATAGTTGTCAAAAATCAATGAAAATTTGAATAGTAAGTATTAATAAATATTATGTCTAACCCAAAATATAAAGTTGAAATATCTATTGTCTGTCTGTAAGCCTCCAATAACTGATGAGTCACTAAAACAGACCCCTTAATGCTTCTAACTATCAAAAACTAAGAAAAAAATACAAAAATTAAATAATACTGAAATATTTTACTCAAATGATGAGGACTCACCTCTATGTTTTTCTAAGATGGTTCTAAACACATGAATCCCAAGGATGACATTGTCTGCCAAAAACTATATCATAAGATGATACAATGCAAAAGAAAGTGTATGATCAATACTTTGAATTTACTGAGTATGTTAGATACACAATTATGAAATAAACTAAACATGCTAGGAAATATTGTTATGCTAAATTGAAATTCAATATTGAATGCTTAAGTTGAAGTATAGTACCATGACTCTATTATAGATGTATATAAATTACTATGAAAGATAAAGCTGAAAAATAATTATTTAAAAGCAATCATAATCTGAACTAAGAGTCATGTTCAACTACTAAATCTTAAACAATAGAGCTTGTTAATGGGCATAAACTACATGAGCATGGCTAATGTATACACCTTAGTAAAAGGTTCCGATATACCTTCTAGGATATAAAGAAATGACTGACCTGATCATTAAATTGATGCCCAACTAGAAAAGATATACAAACTTATTGTGGCACATATTTTATGGACTTGGGAGTGCTAAACCCCATTCCAACTTAGTTCTATATAACACTCTCAATATTGTTAGTATCTCATTAGTTCATTTACTAAGATTGAGTTAAAACATACTTTATCTGAAAGTATTTTGAAAGTTTGAACAACTAAAATTATGTTGTAGGCCTATAAACTGAAGTAAATTTGTTATGCTAAATTCAAAATTACTTGTATCGTGTATTCATAATAGGCCAAGCTTTTGGAAACATACGTAAATCATATGGAAATACTATAAATCATATCAATTGACATAGTAATAAAGAATTGAGTAATTGTACGTATAAATTTATGATACACGTAATCAACATATGGGAGCTATAAGTGCCAGAAGTAAAAGACAATTCATAAAGGAATGAAACTCTAACTTTTCTTCATGGTGAAAATGATATTCATAAGTTATTTGGGACTCAATGAGGGATTTTATACCCATTAATGAAATTCCACATACCTTGAGAATGACTTTATACAAATACTTTCAAAGATCTTGAGGTTGAGATGGAACAATGACTTTTATTTGGCTTGAAGAGGTGAAAAGTTCTTGTGAAACTTCTTTATGTGTTTGGGAGACCTTTTAACCCCTCTCCAAATGCACTTAAAAATTTAGTATAAATCTTAGGAATATGGTATTTATGAAATACCCTTATGAACTATTTTTTGGAAAGTTTGCTGAATTTCAAAGAAAGAGTTTGAGGATAACGCATCATCACCAATAATATTTCATCACCTGGGTAATTCTGAGGGGATTCGTTCTTGGAAACCATTATGATGGGTGGTCAGTATGGCTTATGGCTAACCATAATAGCTCATCATGAGAAGTCATTGTCATCAGGAGAAGTTTTTAACTTTTAGAACATTCACTGGATTTCCTAAAGATGTTAGAAATGATGATTCATCATGATAGACAATGACTCATATTCTAGCCATCACCACTTTGAGTGGTAAGAAAATTATTGATCCCTATATTCCTGCAGTTGATGAGCAACAAAATTATTGTGTGGAGGTTGATGAGATCTTTAATGGTAAGTCACAAATTACAACAAGTGCCGATCAGAGTGAAGAGAAGGATAAACGTAGGGAAAGGTCGATGATCCGAAAGTGAAGACAATTCCATTGCCTTACCTTATAGGATTAAAAATAAGCAAGAATAAGAAAAGTTCAACCCACTAATTTAGTGTTCATGTTGTTTTTCATTTTTAGATGTAGATGATGAGGAACAATAAGAAACATGATAAACATTGATAAATTTAAAAAATTCTAGGTAAGGGAACATATGGACCCATCCATGGAGGTCATAAGTCTCACATTAGCTATTTATGTTGTGAAATAAATGTCAAAAGAAATTTTAAGGGTTTGGGGGCCTATGAACTTTTATTTATGAACCTACTTATGGGGTTATAAGTACCATTGTAACCTTATAAGTGGTGCCATAAGTTTCAGAACATAATGTTCTGAAAGCCAGAAAATTCCAAAAAATTTTAGTCACCTATGCATTGTAGTTTCTCAAAATTTTAGGCCCAATTTTTTTAAAATATGGGCTGGTCCATAAGGACCCGACCCAAAAATGACCCTCTAGGGTATATTTGAGAGGCTAATCTAGTTTCCAAGCACTATTAAACATACAATTTCTAAGTCCCTCTCAAATTAAAACTTTCCAACTTCTCCTACACTTTATATATGGAAAAGACTACTTCCTATCAGTACCTACATCCAATTGCACGTATTACACATTTAAACTAGGGTTTTTCTTCATATTTTTGATTTTTCATTTCCATCTCTTGAAATAAAATGTAAAATTCGTGACTCCTCATAGTATTATCTTGTGATAAACTAGAAACAAGTGAGTTCGTATGTTTAATTTCTTGCAAAATCTATATTAATCAAATTTGTGTTTAAAATTTGATCCTGGTTGTATGTATAAAATATTGTACTAGCATGGGCTGAGTATATTTAGTAGGAATGGAAAATTTAGGGAAAAATTGGATGTTTAATAATTTTGAATTTTTCATCAAATTTGGGAATCACTTTTTCCCTTTCAGGAATTAACACTTGCTTTTTAAAGTAAAATAGCACCAAAGGCTTCGATGAAGAGGGTAGGAAAGTTAAAATGTCAGGATGAATTTCTTTTGCACAGTGGCTCAGTTGAGGAGTACCCGATCATCCCAAATCAACAAGCTACCCCATGGAATAGGAGCAAGAAGCATGTTATAGTTGAGGCTTATGTTGTAGACACCCTGGGTATTAAGCTACTAGCATAGACTTAGTGGGTATCTCATATTGTATCTACATAGTATGGAGCCTAAACAATAATAACCATACTAGTTCTTAGGCTAATGATAAAGTCATCCATGACTTTACTCCCATACTCTCCTGAATCTGAGGGGGTAGAGGGGACTTTTTAGGAGGAAGGTGATTCTCATATAGTAGAGGAGGAGACTACACAGGCCCTCTATCTAAGAAGGGTTAGATTATCTGTCAGAATTAGTTGTACCCGAGTCATAGGAGGGTACAACTCAAGCCTCACATTAGGTGACCTTATATCTAGTACCATCTACAAATTTCCTTGTACACGATCATCATCATCCTAGTTCACCATAAGATTACCCAAATTTGGAGTCTACATATGATCTGTTGTGGATTCATAGCACTTTCAATGCTTAAAATGATAAAAATATGTAAGATACTTTTTTTGTTAGATATGATGTGTTTTGTGTTGTGTTTTATAGGAAATCGGGTATTGGAACTTTTTTAAAGTAAATGAATGAAAATGAAAGTTTTTAACACAAAGTTGGGAACCTATGACCCATCTATACTACCTATTGGGTATAGGTGCTAGATTATGTGTCATAGAAATTGAGAAATAGAGAATCAAAAGTTGAAAGTTTCACACTGCTATCAATGGAAGGTACGAATGGCTAGTAGGTTCCACCAATGATCTGTAGGTAGCATAATCCATCTAATCAGATAATATTCTAAGGAGTATTCAATAGATATCTTATCCTTGTCACCTACGTGGGACCTCCTATGGTTCATTGATCCACCTACTGCCTGTAGGTGGCCCAGTAAGTGGCTGCCAACCTTAGTTTTCCTTCTTTGACCGGGAATTGTTTCCTAGGGTTTCCTTGTACTCTATATATACCCTTTTTATGTTTTTAGTTAGGTTACACACTCTTGATACTTAAAAACATGTATTTGATTCTCGAATTTAATTTTAATCCTGGGATTATTTTGTTCTTGATTTTAGGTTATTATTCATTTTTGAGACTGTATGGTTTATTTATTAGTTATTGTGATATTGATTTAATAAATTCAAATATGAATTGAATATTTTGTTTAACAAGGATGAGCGGCTAATTTCCTTAGCTAGTATTATGGGACCTTTGGCAGATAACGAAATAGGGGAAGTGCTCAATCTTTCTAAACTATTGTTGTTGCATGTATTGCGATTTTCATCAAATTTATTAATTTATTAACTGTTGCAAACATTAGGATCCAAACTTATTCACTATGAACCTGAGAGGGGGGTATAGATTGGGAAAGGATATCACAATAGTTATTTAGAGTTAATTGTCAAAATAAGCTCATTCACATTATCTACTTAAAGACAATTAACTTACCTCCAATCGACTACGGGTTGGTGGATCTTTAGCCATGAGAGCAAGATTGTCTTGTTCCTCTTGAATTTGTGGGATGCGGTTGAGATGGAATAGTTCTTTTTTCAATTGGTGAAAGCATTGCTTAGGTTTAGGTATTGGTTCAACCAATTCCCTATCCCTTTCAGTCTTACTAGTCTGCAAACCTTTTTCCTACAAATTCAATACCAAGACCAATCGTAAAACACCGTATAAATCTAAAAGGTGAAATTAAAGCTAAAATATCTACCACTTTACAAGTCCCCAACCACAACACCAAAAACATTTTATGCCAAAGCACACACACAAGTGTACGTAGTCTCACTAAGACGTAAAGTGGCCATTTAGAAACCAAGTACCAATCCCACATGGACTAGTTTTAAGAAACTATCAAATTTTAGTTTACATAGGGTGTGTGGATCCCCTCCTGTTACCATAGGACCAACGTGTATGATAGACCATCTATTTCATGGGAATAGGATGTGCGCCACAGGGTTATTCCCATACCTTCACTGAAATTCACGTTGTACACCATATCCATGTCTTGTGCGCTTATTCTTCTATCCCAAGCCTTGTGATGTTGTGTAGACTTTAGTTATAGCTTTCTTAGTATCAATATATCATCAAAATCAATTAACCAAGAATATTATAGCATCAAAATCCATGGATTAGAGCTCAAAACAACACAACATTAAAGATAGAACTAGAAATTTATGTTAAGAACTAGTTTTGTCTATTTTAATCTTTAACTTTTTGTTCGACTCTTCACTTTATTCAATTAAACTTTGAAACTATAATAAAATCTTTTCCATAAATAAATGTGAAATAATAATCTTATGAACTCATAATACGCATTAGAATCCATCGCGATCAACTAGAACAATACCTAGCTCAATCTTGTAACACTAGTTTTCTCGTTTTAATTCCAAGTGGCCCAATTAAGCACAAACTGGTTTGAGATACACCTTAAACATTGTTATTAAATACTTAAACATTTATATTCTTAATTATATCATTGTTAACACATTAAGCACCCATGTTTTCCTCCAATCAAGGATAAATGACCTCAGAAAGTGCTTTAAATATGGTTAGATTAGTCACTTACAGGATGATTATCCTTTAAGGCTACTACAGGGGAAAAAAAGATTATTGTTATCGCTTCATAAACTCCTACACCAAAGGGTGTTGTTATTACTTTTTGTACTAGCACTGTGGAATCGCTTGTACTCTGTTGCTACCCGCCAGGACTCCGAAGCATCGCTTGATGTTGTCACTAGTTTGTTACGATTCTTCTCTCATGATGTGTACTGCTTTTTTGATCCAAGGTCTACTCTTTCTTATCTGACCCTATTTGTGGTTGCATATTTTAGTTTTTATCCCGAGTGTATCCTTGATCCTTTTACTATTTCTGCCCTAGTGGGTGACTCTGTGGTTGCTAAAAGAGTCTATAGTTTTTGCATATTATTTGTTAGTTGTTGAGAAACTCTGGTAGAGCATATAAAATTAGAGATGGTTGATTTTAATATAATATTGGGGAAGGACTAGTTGCACTCATGCTATGCCTTCTTAGATTGTCAGACTCATAATGTCATGTTTAAATTACCTAATAAGTGGGTCATTGAGTTGGAAGGGGGTTCTATAGTGCCTTGGGGAGGATTCATATAGTATATTAAATCCCAGAAGTTTAATTCCAAGGTATATCTTTACCATATTGTTTAGGTTAACCATTCTAATTTGGAGGGTCTTTCATTACAATTTGCTCGTATGGTTAATGAAATCCCCAATGTTTTTCTTAACAATCTTCCTGCTATCCCTATATATAGAGAGATTAATTCTTTGATTAACCTAGTTCTAGTCACTCCTCCTATCCTATCCCTCCTTATGTAATGGCTCTGGTTGAGTTAAAGGAGCTTATGGAATAGTTGAAAACCTTTTAACAAGGGTTTTATCCATCCTAGTGTGTCTCCATGGGGTGCTCCTATTTTCTTGTGCATAAGAAGGATGGTTCCTTTCGGTTGTTCATCGATTACCATCAGATGAATAAGGTTATAGTAAATAACAAGTACCATATTTCTTGGATTGATGATTTGTTCGACCAACATCAGGTTCTTTGTGATTCTCTCAGATTTATCTTAGGTATGGTTATCATCAGCTACAGATTAGGAAGGTTTATATCCCTAATATTTATTTCTAAACCCGGTATGGTCACTATGAATTCTTAGTTATGTCTTTTGGTTTGACTAATAACCTGACAACATTCATGGACTTGATGAATAGAATTTTCCACTAGTTTCTGGATTTGTTTATAAACGTGTTTATAGATGATATTTTAGAGAACTCTAATAGTGAGGTGGATTACACCAACTATCCTTGTAATATGTTGTATACCTGGAGAGGTCAATGTTTATATGCTATATTTTCCAAGTAAGAGTTCTAGTTGGAAGTTGCTACATATATGGGTCATGTCATTTCTAGTTAAGAGATCATGGTGGATCTACAAAAAGCTTTAGTGGTTAATAAGTGACCTAGGACCATGGATCCAACATATATTTGGAGTTTCTTGGGTTTAGTCGGCCACTATAGGAGATTTGTGGATAGTTTCTTATCTATAGCTGCTTCGCTGAATATGTTGACCTAGTAAAAGGTGAAGTTCTTATGGTCTGATTCTTGTAAGGCAAGTTTTGTAAAGCTAATATATAAGTCGACTTCAAATCCAATTTTGACACTCTTTGACGTTATATTGATTTCACAATATAGGTTCGGATGCTCAGTTCCCTAATCGCCTATAGTCAGCTTAGTGCCACTCAGCAGCAGTTAGTGAGTCCTTATCTATTGTGGACAAGGTATTTTCAGTTACTTTTAATACTTCCTTTATTTCAGTAATTTAGAGTTATTTGGGGTGTTATTCCTATAAACTCCTCATGTCATAGAGGCTTTCAGATATTCAGATACTAAGATATTTAGATATTCACACTTGTTTTGAGTTTTATCAGTGGTTCAGACATGTTGGTATTTTTTCAATATTACATTTTAACAATTTTTTTAGTTTATCTTCCGAACATGACATTTTATTATCATCCTATTTAATTGCTCACTGCAGGTACCAGATCATGGTTTGGCTTGGGGTCGCTTATGGACTTAAGCACGTGTTATGACTACGGGGTAGCCTCGGGTTGTGACAAAACCATATATCATTACCTAAGGTTTTAAAGAGTCCTAGGGTGTCTAAAATCTGCAGTGTGTATGGGTGAGAAGCGTGACACATTTATAGGAAAGAGGCTACGAGACGTTTTAGGAAAGTTTCCCTTAATTAAGTTTTCCTATTGTGCGAAAGAGCATGACCTCTATTTAATTTCCTATTTCTAACTATTCCTTCATCCATTAATTGAAAATGCCTCCTAGAAGAAATAATGGAAGAAGAAAAAGGGATCAGCCGCACCACTATATGTTTTGGAAGAATCTCTGAATGAACATGTTTTCTACATGAAATTCAGGGACGCTTCCACAGATTTGGTGTCTCAAGCCGAGGCTACCCCCTAGTCGCAACAATGGTGCTTATAGCCATAAGTGACCACAAGCTAACCCATGAGCTAGTACATGTTGTGAGCAATGAGTAAGTTAGTAATACAATACATGTGCAGAAGATAAGCTGATAAGATACTCACCACTAGAAATTACCCCTATGACAACGGTTCAAAAACCATTGCGATTGTTAAAAAAATGTTTCCATAGATGTACCACATCGGTTAGGCATGCATTGTGTATATGAGCATTGTGATAGGTTTATTCCAACAATTTTTGAATATCTGCTGCAACACTTATTATTCTTTAGCAACAGTTTTTAACTACCTATTGCAACTCTTTTTGAAACCTATTGTAACAGGTTTTAGGTCTTTTGCATCATTTTTTATACCTATTGCAACTATTATTATTAGCTATTGCAATGATTTTTTTCACCTATTTCAACTACTTCAAATTGAATTATATTAATACACAATTATTTACACACACCACAACAAAATCTTTCATTAATAATAATCTAAATTATAATATGCAACAAACTAGTAATATTAGCCTAAAATCAAAATGTTATTCAAATGATCATTACTTTTTGCATATAGTATCAAGTTCCAATACTGGAAAGATCGATACTAAAGCATCAATCAACAATTAAAAAATCTTATCAAGGTTAATTTACACACTTCATTCTTCATAACCTTCTTCATTTTGAACACCTATAAAAAGAAAATAAATAATTTCAATTAGCACTTAAACGATAACATATTTATTTTCTATTTAGAACATAAGAATGACACCTGTAAAAAGAACAAAGAGTGTAAGTTGGGAAATCGTGTATAATACCATAATGAGCGAGGAAGCAAAATTAAAAAGAAAACAAACAAAGCTCTTCACTCCGCAAAGACTTCAAAAGAGAATCTTGGAGAACATACTACTCTATTATGAAGCTTCAAAAGCTTTAGAAATGAAATCTTTATATTTTTACTAATGATGATGTGGGAGTTGTAAGTGAGACTTCTTCTGATGGAATACTATAGGAATCAGATGATATGGATGTGGTTTCATCTCTTTTTAATGGAAGGATCCCTCTAAAGACTAGAAAATTGGAAAGAGATAGGCCTTTACCTTTGCCCATTCCTAAAAAGATTAGACCTTTAGGAATTTCTACACCGATAAGATTCAAGAATTGTTCATGGGAATCTATATAGAAGCAAGTGTACAAGAATCCTACTTTCTTGATTTATTTAGCGAGAGAAATTCAAGCCCTTCCAAAGAAGGAAAATGTATCAAAGGCTCTATGTAAATGGAGTCCTTTACTTTTGAAAGGATTATTATTATTGACAATATGAGGGTTAGGTTACTTGGAACATCCATAGAGAGCTTTGGAAACATTTTCCTGGTCAAGGAACAACCCAATCTTTTCCCATATGATCCTATTCTAGCTTTTATGAATGATGTTATGGCGGGATCAAATTAGTTAAAAGTGTAGTTTGATTTTTATAAGCTCACTAGCTTGGCTAGTCGGAATGAGTGTCAAGTAAGATTAAGGGGGTGTATTAAATGAGGAAGCCTGAAGCCTTTCTTGAAGTTTTTTGCAATGGCTAAGGAATCTAATAGAGTGCTTGATACTGGGGTGTATGCTACGCTAATACCAAGAAACTCCTCAGAACAACTGTATCTAGGTAAAAACTAAAAACCATAAAATACACCGACTTACACATGGTGTTTGCACATGACAGAACAAAAGTTGTTCCTTACTTAATTTAAATATAAAAAATAAAATAGAAAGGGAAGGTGAAAAATTCTGACCTTACATAACTTTCGTTGAACTTCACTTATTAAAGCCTTCATGCTTGGAACATCCTTTACTAATACAATCTCTCTATCATGCTTCCTCTTCTCCAAGTGCACATGATTTCCCTCTATTTGTATGTTGGTGTTTTCCTTTCTAAACTCCTTTATATTCTTATCTAGCTTGACAAATGTATTAACAGATGGATAAAATATATTACCAAATAGAAAGTAATATACATAATATAGAGGAAAGCACCAAATACTAAATTAGTATATTGTCCTTGTTTTTACAACCATACCTCATTAATTAACAATTTGTTTTTTTATTTACACCAGTCTCTAAATTCTTATTTAGAAGAATGACTTACTTCTTTCAGTGGATTTTGATTCAGGGGGTTTACTTGTTCTCCAGTCAAGGAATCTTCATAACTTCCACTTTTTCTATCTACTCCATAGACATCTCCCTAGAAAAATTACCATTATTTAGCTGGTTGGCATTACCATATCAAACCACATAGTCAAAAAATTCTAGTTTCCAAAGAATACTACTTGCAACTTGCTGTGAATTGATATATGCACTACTATGTACTTGATCTTTGTAACTTGTAATATCACTGTGCGCAACATTGATTGGTGATACAATAGGCGAACCAGGTGGACTGATAAGGATCACACTCATATTAGTTTCTTAAACATATTTTCCAATATTTTAGAGTAAAATTAATAATTTTGATCAAATTATAGATAACGTACAAGTTCCATCCTATCCACACCACCATGTTTGTCCATTAAAGTTCAACTTATAATCACACAACAAATAAATCTACATAAGCAAGAACTAAAATAGACAAAAAAATACTAATCAACACCTCAATCTACTAATTATGCAGGTTTATTTCATATCTAGAAGGAAAGGTGGCGTATGTGGTACATATATCAAAGTAATATCTTCCCTCCATTTTATTAGATCTTAATTGTAGAACTTATTCAACAACATAAACGTGTGTAGTAATAATTTGGAAAAGGAATTTTTATTTTTGTCAAATGTGTCTTCTCTCGTTTTATCGGATGTTTATATTTTGAAAAAGAAGTAATCATGGAAATAAGTTTCTTAATCATTAAATTAGAACCAAATCATGCGCTATAAAAATATCGACAACCATGAACTTACATGATTACTACTAATATATATAGTGTCATCCACGTTAGGTTGTTGAATGTTTCATTTCTATTTCATATTTTCAAGGTAGTTGATGTTCACACCTAAGGAATACAATTATATAGTGCAAAGAGAATAGTTCAAGTCACACCTAACCAATGTTTCTCCTCCGTTTTTCTTTTGTTTCATGTGTTCAAGGCAGTTAATGTCAGGTTATATAGAATAGTTCACCAGATTATTTTCAATACTTTTATAATCTCTACAAAACAATCTACCCTAAAAGCTAGGACAAAAAATGAGCATAGTCTACTGAACAAAATAAATACGAGAGATAGTCAAAGAGATCAAAAGAAAGAATCAAAGAGTATTTACTGGAACAACCTCTGTTTTTAATCATATTAATCAAGTAGGGATCATCTTATAAATCCCCAGGCCTTAGTTCTAAACAATTTTAGGTCGATTATATTAATCCCCACTACACGCAAAACAACAACAACAACACCTCAATCCTAAACAATTTCTTAATGGCATATCTACCAACTTGAGTTCTCTGTTTTGATCTTTTCTTTGTCCACTACCCCATAACATAATCACTTTATAACTCTGCACTTTCTTTTGAAATTAAGAATACAATTTCATTCATGGCCAATACCATTCATAAATACCAAGGAAAAAGAACAGTAATACCATCTCTTTAATTATAATCTAGGGGTAAAGGACAGTTATTACATAGTGACGTCCATCTTGGCAGCTAAATAATACCTTAGTTATCCAGATAACATTGTTATTTCCTTAAGACTTGTTTAATAAATGTGTGATATAAATATTCTATGGGTCTCTTTGTAAATGAGGTTAGTTACAAAAATAAATAAAAGAAATCATATATAGTGGATAGAAACTAGTAGCAACTATATCAATCTTTTGAATTTGTGAAACCAACATGCATCCATGTCTATATGTTAGCCTATCCAATGATGAAAGGACCTTCCAGTTTTATGTGAATAATAATCCAGTTAAATGGTAAAAAATAAAGATGTAAAACTCATTGTCAAATAGAACTTTCATCATTTGAAAACTAATTGCCATGGTAGGCTCTGATGAAGTGCACTATTGTTGACCAAATAGGGTCAAAACCTTATAATGATTTTCTACAAATAGAATGGTGGAAAATCTAGTTTTTACAGTTGACACCATATTAGAAAAACTTCATTAAAAGATGGTCCGAATGTATTTGGGAAAGAATAAATCATGATAGGGGATCAACGTAAAATATATTGAACTTAACCACTACTGGACACACCTGACTCTCTTTGCACACATAGATTGAAAGTACTCGAACCTTCTCAAAATGAATGGACTTATCAATTATCCTACCATATATTCCTTAAAACCTCTATCCACAACCAAAAATAAGTTAGCATTGGCAGTTGACAGTAAAACATAAAAGATAGAAAATTCTAACTTTTTGTACCTTTGGCTGAATAACTAGAGCATTGGTGCTTGAAGAATTTACATTTGCTTCTTTGCTGTTAGAAATTTCTTATAGCTAAACAAGTGTAAGTTTTTATTCAAATAGGTTCCCAACAAGGCACATGTAACAATAGATTTATCATACAATACAAACTAAGGGAAAAGAAAAAAGTATAATAAATACTTCTTGCTCTTGTACTTATTATTTCCATCCAAAACTTCAAGATCAAAAAGTTTCTGTAGAACATCTTTGAGTGAGCTATTGTACAATACATCAAGACTTATATCTCTGATCTCATCCATATTTTTTGACTCAACAACAAATGCCTGAAACATGACCTGCCTATGTAGAGCATGCTAAAGATATCATCAACAATGGTATTCCCATTCCCATCAATACCACCTGCATCCCCCTTCCTTCATAACTATTGAAACTTCTTTAATCACAAACACATATTATGGGAGGGGTCAATGACATAGTGCAAGAATTCATGAGCATTCTCTTGTTCCCATTCCTAAAATGCTCAGATAATATCTATAAGCAATTACTAATCTTAGAAATAGTATCTAGAGCTTAATGAATACTCAAATACCTAGCTATTCGCTTCTCTAATATAAAAAGGGAACAAGTAACTATAGCTCCAAAATCACCTACAGAATAGAATAGGATTCAAGAAAAAATAAAAATAACCAGGGAAACAAAATCAAACAATCTACCAACTACACTCTAACTATTGAAAACAATCAGCTGAGGAAAGCTTTAAACAATACTAAAAATGTCATGGTTCAATTCAGAACAAACTGAGAGACTTGAAACATCTATATGAATCCTTAATAACCCTACGAAATACCACACCGCAATGCTAAACTAGTTAGGACTATAAGTTAAGGATTATATACAAAATCTTTTAGTAAAATTATTATATGTTTTCTATAGATAACAACAAGATTTTATGAATATGAGAAGATCAAAATACATCTTGTTCAAACAAATGAGCACATAGTTCTTATGACTCTGCCTTATCATCAAGCAACTATGGAGTTTGCTAAACCCCTTCATATTAACTAAGTGGTCAACTATCATTTACAAATTGAGGTATAGAGTTCCCCTGGCATAATTCATTAAATTTTATTGTTCTTTTTAAAAGGTATTTAAGATGTTATGTACTCAACAACTTCAACAATTTCATAATATTTTCCCAGAGTTTTACATAGTAAAATTATAATACAAAAAATAATGATATGTCTTTCAGCAATTCGATGAGATGCAAAAATACTGTTAGAAGCTACAAATTAGGGTAGTGAAATCCAATGGCACTTTGAAACTATTTTCGCAAATCAGAGAAGTTGTAAGAAACATAAATAAGTATTTTAATACATAGTTGGGGTTTAATCAAAAGCGGTCACAACATTGGTAGTCGGAGCCGTAGTCGATTAGAGCACTGTTGGTTGGAGCGATAGTCAGTGTAGTTGATCAAAGAACTGATTTTAGATGCAGTTGGAGTACTGTGTTAAGCTTCAGTTGATCAGAGTAGTATCTTTCATAAAAAGGGAGTAGCGATTTAAGACCCAAGTTGGATCATCAATTTGTTAAGACCACATCTTTAATTTTCATTAATTTTTGTTATTTGTTTCATTAAGTTCTTGCGGACTTTGTGAAAAATTTGGAGGAAAAAAAATTAAAAGCGATGCAATAGCTTTTTTTTCAATAAAATGTTTCCATAGGTGACTTTATGGCTACACTTCATGCAATCGTTGCTATAAGATACACTATTGCAAAGGTTATTTCTCAGTAGAAATGGATATAGCAGACACTAAACCATTTTGTAGAAATTGTTGGAACCATTGCATTTGACTCTCTATAGCAACGCCGTAGGAACCGTTTCTAAAAGGCTCGGTGCAATAAGGGTAATTTGTAGTAATAAATATAAATCAAAATACTAGAAACGTAGCAATGAAATGTCTTAAATATTTGATATAAATATTTGAAGCTAAACAGTCTGTGTAAAACTACTGATAAAACATAAAAGAACTGACTAACTGCCTTACTTATTATTTAAAACCTTCTAAAGACTATGAGGAGTTGATGGGGAAACACCCCTAGCTAAATCTGACTTACTGAATATAAAAATATAGAAATAATTGAGAAAAATTTATCATGTCCTTGATTGATGCATACTTAACACTACTGTTGCTGGGTAACACTGAGTCATATAAGGGTGGTTTAGAAACGTAGCATCCGAACCTATGTTATAAGACAAAATAGCAAAAAGAAAAGTATGCAGTCAATACTTTAAATATACTGGTATGTGAGATAAGAACTTACTAAAATGCATGACATAACTGGCATGGATGCATAAACGTGTAATATCTAAAAATGTAAGACCAAAAATAAACATGATACTGAGATAATAGGAACTATCAAAGATTGAAATCTATATAATTGAATAACTGATAATCTATAAAATTTGTCAAGCAATCCTAAGCTAAGATACACTGATGTACTAACTGAAACTATAGGTGCTATCAGCTAACCGACATTCCCCAATCAGAGCTAATATGGGTTTGACCTTTCACCGTAGTTTGAAGGGTGTTAGTACCATACCACGAGTAATAACATTGTTTGTGTGGATCCACTAAGTTGTTTTCCCATAGGAAAAAGGTGTCAAGCCTAAACTAATTGGTGATCTCTGACAGAAAGTCAAGGAAAAACTGACGGGTTACCCTTTATATACTACGCTAGCTATGTCGTTCTGGAACTCAGGGATTCCTACTAAAGACTCTACCTAAAATAAAGGTGAGCTATAATCCCTTCTTTTTGGTTGGTGCTAAATCCTACTCCTACCTGAACTGATACTTGTACTGCACTAAACTAAATTCAATTGAATGTTATTTGTAATAGTGCTCATCATGGTTATAATTAGATGAGTATAATAATATGGTTCATGGTTTAACTGACTTGTAAATTAAAAAACTAAAATCATGTAAAACACACAGGTATCGGGTGTTTATAACCCACCAATCCTGAAAGATCATAAAATTCAATATCATGCTTAAAACTATATTATGGAATCATAGTTTAAAGAATCAACATATAAATACTTCACCCAATAAGTGAGAACCTTGAATTTAATGTAGAAATATGCTAGGAATGAGAAAACAACTTCATTACATGGCTAAATTCATAACTTGGGGATTTAAAATGAAAATAATGAAAGATGGTATGAAATTTAGTAACTCAAAACATGAAGCAGTTAAATTCGCTTATAAACACTTGTAAACATGAATTTTAATTTATTTGCCAAGGTATTAATGGATTTATTTCATAAAGTAGAATAAGATTAGTACTTTCAAGTTAAAAATAGGGTTTTTGGGCTTAATGGGTGAAAGTGACCCATTGATGAATACCCACATACCTGAATAGATAGTTTCTTGAAGATTTCTTGAAATTGGAATCTTGAACACTTAATTTCTTGAGAAAGGGGCTTGGATGTTGTTCTTGAGAAAGAAGAAGGGTTTCTTGAGAGTAATTTTAAGAGAATAGATCAAATAATGCTTCTAATAATGCCCCCAATAATGTTATGGATGAGTTGGGTTGAGGGGGAAAAGACCTATTTGCCCCTTGATATTCAATAGTAAAAAGCTGGACAAAATACCTTTGACGCGCCGTACCATTCTTGGGTGAAGTAGTTCTCACACCACGACCCTTGCTTGGGTCAAGCCATTATCGTTTCACTACCTTCTTCACCTGTGGAGCTAATCTCATTCCATAGGCCTATCGCGAGGGCTCTCGGCTTCGCTATCCAAACACTTCCCGAATTCCCCCCGAATATTCCAAAACTCCCCTGGATCACACTAGTAACAACTCTAGTCATATTTCAACTTAAAAACCAATGTCTCGAGGTCATGAAAGACAAAATAAAATTCCTTAAAGTTTAGAGGTCTTGAAAATAACTAAGTCATTAAAACATAGTGAAAATTTCAAGCCTTAGATCCCTTATTTATGCACCTACAGCTAAACTGAGTAAAGGATCTTACGAGGCATTACAATATCTCCCCCTTCACAATATTAATCCTTGTATAAGTTTGATTAGAATGAGAACACTAAGCAAACTGAGCTCGTATACTGAACATGTATGACATTGAACATGATTACATAACTATGAATGAAGCATCATACATGGACTGAACATGTTTTGTGAATGTATGCAATGACATGAAAATGGTTACATAGCTAAAATAGAGGACCAAAAATAGTCAATATAAGGAAGATCATTACTCCAAGCTTAATCTGAAGTTTTGAAGAAAAGATGAGGTTACTTGGTTTGTATTTTTACTTCTGCTTCCCCAGTAGCTCCCTCAATAGACTGATTCATCCATAGAACTTTACCAAGTGATCTTCTTTATTCATAGTCTAGGAATATGAAGATCAAGGATCTCAACTGGAACTTCTTCGTAGGAACGTTAATCCTAAAAATCCATACTTTCTAAGGAAATGACAATAATTAAATCGCCGATACATTTCTTTCACAAAGAAACATAGAAAATTAGACGTACTAATGCCAAATCAGCAGACAAATCAAGCTCATAAGCTACCTTTCTAAAATAGTTCAAGATTCTATATGGGCCAACACAGCGGGGACTGATTTTCCCCTTTATGCCAAATCTCTTCACTCCATTCATAGGACAGATTTTCAAATAAACTAAGTCACTAAAATCAAACTTAAGATCTCTTTTCCTTACATCCGTATAAGATTTCTGACGACTTTGGTTTGTCTTAAGCCTTTCTTGAATCAACTGAACTTTCTCCATTGCTTTGATCACTGAATATGGCCCTATCAATGAAGCCTCACCTACTTCAAACTAATGAATAGGAGATCCACATCTCCTTCAATAAAGATCCTCAAATAGAGTCATCATAATACTAGAGTGATAACTATTATTGTATGAAAACTCAATCTAAGGTAAGGGGTCATCCCAACTATATTTAAAATTAATAACACAGGCCCTTAACATGTCTTAGTAAGTAAGAATGGTCCTCTCTACTTGACTATCTGTCTGGGTATGAAAAGCTACATTGAGATTAACTTAGGTTCCAAGACCCTTCTAAAAAGCCTTCAAAAAGGGATAGGTAAACTAAGTAGCTCTATTTAAACTAATAGACAACGAAATCCCATTCAATTTACCCAATTCTCTAAGATAAATCCAGGCATAATCCTCAGTTGTGTATGAAGTATGAACTGGCGTGAAATAGGCTGACTTGGTTATTCTATCTATAATGACCAAAATTGAATAATGTCGATGATGCATACAAGGCAATCCTATCACAAAATCCATATTCACCACCTCCGACTTCCAATTGGGAATGTTGAACTCCTAAAGTGTACGACTAGGACTTTGGTGCTTAACCTTAACCTATTTACAGTTTGAACAATTAGCCACAAACTCTGTAGTATCTTTCTTTATACTACTCCACCAATAAATCTCCCATAAGTCATGATACATCATAGTGGTACAGGGGTGGATAGAGTATCGCTCACCATGCTCTTCTGCAAAAATTTTCTATCTCAAACTATCAACACGCAGAAAAGATAACTTGTTCTGACAACAAAGCACAGCATCTCCCCCTTAGAAGAAAACCTCTACTTTCTGATATCTAACAGCCTCATTTAACTTCATCAAACTTGGATCCCTTTCTTGCTTTTATTTTACTTTGGCAACCAAAAAATATTTTGAACCATTTAGAACCCATGTACTACCTTGAGATGAATCAACTTACTGAATACCTAATCAGGCCAGCTTATGATCCTCACAAACAGCTCTTTCTTATCATCCTCTACATGGGCAACACTAACCATAGACAACCTACTAAGGGCATCAGCGACCATATTTGCCACGCCAGGCTGATAGATTACACTTGTAGAAAAATTATTTAATAACTCAAGACATCTTCTTTGGAAAAGATTTAGGTATTTCTGTGTGGACACATACTACAAACTCTTGTGATCCATGAACAAATCAACATGAATCCCATAAAGATAGCACCTACAAATACTTAAGGCGAAGACAGCAGCTTCCAACTCAAGAACATGTGTCGAATAATTCTTTTCATATGGTTTAAGTTGTGTAGAGGCATAACCTATGACCTTGCCTCATTCTATCAAATTGTATCCAAGACAAACTCTTAAAGAATCACAGTAAACTACAAATCCATCTAAACTATATGGCAATGTCAAGTATAGGGCGAAGGTGAGTTGAGTCTTCATCTCCTAAAAACTCTTCTCATAAGAATCTAAAAACTAAAATTTAACTTTTTTTTGGGTTAGTCTAGACATGGGGGATGCAATAGAAGAAAACACTTCAACAAACCATCTGTAAAAGTTATCCAAACCTAAGAAACTCATTATCTCTAATTGAGAGATAGGTCTAGGCAAATTTATCACTACTTTACTCTTTTGAGAGTTAAATTGGATTTCATCGCCAAAAATTATATGGCAACGAAAATATAACAATCTTAGCCAAAATTCACATTTACTGAACTTAGAAAATAACTGATGATCTCTAAGAGTCTACTGCACTACTCTTAGATGTCTGCATGATCATTCTAGCTACGAGAATTGATAAGGATATAATAAATAATGACTATGACAAACATGTCCATGCACTGCCTAAAGACCCTGTTTATCAAGTCCATAAAAGCTGCAGGGACATTTGATAGGCTAAAAGATAAACCAAGGAAATCAAAGTTCCCATATTGAGTTCTAAAAGTTTTCTTAAAAAGGTCATATTCCTAGACTTTAAGCTAATAATAGCTGAATCTGAGGTCTATCTTAGAGAAATAACTGGAACACTAAATTTTGTTTTACAAAACATCAGTTCTGGGGAGTGGATACTTAGTCGTGGTGGTGACGTTATTCAACTAATAGTAATTGATGGAACACGCCAAGAAGTTTATTTACTACTGGAATTGACTTGAGATTTGGAGCTTTAGAACAGGAGTCCTAGATTAAAATGAGATTGAAAATACACCTTTTTGATATCATCTTTCTTAATTTAAAATATGACACAATCTGAACCCTAAGCAATGAAGTACTACACCTCCATTTAATAAGTAGTTCATTAGGAAACTGGAACTGGAAAATTATATTTTTGCAATCAAATGAGGCATAACATGAGTGGATGTAATCCATGCCAAGAATAACATCAAAATTAGTCATCTATAACTCCACAAGATCAACTGTGGTAATTCTCTGAGACAATGTGACTGCTTAATTTCTATATACCCATCTAGCTATAATAGATTTACCCACTTGGGTACACATTAAGAAAGGCTCTACGTTTTGGGACTGACATTGAATGGACGATTGTACAATGTGTTACAAAAGAAAATAAAACTTCGAGGTCTGATGAAACATTAACGTAAAGATGAAAGCTTGTAACTTACTAGTAATCACATCAGGAGAACTTTCCTAATCATGCCAATCTAGAGAGCACACAACCTATTTTGGAACTGCCCACTGGTGGCACTAGACATAGAACCATGCAGAATCTGGTGAATTGTCGGTGCTATTGAAGAATTAGTCTAGGCTTGCTGTCCATTACTTCTGCCCCTCTGATCAACCACTATACACTATTAGATCCTATGGCTTGGACTTCCACATCAAAAACACACATCACTACTCACTCTACAAGCCCTGTATTAATACCTCGGTCCACCTGCAACTGCTTAAACCAGGTGTGAGCTGCATACTACAACTGATATGTATCCACTTATACACTCTTACTCATCGTGAGATCCATGATATCTGTCAACTTTTGCAACATATCAAGAAACTACTATGGATCCTCCTTATATTTGGATCCCAATAATAAAAAGGGATTTATCTATGTGAAATCCTGAATCCCAACTATAGCTGTATTTTCCAATTGAATAGTAGAGAAAATAACCTAGTGGTTGTTTTGAGAAGCTATAGAATGGTCTAGGGTCATGAAAGCGGCCTTGAATTTTGTGTAAAAGACCTGTTCATTAAGTAGGTCTTCCTGAATAGGAGGTGATGCAAGTTGATCTCCATTCCTTCTTCCATTATTTGTTCTAAGAATCATTGTTGTAAACAAAAAGAAGGATGGGTTAGAAAAAGGAATTCAATAGAGATCATGCTCTTTTGCATGACACAAACACTATAAAAAGGGAAACTTTCAAAAAATGACTCGTAGCCTATTTTCCATAAGTGTGGCGTTCTTCACACCTATGCACAAGACTCTAATAAATTTGGTTTTCAGATACCCTTGGGCACTTTAAAACTTTAGGATCTAATACCATGTTTTTGTCATGACCCAAGATTACCCCCTAGTCACATTAACAATGCTTATGGACATAAATGACCACAAGCTTACCCATGAGCTGGTGCCTATTCTGAACTCTGAGTAAAATAGTAATACATCACATGTACTGAAGATAAGCTGAGAAGATATTAAAGATTTAAATACTTACATATGTATAAATGACATATGTGAAATATCTGATTAAAATACTAAAAACTAAACTGCGTGCCTAAATCAACTTATAAAAACTAACTGACTATTTAATTGATTGACTGAAAGCCTCTAAACATTATGAGGAGTTGATGGGACCAACCCCCAACTATCTTCAACTGACTTAACTTAAGGAAATGCTAAATAACTGAGAAAAAACATTATGTCCATAATGGATTAGGAATCACCACAACTAATGTTGGGTAACACTAAGCTGTCTAAGAAACCGAGCATTCAAACCTATGTTATAAGACAATATAGTGCAAAGAAAAGTATACGATCAGTACTTAGAATGTACTAGCACATAAGATAAGGAATGACTAAAATACATGAGATAACTTGGCATAAATGCATAATCATGTAATATCTGGGAATGCAAGACCAAGCATAAACATAATACTGATATAACTTTAAATCTTAAAGATTGAAATATGTATAATTGAATAACTAATAATCTATAAGCTTGGTCAAGTAATCCTGATATGAGATACAATGAAGTATTGTCTGAAACTGTGGGTGCTATCATGTGACTAACATGACCCAATCTAAGCTAATCATGGTCTAAGCTATAATATTAGTTGAAAGGGTGTCAGTATTGTACCACCGGTACTAACATTACCTATATGAATTTATTAATTTGCTTTCCCAATGGACCAAGGTGTCAAGCCTAAACTGACTGGTGACCTTTGAGAAAAAGTCAAACCTATATGATAGGTGACATCTCATATCCTATGAAGGCTACATAGTTTTGGAACTCAGGTACTGCTGCTAATGATTTTACCTAAACTATCGGGGGAGCCATAATCTCCTTGTTTTGCTTGGTGCTAAATCCTAGTCCCAACTTAAGTGACACTAGTACTGAACTGATCTAAAGTCAAATGAATGTTATTTATGATAGTGCTCATCACGATCATAATTATTTAAGTATAATAATGAGGTTCCGATCTTAACTAACTTATTAAATGAAAACATAAAATTATGCAAAAGACATAGGTATCGGGTGTTCATAACCCGCCAGCATTCAATGATCATAAAATAAATATCAACCTTAAAATTGTAGTAAGGAATCATGGTTCAAATACTCAATACATAAACATTTCACCCAATAAGTGAGAAGCTTAAATTGGACATGAAAATGGGTAAGGTAGGAGAAACAATATTATTACATTGCTCAATTCATAACTATGGGATTTAAAAAGAAAATAATGGAACATGGCATAAAATCTTGTAACTCAAAATATGAATAGCTTAATTCACTTGAAAGAAATTGCAAACATGACTTTTAATTGATTTACGAAGGGATTCATAGATTAATTTCATAAAGTAGAATAAGATTGATACTCTTAAGTAAAAAATAGGGTTTTTAGGCTCAATGGGTGAAAGAAACTCATTAATGAATACCGATATACCTCAATAGGTAGTTTCTTGAAGATTTCTTGAGAAAAGGGCTTGGTTGTTGTCCTTGGGAAAAGAGGATGGTTTATTGAGATTAGTTTTGAGATAAAGGGGAAAATAATGTTCCTAGGAATTCTCGTAATTTTGTTATGGATAGTTGGGTTGAGGGGAAAAGAGCTAATTGGCCCTTGATATTCATTAACAATGATTAATATGAAATACCCTTGTTGTATTGTGACCCTTTCTTGGTTCAAAGCAATATCGCTATATGTCCCCTTTACTTGTGGAGCCACTCTTATGCCATAGGTCTATCATGAGGGATCTCGGCCTTCACTATCAAACATTCCCCAACCCCCTCCAAAAATCAAGAAACTTCCTTGAATTATACTTTTAACAACCCTAATAATGTTTCAACTCAAAAAGTAATGTCTTGGGGTCGATAAAGCAAAAATAAATTATTAAAAGTTTAGGGGTCCTTAAACTGACTAAGTTCTTAGCACAGTGAAAATATCAAATCTTGGAATCTTTAAGTATTCAACGATAACTAAACCTAGTATAGGATCCTATGGGATGTTATATTTGGCTTATTCTGTGGCTACTCCAAATAACCAATAGACTACTTCCCTAGATAATCCATTAAGGAATACAACCATAGTTGTTATCTTAGGTTTTACTCAAATTAATCCAATAGTGTTTTTTGGTCCAAGTCTGAAGAGGATCTATATAATTTTCTAAACTGCATGTAAAAGGTGACAAACATTATAGGTGTCACTACTAGTGACTGTGCCGACATAGTTTTTTATCAGTTACAAGGAGTAACTCCAACTTAGTTTAAGAAGTGGAAGGAGAATAGAGGTGTTGAGGCAGGGACTATATAATGGAATAAATTTTCAATGGATTTCTTGGACTAATTCTTCCCACTTAAGTTGAGAAAGTATAAGGTTCATGAGTTCAACAATTTGAAGTAAGGTAACATAAATGTAAAGGATTACTTACTCAAGTTCACTAAGCTGGCGGGCTATGCTCTGACTATGGTGGCCGATTCTAGGTCAATGATGAGTAAGTTCATATTAAGAGTATTTGAGAAAGTTGTCAAGGAGAGTAGAATAACTATGTTTATAAAGGAGATGGATCTTATTGCGATGATGGTCCATGCTCAGTAGATTAAGGAGAAGCATATTAACGAGGAGAAAGAAAGGAAGAATAAGAGAGACAAAATAGGTATCTTCAAATTTTCTCAATAGTGGTCTTTTGGCAGGATTTGTTCTTAGTACCATAAAATATTTTCATCTCCAACTCCATATTTTGCCAGTGCACCAGTGCCTAAGTTTAGGCAGGATAGTCAATATAGAGCGCAAAGCTCTATTTCCCAAAGTAGCATAAATAGTGGTCACACAAATCCTCTTTGCATAAAATGTGGTAAGAATTATCAGGGTAAAGCCAGAGCAAGTAGTGATGCGTGCTTTCGATGTTGCAAGTTAGGCCGCATAATAAGGGATTATCCATTAGATATATGGAAGGATAGAAGTGATCATCAGTAAGGCCAGACTAATATTTTAATAGCACCCACAGGTTGCCTTACTCAGTAAGGTGCTATATTCAATGCCACCTGTTGATAGAATCTGAATCAACTATATGCACTCCAGACTCAACATAATCAAGAAAGTTCCTTGTTATGGTTATTGGTCCGTTACAAGTCTTTAATCGTTATGTTTATTCATTGTTAGACCCGACATCTTTACTTTCCTTTGTAACACCTTATATATTGGTTGATTTATATATACGTTAAGGAATATTAGTAGAGCCTTTCTTAGTGTCAACCCCAGTGAGTAGTTCTATTGTAGCCAAATGGGTATAATAAAATTTCCTGATCACAGTGTCTCAGAAATTTACTTCTGTTAAACATATAGAGTTACCGATGACTAATTTCGATATTATTCTCTACAAGGATTGTCTGCACTCATGCTATGCCTCAGTTGATTACCAAAATAGAATTATCCAGTTCTAGTTTCCTAATGAGCCCATTATTGAATGTAGGGGTGGTACTTGAATGCTTAAGGGTCAATTTGTCTCACATATTAAGGCAAGAAAGATGATATCAAAGGGATGTATTTACAATCTCGTTTGAGTCAAAGACTTATATTTTAAAAATTTGAGTCCTGATTCAATTCCAGTAGCAAATATTTTTCTAGAATTATCCCTGAGGATCTTCTCAGAGTTCCTTCTAATAGGAAAATTAACTTTAGAATAGATCTCCTCCAAGATATCTAACCTATCTCTATTCCACCTTATAGAATTTCTCCAGTTGTGCATAACAACTTATAGAAATAGTTAAAAGATCTCTTAAATAGGGGTTTCATCAAGACTAGTGTTTCTTTATGAGATGCTTTAGTTCTCTTCGTGCACAATAATGATGGTTTCCGCTTAATATACATTAACTACCATCAGTTGAACAATGCTAGAATCAAGAATAAGTATCCTCTCCCCAGAATTGATGACTTATTCGACTAACTTTAAGGTGTAAGATATTTCTCTAAGATATACCTGGCTATCATTAGCTGATAGTCACAGAATGTGAAATCCTGAAGACGACCTTTAGAATTTGCTATGGTAACTTTGAATTTCTAGTTATGTCTTATGTACTAACGAATACGCCTGTAGAATTTATGGAGTTGATGAATAGGGAAATCAAGAAGTACTTGGACATGTAAATCATATTCTTCAAAGATGATATCCTTGTCAATTCTCATAGTAAAAGTGATCATCCAAACCATTTGAGGGTTAAATTCCAGACCCTTAAAAATCATCAGTTATTTGGTTAAGATCTGTAGCTTTCCTTGGTTATAATTTTATTGATGATGGCATTCGACTTGATCCTCAAAAGACCAAAGTAGTGATAAAATATCTTAGACCTATCTCTTTCTCAAACATTAGGAGTTCCTCAATTTTGATGGTTATTATGGATAATTTGTTGAAGAATTTTTTTCTATTTCTTCTCTTATTTCTCAATGAACTCAGTAGAAAGTCAAATTTTAGTGGTCAGTTTCCTGCAAGAAGAGTTTATAGGAGTTGAAGACTCGACTACTTCCACTCCAGTCATAAATTTACCAGAGGGTTCAGGTGGATTTATAGTTTATTATGACACATCTAGAGTTTGTCTTGGTTTTGTATTGATGCATATAGGTGAGGTCATAACCTATGCCTCTAGACATCTTAGACACTATGAGAAAAAGTACCTAACTAATGAGCTTGAGTTAGCAGCAGTTGTGTTTGCCTTAAATATTTGGAGGAATTATCTATATTGGGTTCATGTTGACATATTCATGAATCATAATAGTTTACAATATGTGTTCACTCAGAAGGATCTAAATCTTTATCAAAGAAGGTGGATCAAATTATTGGTGGACTGTGATATGAGTGTCACATATCACATGGGTAAGGCTAATGTAGTGGTCGATGCCCTTAGTATATTGTGTATAGGGAGTGTTGTACATAAAGAGAATGATTAAAAGGATTTAGTTTGTGAGGTTCATCAGCTTGCGAGGTTAGGTGTTTGGTTGGTTTATTCTACAGAAGGTAGTATATGGATTAATTCTTTGTAATATTTGATGGATGCCAAAGTGAAAGGAAAGCAAGATAATGATCCATTTTTTTTCAAGCTGAAGAAGGGACTTCAAGTTCAAAATGTTGAGATTTTCTCCCAAGAGGGGAGATGGTGTGGTTTGTTTTCCAAGGTAGGTTATGTGTTCCATATGTTAATGGGATGAGACATTGAATATTTGCTGAAACACATGGCTTGTGATATTCTATAACAACCCAAAATCCCCCGTTGGGACGCTACATGATACCTAGGGTCATGAGTGACCCTACGTTAATCCTTCACTCAGCATAACACATAAATAATTGAATATAATGCATAATCTAGATGAATAAAACAGAATATAATTCTTATGAATTTGCTCAATACAAAATTGAAGTCACAAGGTTACAACTCTACCTTTACATCAAAATGAAACTCAATACAACTACTCCTATCAACTATCTATGAAGCCTCTACTGGTACTAACTATGGGTATTTAGGTGATGACTCCCAATCACCCCAACTCACTTATTCATGGCCCTGAATCAAAAGGAACCATCACCTGATGAGTGGAAGCGGTGAACTGATGGAATATGGTACATATGCTATAAGCATTACCTATATTATGAGATAATGTAGCATAGAGATGTATATGCAAATCAGTACTTTGGAATGTACTGAGTACGTGGGGGTGAATGCATATGTATAAAATAGTGTCTATCTTCTTCAATCAAATTAGGTATGCAGTATGAGATGACTCACATGGCTTGAAAAAGTATAAAATATAAAGCTTATAAATCATTAAGAATGAGGCATGTAACACAAATCTCCTGAGTCATCATTATTCAACTTCAAAATTGGAAATCTTCTCTTATGCTCAATAGTCAAAGGTAACAGGGATTTTAAACAATAAATTCAACTCATGCATCTGCCTCATACAGAGTAAAAGTTCCTCAATGCTCAATATCTCATAATTATTTAGAAACTCATATACTTGGAATTCAAAATCATAAAACTTGAAAACATACTTGAAGACATTTTATTCACTTTAGAAAATATCTTATCTCAAATTAATACCTTGATTAGGGAATATCTTTGCAGTTCAACAATTTAGGAAAACTGATGGAATATGGTACATACGCTATAAGCATTACCTATATTATGAGATAATGAAGCATATAGACGTATATGTGAATCAGTACTTTGGAATGTACTGAGTATGTGGGGGTGAATACATATGTATAAAATAGTGTCTATCTTCTTTAATCAAATCATGTATGCAGTATGAGATGACTCACATGTCTTGAACAGGTATAAAATATAAAGCTTATAAATCATTAAGAATGATGCATTTAACACAAATCTCGTGAGTCATCATTATTTAACTTCAAAATCAAAAATCTTCTCTTATACTCAATACCTAAAGGTAACAACAATTTTAAACAATACATTTAACTCATGCATATGCCTCATAAAGACTAAAACTTCCTCAATGCTCAACATCTCACAATTATTTAGAAACTCATATACTTGGAATTCAAAATCATAAAACATGAAAACATACTTGAAGGCATTTTATTCACTTTAGAAAATATCTCATCTCAAATCAATACCTTGATTAGGGAATATCTTTGAAATTCAATCATTTAGGAAAATAGCTTATAGGGAAGGAAAAAAAAGTTTAATTTTAAAGTTAGGCAAGGGAGGTTTGGGTAATTGACATAAACTATGCGAGCTAAATGGAGTCCAACATTTTTATCCTACTAAGGAAGAGATCCCACATTGGGGAGGAGTGTCATACTCTTGTCAAGGAGTATAACCTATGTCTAGTGATCACTAAACAAAAATCATCATAGAGCACACATAATCAAATTGACATCAGGCCCACTCATAATCATAATATAATTAGCCTCAGGCTCACATCCTATGAAGGCACGTAGTTTTTGGGGTAAGAAACTATAGTATCTTAGCCGCTCAGTGCTAAATAATACTCCCTTTTGATTATCTGCACTCATCTCATAAAAATCCACTTTTAAAAAAATCTCATGGTTCACCACGAACCCATTAATCAAATTAATAATCTCATATAGTAAATTGGATTTCAAAGCTTTTGGATAACTACGTTAATTCAATTTTTCAACTATGTCAAAATACTCAAATCATGGGTGCTTATAGCACGAGAGTTCATAATTTCATAAGTCTCGAATACGGCTTACTAACCTATAGTTCAATTTCAAGTTAAAGCTTATCAAAAACATAATATATAGCATATAGATTCATAAATCATGTGGAAATCTGGAAATTACAGCAATTCATCTCAAAATCCAAATGTAGTCATATGCTTCAATATCTCAACATTTCAAATATAAGCTTCTCAAGGAGTAAAGTCATGGGGTTTATCCAGCTGTAAAAACTTAAGAAAACATGTATAAATCATGCCATTTAACTCTGAATTCATGAGAAATATCAATATAATGAATTCAATAAATATGGGTGAAAACCCCAATTCAAACTCATGTAAAATCACCATAATTTCAGCAAAATCATGATGTAAATAAACATTTTGGGAACAAGGCTGAAAGGGTTACCTTTGTTCAAAACCCCACATACCTTGAATTAGAAGCTTTGGGTGAATTCTCACTTTTGGAACTATATTCTTGCTCTAGAATAAGGCATCTTGAGTTCCTTGACTTGGATAGTTGAATCTTGACTCAATTTAGAAAATCCACGGTGGATTCCTGAGATTCATGGAAGAAGTTTTAGATATTTAGGGTTTTTATTGAGAGAAAAATTGAGAAAACCCTTACAGGATGCTTGTAAATGGCTTTGATTTAGTGTTTTCATGATTTTACAAACTTGGAAAAAAATCCAAAATGCCTTTTTAAACATCTATGGAAAACTAAAAAAATTGAACTAGAACCCGATTTCACTAGCCTTCACGATGCACCACTAATCGCACTGGCTTACTGGAATTTGACAATTGGGAAATTGGCAGCCTCTGCGACATGGAGCCATTACATTTCCCACTGGTTGGGACCTGGGAATCCTCCACGACGTACCATAATAGCGGAGTCCCATTGTAAATTGACAATTGCTAAATCAACCATCTCCATGATGCTCCAATCACCTAAATAGTGCAGTTTTATAGCTAAGGCTTAAATTTGCCATAACTTCTTACCTGAGTGTCTGATTTGGGCAAATCCTATATCGATGGTTAACATGTTACTTATTTAGGAAGCAATTTCTCAATCTTTTATGGACAAAATCACACCTCACTTGACATGCCCTATGTCTTAAACTATGAGGGAACTTTATAGGGCCTTACATATTCTATCCACCCAAGAGACACTACGATGTACCATAATCTGTAGGAAATCTATTGGTGAAGTGGAATGAAGAAAGGTAATGTGGAATTTGTGGCTAATAATTTGATTTGTCAATAGGTTACTTTTGGGGACCAGAGGACTAGTGGTATGCTTCAGGAGTTTAGCATCCCTATATGGAAGTGGGAAGTGGTGAACATGGAATTTGTGATGGGGTTACCTCGTATGCATTGTCAATATAATTTGATTTGGATTATTGTATGTAGAATGACCAAGGAAGCTCATTTCTTCCCAGTTCATACATCCTATTTACCTGAGAATTATGCTAAACATAATTCTAGGGAATCGGTAAAGTTTTATGGTGTTCCACTGACCATCATTTTAGATAGTGGTACTTAATTTATCTCTCACTTTTGAAGGCTTTTTAGAAAGGTCTTTGTACCCAAGTTCATCTCAATATAGCTTTTCACCCTCGAAAAGATGGTCAGGAAGAGAGGACCATCTAGACCATAGGAGATACGTTGAGGGTTTGTGTTAGTGACATCAAGTATAGGTCGGATGATTGCTTATCTTTGATTGAGTTTACCTAGGATAATATCTATCACTTCGGTATTAAGATGGCTTCCTATGAGGCTCTCCACATAAGAAGGTATAGATATTATATTGGATAGTTTGAAGTATGTAAGGCTACTTTGATATGGCTAAATTCAGTTTATAAAGCAATGAGGAATGTAATGTTAGTTGATCTGAGAAAGGCTGAAAAAAACATAACATCGTCAAAAATCCTATGTAAATATGAGGTGAAGAGATCTTTAATTTGACATTGGTGACTTAGTTTATTTGAAAATTTCATGGATGAAAGGGGTGAAGAGATTCAGTAAAAATAGGTAATCTCTGTCTATGCTATATTGTCCCATATACGTTCTTGAGTTATTTTGGAAAGGTAGCTTATGTGTTAGAGTTGCCTACATTTTTGGCATCAGTGCATCTGGTGTTTTATGTCTCTTTGCTGAAGAAATGTATTGGTGGCACAGATCATTGTTCCTATAGAGAGTATAGGCATAAAAGATAGCCTTTCCTATGAAAAAAATTAGAAGTTGAGCTCCTTGACCATCAGAATCGTAGCCTGAGGAATAATGAAGTCCCTTTGGTTAAGGTTCTATGGAGAAATTTGTCCTTTGAGGGAGCTTCTAGGGAAGTAGAAGCAGATATACAAGCCAAGTATCCCCATATTTTCTCTATGAAATCTAATTCAGCTTGAGGTAATGGTTTCTCTCAAATAAAATCTCTTGTTTTCTCTCAACTATCCAACCATCCTCATGTCATAGCATGTATTCATAATTTTAGTTTAGTCCATATGTCATTGTTCATATTCACTTTCTTAATCATGATTCAGCTCATAATTATTCAATGCATAATCTTAATCTTCTCAATATCTCAGTTCAGATAGTTTTATTAGTGGATGAATGATCCCAAGGTGGGTAATTATAATACCCCGCAAGATCCTAGAAAAGTTTTAAGTTGTATGTCTTATGTTTATAAGTCCTAAGGCATTTATTTTACTCTAAGTACAAGAGACTTAGCAATTTAAAGACCGCAAGATTTCAAAATTTTCATTTTGGGCCTTCTCGAGTTACAAACATTGATTCATATGTTGAAATATGTTTAGGTATGTTAAAAGGGTCATCAAGGAGAGTTTTGGAATCTTTGATAGAGGTTTAGGGCAATTTCAGACCACAGAGGAAGTAAGCCTCCGTGACTTGGTCTTTTTATGAAGGATGAACCACCACAAAAAATAGAGTGTCATTGATATTAGTCTCTAAAAAACACGTCATCATAGAGGCTAGTCTCCTCGATAACCTCTGTGCCATAGAGGTTGTGTTTTCCTGCATTATAATTAAAGGTTCAAGGGGCATTTGGGTCATTTTCCTTACCCCAAACACCCAAATCACTACTTAAAACCCGAGAGGGGTTTAGTTTGCCCCATTCCTTATTAGTTAACAACATGAAATCATTCCCTATTCATAAGAACACAATATTTCAAGTTTCTTCCAACAGTTCAACAATTTAGTGGTCCCAATTCCAAGTCTTCTTCAAGAATTCAAGCAACTCGTGTATATAGGATATTCATCAGTGGGTTCATTCAACCTATTGAGTCCAAAGAACCCTTGTATTTTATGTATAAACCTTTTTTCCTTCTTTTTATAAAATTCCAATATTAAGTATGAATTTACTCAATATTCTTATAGTAGTTTTTAATTCAAGCCATGCGAATATGTATGCCCATATGAATTTTATTATTATTTGCTTTAAATTTATATCACCCATATCATGTTCAGTTGATAGCATGTACACTTACAAATAAATGAGTTAAACTATATGAGCATGTTGTCCTAATAATTTTAAAATATTCCCATATGTATAATCATGGATTACATTAGTTAGGGATATATATTCTATGTTTTCGATCTTTGAATCATGAATTCCCATATAGTGTTCTTAAATAATGTCATTATATTTCAAGATTATTCAATGATAGATGGCTATGAACACCCAATACCTATACATTTATACATGTCCATTTAGAGTCACATGTTCATGATAAGAACATATCAGTAACACAAAATATTAAATGAATAATGATACCAGTGTCATTCAATTTTGAGTAACATTAGTAGCAACCCCTAGGTTCCATACCGATGGCACCACCCTAGATTATGAGGGGTTCACTGTTAGTAGAGCCATGACACCTTCGTCCTTTAAGATATCAGCATTGTACATCCATATCATCATCTATGTGTTGGTACCCCAGCAAAGTGCCAGCACCTATCCCACTGGGTTTATAGGTTGGACCCTGATACCTCATATTGGGGAATGTTGGTTATAGTTATCTACCATAATCTCCAATCAGTATTAAGACTATATCACCTCAGGTTTGCATGAAAAAATTTAAGTTTATTAGTTATTCAATTATTCAGTTTACGAATTATTTTATTTCAAGTTTTACTTGGTCTTATATTCTTCTTACATGTTTATGTATTTATGCCCAATACTTATATGTATCTCAATTGTCTTTATCTTATATACCAGTACATTCCAAGTACTGATTGTATACACTCTTTTGTACTATATTTATTTCACAATATAGGTTCATACGCTATGTTCCTCGGCCACCCTTAGTTAATCTAGTTGAACTCAAAATTAGTTGTGCTGAGTCCTTATCCTTGAAGAAAAGGTTATTTGCAGTTATTTTTTGTACTTTCTTTATTTTAGTTAGTCAGAGTTAGTTGGAGTTTTGTCGTATGAACTCCTCATGTCTCAGAGGCTTTTAGATATTCGGTCTTGTTTTTAGTTTTATCAGTAGTTCAAACACATTGGTATTTGTTTCAGTATTACATCTTAATATAATTTTGTTTAGATTATCTTCAGCACATATTGTTTCATTATCATCTTTTCTAGTGCTCACAGTAGATACTAGATCATGCATTAATTGAGGATCACTGGTCGCCTTAAGAACCGGTTTACTACTACAGGGTAGCCTTGAGATGTGACAGACTGACAGTTTGGTTACTGGACATTTGTTAGGTTTTTGCAGCTAATTCCCTATTTTAGAGTCTTTCCTGGTTCCAGATGGCCATAAAGTGAAAACTTTATTTGAAAAACCTCTTCTGGACAATTCCAGCAGCTTTGGAACATCGATTTTAGGCTAGCTAGACTCTTGGTTTGTGTCCTAAGACACCCAGACTCATTTTGACCTATATATAAAAAAGTTAGGAAAATTAAAGTTTGGTGTGGCACCCACTAATTGTCAAAACGACCTTGGATGGGAATTTTGACTACACCATGGAGTCTAAAATATCAAAATTTGTAGGGTAGCATAGTATGTTGTAGATACGGGATTCCAAATGATCCCCAAGGGCTTGGCGGACACTTGGAAAATTTAAAGTCTCTGTTAACACTAGTGCACTCGCTGATAGCAATGCTAGGGTTTGCAATTCGACACCCTTGGCAGGTACCAAGTATTGTAATCAGAGTGCATGTCACACTAGAGATTCACACTAGCAGCTACCACATGTGGGGATCATGAAGGTCGGTCGTGATTGCGGTACCAGAACACCTAGGAAAGGTATAAAAAGACCTTGTTCATATTTTTTTACCATTCCACATCCATTCTCAATAGATTAACACTTTGAATATTGGGTAAAGCTTAGGAGTAACTATGCTAGGTGATTTGGGACCTTGGGTATTGATTATTAAGCGATTTTCCTTTGACTTGAGCTAAGATTCCTTATCATTCATAGTGTATTTTCTCATTTCTTGTTCAAAATCTCTAAAACTTTGTGACTTGATTTTAGCAACAATGAAGCTCATATTTTACGCTTTTTTATGGTCACTAGACCTTGATCATGAGGAAATGTTGAGTTTGCTTTAGAAATCCAATTTCTGTAAGTGGGACTTGTATGGGATTTTTGAGTAATTTTTGACTCGAAGCACAATGGTGCAATATAGGTATCATCGTTCTTATATTGATTAATAGATTATGATTTTGATAGCATGGAATCTTGTATAATGACTTCTTTATGTTATCTTACATCTTATCATATTTATATCATGAATTAGCTCAGTTGACTTCGTTATGTTAACTTACATCTTATCATATTTATATCATGAATTAGCTCAGTTGACCGATGGTGCCTATTGAGTACCCATGATTTTTGTACTCACACTAAACTTTTTTACCCTTTTTGTGGAGATATAAATACTAGTTGGCGCCATTGATTTGTCAATCATGTTGTATTTGATTATGGAGAAAGGATGAGCTCTTGGAATTGGAGTTTCCCACTTTCTTTTATCTATCAATGTCTCGTCTTTAACTCTAAGAAAGTATCGTATTGACTATTTTAGAACTTTGGTTGAATTTATAGTAGCTCTTGTACTAGCTCTACCCAGTTGTGGGATATTTATCTGTATTGTCAGCCACCTTTTAATCTATTTCTATTGCTTTACTTATTTATAACTTTCAACTTTTGTTATTTCCTCTTATTGGGTACTTTCCACTAAATTAGCCTATTGCATTTTCCTCTAGGCTAGGGTTTGGCTTATCAACTAGAGGGATTTGGTAGGTGCTATCATGACTCATAAATTGAGTTTTGATCATCTCACTAACCCTTGCTAATCTCTAGATCCTCTTTATCTCATCTAGTCGTATAACCATGGCATAGCAGGATACTGTATAAAATTGGATATTTTACTGTAACACCCACGCTTTTTCTTACCTTGAAAATCATCTCAAGGATGTTAGAACTTTCTTTGAAATAAGAATTCATGCTTATAAATGTAGTGTTTCCATAAATTTCACTTGCTATCACGTGGGAATTTGAATAAGCTTTCTATTGATATATAATTCACCCAAATCCGATACCCAAGTGAAGAGTTAGAGCCGTTTTAGTGAGACAATATTTGACTTGAGCCTCCAGCGCGTCGCAGAGATAGCTCCAATGGCATTTTTGAAATTCTAGTGTTGCTCCACAATAATGGCGCATCGTGCCAAACTTTAAGGACATAGACAAGGTGTCAATGCTATAGCTTTGAGTCATGCCACCGTACAGTTTCTCAATTGTCTATTTCCAGTGACATGGCATGAGAACGCCGCGTTGTGCCAAGGGCCCAACTCGAGAAATTTTACTGAAAATTTAGTGACGTGTCCACGGTTAAAAGGGTCAACTTCCTGCCCCTATATAATCCTTTTAACACGTGATTCAGGCACTTTTCACCCAAAACATATTAGTTTCTCTTAAGTTTATGTCAAAAACAAACTAGGGTTTCTATTAGGGATTTAAATTTAGGAAAGTTTCAAAAACAATTTTCATGAAATCACAAACTAAGGTATGTATAGTGTTCATTCGAAGACTCCTTTCATCCATGAAGTCCAAGAATCATTTTTAACTACAAGTTATGGGTGTTCTTCATGTTTTCATGATTTGTATGTTCTCTTTCATGTTGATAAATTAGGAATTGATTTCTATTCAATGATTTGATGATAAATTCCATGTGGGTTGATTATTTTAGATAATGATTTATGATATCTCATGACTAAAACCATGTATGATGAAATTGGAATTGAAGCATGATGCTTAATTGTTGGATAATGTGTTTACATGTACGATGCCTGTCATATGTTCGATAAAATGCCTAGAAAAAGGAAATTTGCCTAACTAGCATGATATCATGAAAATCCCCATAAATGTACAAGCTTATGCCAATTGGGCGTTTGATGAAATGCTTCAATAAATATATTGTAGTGATTATCATGTATTCAAGAATATAAAGTCATGTTAGTTTCCTTCCAACAAGTCCTGGGGGTACTTGTACCAGAAATATTAGTAGTGTGCCTAGATCCATCTCAGGTTTTCACGTTACTATAATACCCTAATTTTTTTAACAGAATTCTACACGGTGCTCATGACCCAAAGGACCACAAGCTAACCCATGACTGATATCTGTACCTGTATACTGGATAACATATCATAAAATATAGAACTATGAACATGAAAGGCCATAAGGTTCGAACTGAATAAACGTCTGATAACAAAATGTCTAAAAAAGGCACAACAATACCACAATAAAACTGTAATAACTGTTTGACATGCTGTAGTCTGAAAGCCTCTAAACTATCTAAATAAGGAGTTGATGGAACATATCTCCAACTAACTCCATCTAGCAACTAAATAGTAAATGTAACAATAATAATATTGTCCTCGAATGAGAAGGACTCATTGTAAACTCTGAACACTGAAATGCTACTACTGATCTGGAGCTCATGCCTCTGAACCTATGATGTAATATATGAGAAAGCACCATAGCACAAATCCGTCAGTATGTCTGAATGTACTGAGTATATGAGTTAGGTAGGCTAAATTCAAACGGTTATATGCTTGAACAATACTGACTAATATGAACGTTAGAATACATATATGCATACATAATTGGAACTAAACTCGTGGAGATACTGACTACTGAATCTGAATACTGACAATATGAGTGTACTGATACTGAGATACTAAATAGTGAACGTATATTTTTGACAGTTCAAATTATGAAGAATTGGTTTGGTTTACTTTGTCTGACAGTCCTAAAGTTGAATACTGATATCATAAATTTTGATAACTGATATGACTGATACATGAGTTCAGAAAACTGATATAGCAAATATAACTGTGATGATCATCCTAAACGATGTAACTGATACTAAGTGACTGTATCTGACAGTCTAAGTTCTGATGGCACTATCTTAGTTCCGTTCTACTTGGAGTAACTATATCTGAGATCAGTCCTATCTAGCGGGTGATCATGAGTATACTGATAATAAGGATTATTTGACTTAGTCTGAGATCAGTCCTATCTAGTGGGTGATCTTTAAATCTAATGATTCTGATACTGATTAATCATAGTTGAGATCATTCCTAGCTAATGGGTGATCTTGAAGTCTATTTGTAATGATAAGCGTTGACTGTATCTAACATTACTCAATTTGTACTACTAAGTTGAGTTGACAGTGTCTTACAGTCCTGAATCTATAATTGAAACTGTGGGATATGTTCATCTAACCAACATTCCCCAAGCTAAACTGACTGGGGTCCAATCTCTGCCCTGACTGGAAGGGTGTCAGTACCGCGCCACCAGTAAATACATCTGCTATGGATTCATTCCTAATCTAGCGAGTGACTCCAGGGATCAGTCCTATACATATAAATGTGCTAACGGCTGACCCCTAAGTATGTCAGTCCTATCTAACGGGTGACATCTTGTACCTATGCAGGCTAAATAGCTTTGGAACTTAGGGAGTGCTTCTAAGGATCTTAGTCCTAATCTAGCGGGTGAGTCCCCATCCCTAGGCTTACTCGGTGCTGAATCCTACTCCCATATGAAAGACACTAACTGAATAAATGGGCTAAACCAAATAACTTGACTAAACTAATTTGTTGAACTGATACTGATTAACTGAACTGAAAATAGTGGTGTTATTTAGCGAAAGAAAAATTGAGTTTACTGGATTCTGATGACGGATGGAATATAATGATTTCTGAGGACTGATTAATAGTACTAAAGTTATTGAGATTTATTGTGATTACTGAGGTTACTGAGCACTGAGATTACTAAGAATACTGAATTACTGAGATTACTGAGTTTTCCTGAGTCACATGGCTGACTGATTTCTCTAGATCATAGCTTGACTGAGAGTATCGTGAAAGCATGACATGGCTCTTGGTACAAAACTATATTTTTTGGGAATGAATACCCCCAGAACTCAATGGAATGAAACTGACTCACACATGACACGACTTGATCACAACATCGAAGTCCACAATTAAAAATATCATAAGTAGAGGATATTATATGTCATGTATTTATTCAACATCTCAAACATGGTAGGGTAAAGCATGGATATATTTCATGTACATAATTCATATCTCCGTTATCATATATGCTTCATACCATAACAATAACATCACATAAATAGCATGGAAATCCATATTGAAGTGTATAGCTAACATGGACTTGTCATTTAGATATCATGGAATCATGTAAATATGAATTTCTAGCATCCTAGGAATTTTATCAAACACCTTTCATGCATTCTTTAAGGCATAGGTGGATTTCATACTCGCATCATATCAAACCACCCAAAGTTTATATTTTTCAACTAAAAACTACATATATTCCATGAAAACACCTTTACATATTATCTTGAAACTTAAACAACAATCATCAACAAGTACATACTCATATCACCACAAAAGTTTACAAAACAACATTTAAAAACATTATTATTAAGCTCTATGAACGAATTGAATCCATAGAAGAACACTACGCATACCTTAGATAAAGAATTCGTGAAGATTGATGGCGAAATTTCCTGGAAATAGACTCTTCTATGAAAACCCTAGGGCTTGTTCTTGAGAGTTTTGATCTTAAGAAAAAACCTTAATCTTGTGTTTGAGAGTGTATGAGAGAGCTTTTTGAGATGTTTAACTAAAGATAATAGAACATAATACGCTCCTTGAGGGTTATAAGTCATGGGAATTGAAGGACAAAGACCAAAATACCCATACTAAAATAAATTCCCAGTTGCTGAAAATCATTGCTGACTACATTTGTGACAAGGCGTAAAAAATATGACAAGCCATCAAAAATGTCGTCACACAGGAGATGGAATTGACAGTTTATGCCTAATTCAAATGACATTTTTGATAAGGCATCAAAAATGTGGTAAGATACCACGTATGTCATCACACAGAAGCTGGATTCTTCCTAAGGCTCACGACCATCGCGATAGGGCATCACAAATGTGGTTAGCTACCATGAATGTTGTCACTTAAGATCTTGTTTCTACCTAAGGCTAATGACCTTTGTGATAGGTAATCACAAATGTGGTAAGCTACCACAAATGTATTCACTTAAGAGTTGGTTTCTATCTAAGGCTGATGACCTTCGTGATAGGGCGTCACAAATGTGGTAAGCTACCATAAATGACGTCACTTAGGAGCTAGTTTCTGCCTAAGGATAACGGCCTTCGTGGCAGGGCATCACAAATGTGGTAAGCTACCACAAATGTCATCAGTTAGGAGCTGGTTTCTACCTAAGGCTGGCGACCTTCATGATAGGGCATCACAAATGTTGTAAGCTACCACGAATGTCGTCACATTGTTTCCAGCCTGACATACTGGAGTAAAATAGGAATAACTCTTTGCTACGATATCAGAATTAGGCAAAATTGGTATCGTTCGAAATTTAATTCAATCATATATCTGTTGATAGGTCATGAGAAGAAAACTTCCAAGTATAATGAGAGATATGCTTCTTTGAACTTAACTATAGCAATATCCTTCCCAAGAATTCTATCTGTAAGGAATGTTTTGATTCATCTGGTACATGGAAGTTATTTTAAGACTTAATATACATCTAACCTACTCATAAAACTATAAAATAACCATGATGTACAATGCATGAGCTTGGTACATGGCTCTAATATTGGTTTTGATTTTTTGGGGTATTACAGATACTCTCAGTCAAGCTATGAAATCTTAGACTTCAGATAGTCTTATGACTAAGGAAAAATCTCTATGATCTCATGACTCACTCAGTTGTCAGATATCAGTAGTAATTCGTCAGCCACAAAAATTTACTAAATCAGTCCATGCTTAGTTTAGTTCAGTAAATCATGTTCAGTGTCCATTTTGATGGAAGTAGGAATTAAAACCTAGTGAATGCAAGGATGGGGACTCACCTGTTATATGAGGTTGTAAATCCTAGAAGAAATCCATGCATTCTAGAGCTATGTAGCCAGCATAGTTTGAGACATCATAGCCTACTATATGAGGGTAGATGAGGTGGCTTAACCTTTTATGTGAGGGTTCCCACCATTCTCTCTATAGTTACCTGTTATATGAGGGTTATATATATGTTTTCCTTACCAGTGGCGCGGTATTGACACCCTTCCAATCAGGGCATAGATTGGACCCCTACTCAGCTATTATAGTACATTTGGGGTGTGTCGGTTAGATAATACTTCCCATAGTTTTATGTTACAGAATGAGGACTTTCAGATACAGCCAATCAGTCTCAGTAATGAACTCAGATAGTTCTTCAAATTTCAGGACTATCAAACACAATCAACTCAGATATAGTATAGAACTTAGATAGTTCCATCAGATTCAGGACTGTCAGCTATAGTCACCCACGTTATCAATAATACTCAGATAAAGTCACCGATATTATCTGTTATATTCAGATATAGTCATTCATGTTATCAGTTATGTCATGTTATCAGTATCCAGACTCAGTACTCATACTACTGCGGTATCAGTATCATGTTATCACGTTGTCAGTTATAGTTATGTATTTATGCATATATTCTCACGTCCATGTTAGACAGTCATTTAGCATTATTCATGATGCAAACCCTTGCATATAGCCTACCTCACATTTATACTCATTACATATGTACTGACACATTCGTGCTGTGGTGCTTTCTTTTTATGTTACACCATAGCTTCAAATACATGAGGTCTAGATCAACAGTAGATTCCAGATTAAACAGTCAGAGTAGAAGTGAGTCCTTATCCTTCAAGGGCACAATGATTTTCTAGTGTCTCATTAATTAGATTATTAGTTGGAGTTAGTTGGGGGCATGCCCCATCAACTCCTTATTTGGATTCTTCAGACAGTAGAGGCTTCCAGATGAGATGCTGACTAGATAAAGACTATTATATTTAAGACTTTAGTTTTCTTTTGGATATTCTATTACCCTACAAAAATATTACGTTATTCAGTTATGTTAATGATCAAACCTTAAGGCCTTTCATCACATATTTCTACATTATTATGTTATCTTATGTAGTATAAAGGTACATATATTAGTCATGGGTTAACTTGTGGTCCTTTGGGGTCATGAGTATCGTGTAGCATTCCAGTTCAGCAACTCGGGTAATTACAAATTTGATGTCAGAGCCTAAGGTTCAATAGAGTCCTAGGAAGTCAGAAAGCCGCATCTAGTAGAGTTTTGTATATGGGTGTGTTTCATGCCACATTAATGTGCAAGAGGCTATGAGATGTTTACGAATAGTTTCCCTTCTTTCAGTATTCATGTCATGCCAGTGAGCATAGTCATAAGTCAGTCTTTCAGTCTAATCCGCTACTTCTCTTTATTTCAGAATATGCCTCCTAAAAGAAGAAATCAGTCAACCACTCATCCCAAATAACCTTTGGGCGATCATGTTTCTCATGTGAAGTTCAGGACTGCATTTATCACTCTTTCTCAATTATTCATTGCTCCTAATGAATGGAAAAAAGTTGTTTCGGCCAACCCCAGCTAGGATTTGGGACTTTACCCGAATGAATCCTCCAACCTTCCTCGGGTGTAAAGTACATGAAGACCCTTAGGAATTCTTGGATCGAGTTCGAAAAGTGACAGACGCGTTGGGGATGACTACTGTTGAGAGTGCTAAGCTAGCTGCATACCAGTTGCAGGATGTGGGTCATACTTGGTTCAAATAGTGGAAGTCCGAATGAATAGTTGATGCAGGTACTATAGAGTGAGAGGAGTTTATCACTGTATTCTTAGACAAATTCTTTCCCCAAGAGCTTAGAGAAGCCAAGGTGCTTCAGTTCATCAACCTCAGGTAGGGCAATATGATAGTGAAAGAGTATTCTTTTATGTTTACTAAATTATCCAGGTATGCCCCTTATTGCAGACAGTAGATCCAAGATGAGTAAGTTTGCTTTAGGAGTGAACGACAGCATGGTTAATGAGTGCAAATCCAATATGCTGAATAGTGACATGACCTTAGCTAGACTTATGGCCTATGCTTAGCAGATAGAGGAGAAGAAGATTAAGCAGAGGGAGAAACAAAATAAGAGATCGAAGACAGGTAATTTAAAATTCACTCAACCTAAATTAGAAGAAGGAAATCGTTCTTATTTTTGTCCTAATTCATCAGTTCCAGCACCCTCTATAGCCAGTGCTCCAGTTCCTAAGTTTAGAGAGGGTAACAAAGATAGAGTGCAAGGCTCTAAGACTCAGGGCTGTGTTAATAGTGCCAGTACCTATCCTCTTTGCCAAACTTACGGTAAGCACCATCAAGGTATGTGTAGAGCAAGTATTGGCATTTGTTTTGGTTGTGGAAAGCCAGGCAATAAAGTTAGAGACTGTCCGCATCCAGGTCCTCAAAGACAACAGGATCGCTCTTCATCTCAGTCTGGTCACCCAAATCAGTAGGGTGCCACTTGTAGTGCTTATTCGTGCGCATGATTCTCTCAAAATGTGCATTCATTACTATCAACTCACTAAGGTAATGGTTAAGAAAAAGTATCCTATTCCCAGAATCGATGACTTGTTTGACCAACTTCAGGGTGCCAGTTACAGAGTTAGAGAATGCGACATCCCAAAAATAACTTTCGATACACGGTCCGGTCATATCTAATTTCTAGTCATGTAATTTGTCTTACCAATGCCCCAAAAACTTTCATGGACATGATGAACCATGTGTGCAGAAGTACTTAGACATGTTTATCATAGTCATCATAGATGATATTCTGGTCAATTCTTGCACAGAGCGAGATTATGCAGACCATCTCAGAATAGTACTCCAGACTCTCAGAAATCATCAGTTATTTACCAAATTCAATAAATACAAATTTTAGCTAAGATCCATAGCATTCCTTGGCCATATTGTTTCCGGTAATAGCATTAGAGTAGATTCTCAAAAGATTAAAGCAGTAAGAAACTGGTCTCGCCCTATTTTTCCATTAGATATTAGTAGTTTCTTGGGTTTGGATGGATATTAGAGACGGTTTGTTATGGGATTTTCTTCCATTGAATTTCCTATGTCCAAATTGACTCAGAAGAAGGTCAAATTTTACTGGTCAGATTCATGCGAGAAGAGTTTTCAGGAATTAAAGACTCAACTCACCACAGCTTCAGTCCTAGCTCTTCCAGATGGTTCTGATGGTTTTGTATTTTATTTTGATGCATTTTGAGTGGGTTTAGGTTGTGTCCTCATGCAGCATGGTAAGGTCATATCCTACGCCTCTAGAATGATTAAACCCTATGAGAAGCATTATCCTACTCATGATCTTGAGTTAGTAGCAGTAGTATTTTCCTTCAAGATTTGGAGGCATTATCTCTACGGAGTCCATGTAGACGTCTTCACAGATCATAAAAGCCTTCAGTATGTCTTTTCTCAAAAAGATCTCAATCTTCATCAGAGAAGGTGGTTAGAGCTCTTTAAAGATTATGACATGAGTGTCCTCTATTATCTGGGCAAGGCCAACGTAGTGGCCGACGCTCTCAGTAGACTATCCATGGGTATTATTTCTCATGTTGATGATAGTAAGAAGAAGTTAGTCTAGGAAGTCCACTATCTTACAAGACTAGGCATTGCTTAGTCAACTCTTCAGTGGGCGGTGTATTGTTCAGAGTAGTTCAGAATCATCTCTAATTTTCAAGGACAAAGATATGATAGTAAGAAGAAGTTAGTCTAGGAAGTCCACTATCTTACAAGACTAGGCATTGCTTAGTCAACTCTTTAGTGGGCGGTGTATTGTTCAGAGTAGTTCAGAATCATCTCTAATTTTCAAGGATAAAGATATGAAAGATAAGGATCCTTTCCTTGTCAACCTAAAAGAGCCAGTTCAGAATAAGAAAATAGAGGTTTTCTCCTAAGGGGGAGATGGTGCTCATCTTAGTCAGGGTCGTCTTTGTGTTCTAGACGTATATGACATAAGGTAGAAAATTCTTGCAGAAGCGCATGGTGCGTGCTACTCTATTCATCTAGGGGCCATAAAGATGTACCGTGACTTGAGGGAAATCTATTGGTGGAGTGGGATGAAATGAGATGTTGTATAGTTTTTGGCTAAGTACTCTATATGTCAGCAAATTAAGATAGAACATCACAAGCCTAGTGGTCCTATCCAGGAGTTCAGTATTCATACTTGGAAGTGGGAAGTTATTAACTTGGACTTCATGACAGGTTTGCAACAAACTCGTCGTCAGCATGATTCAGTTTGGGTCATTGTAGATAGAATTAACAAATCAACTTTTTTCATTCCAGTTCATACCTCTTATTCAGTCAAGGATTATGCCAAACTCTATATTAAGGAGCTGGTCAGAATGCACAGTGTTCTATTGACTGTTCTCTCAGAAAGAGGTACCCAGTTCACCTCTTATTTTTGGATAGCATTCTAAAAGGGTCTTGGTACCCAAGTTCATCTAAGTACAACCTTTCATCCTTAGACATATGATCAAGAAGAAAGGACTATTCAGAATTTGGAAGATATTCTAAGGGCATGTGTAATTGATTTAAAGGGCATTTGGGATGACCACTTGCCTTTAATTGAGTTTGCATATAACAACAACTATTATTCCAGTATTCAGATGGCTCTATTTGAAGCTCACAATGGTAGGAAATGTAGATCTTCGATTGTTTGGTTCGAAGCTACTGAGGCCTCAGCAATAGGTCCTGACTTAGTACTCGATGGCTTAGGGATAGTTCAGTTAATTAGAGAAAGACTCTGGGCTGCTCAAAGCTGATAGAAGTCTTATGCAAATATTTGCTGAAAGAATCTCGAGTTTGAGATTGGTGATCATATCTACCTTAAGATGTCAACTATGAAGGGAGGGAATAGATTCAACAAGAAGGGAAAGCTCAGTCCCCTATATGTCGGTCCCTTAAAGATTCTCAATTATTTCGGCAAGGTAGCTTATGAGCTTGAATTACCTTTAGATCTAGCCTCAGTTCATTTAGTCTTTCATGTCTCTTTGCTCAAGAAGTTTATTGCTAACCATTCAGTCGTAGTCCCTATTCATAGGATAAATGTTCAGAATTGCCTCTCTTATGAAGATTGTTCCCACCATTCTTTCTAGAGTTACCTGTTATATAAGGATTACTCATATGTTGTCCTTACCAGTAGGGCGGTATAGACACCCTTCCAATTAGGGCATAGATTGGACCCCAACTCAGCTATTATAGCATATTTTGGGCATGTCGGTGAGATACTACTTCCCACAGTTTCATGTTACAGAATCTGGACTGCCAGATACAGCTAATCAGTATCAATAATAGAACTCAGATAGTTATTTAGATTTTAGGACTGCCAGACACAGTCAACTCAGATACAGTACAGAACTCAAATAGTTATATTAGATTCAGGACTATTAGCTACAGTCACCCACGTTATTAGTTATACTTAGATACAGTTACCCGTGTTATCAATAATATTCATATACAGTCATTCATGTTATTAGTATCCAGACTTAGTAGTAATGCTACCACGGTATTAGTATCATATTATCAAGTTGTCAGTTACAGTTACGTATTTATATATATATTCTCACATTCATGTTAGACAATCAGTTAGCATTATTCATGCATGCAAACCCTTGCATATAGCCTACCTCACATATATACTCAGTATATATGTACTGATGCAGTCATGCTATGGTGCTTTATTTTTATGTTACACCATAGGTTTAGAGACGCGAGGTCCAGATCAGCTGTAGATTCCAAATTTAATAGTCAAAGTACAAGTGAGTCCTCATTCTTCGAGGACGTAATCATTTTCTGGTATCTCATTAATTATCTTATTAGTTGGAGTTAGTTGGGGACATATCCCATCAACTCCTTATTCAGATTCTTTAGATAGTAGATGCTTCTAGATGAGATGCATATAGATACAGACTATCATCTTTGAGACTTCAGTTTTGTTTTGGGTATTTTATCACCCTACACAAATGTTACGTTATTCTTTATGTTCATGATCGAACCTTATGGCCTTTCAGTGCATGTTTCCATATTACTATGCAATCTTATGTAGTATATAGGTACAGATATCAGTCATGGGTTGGCTTCTAGTCCTTTGGGGTCATGAGCATCGTGTAGCATTCCAGTTAAGAAAATTAGGTCGTTACATTACTAGGTATCTAAAATACCCTCTTATGATAAATAATTAAAGTAAGAATAGAAATGCTCAAACTAGTGCCTTTTATCCTCTTTCATTCTATAAGGAATGTATATGTTAAGGAAATCCTATGTAAACATAGCCCAAGTAATCAATGAAGAACCTATTGGACCGAAGTACATTTATGATCTCTATCATTGCTTGGTGGGGCCACGTATGTATAATACTATCCAATCACTTAGTCGGACTTATCTAAACTTATGCACAAAGTCTCTCGTGGTAGCTAACTAAAATCTCTTATGTATCCTTGCTAAGGAAACCATGCTGTTACCCCTTATTTGACATAGCAACTTTAACTCTATATGTAGCAACCGCTCCTTACAATAATCATATCTCGGTAATGGTTGAAACAATATGTCACGACCCTGTATCTAAAGTAATGATGATGCCTACTATAACCCACCAGTAGGCAAGCCAACCCCATAGTCTGAAACAGCTAGTAATGAACTACCCAAATATATATTGAAAAGAATGTGAAATAGATGAATTAAGGGAATCGATTACATAATAAAGTACTAAAACCTGGTGGTATTAGGGCAAAAGCTTCTAAAATAACAAGAGTACAAAAGTAGAATAGACAAAATAGATTACACTAATACAACTTATCTCTAAATACAACATAGAGACAAATCTAGTACATAAGAGAGAGGTAAGCAATACTCTAAACTTCAGGAGCTTATTCTACGTTTCCCATCTGTAGATTCTCCACACAAAGCACACATCAACGTTAATAACCCAATTTAAGATCTACATGCTGTAGAAGTGTTATTTGAGTATCAAATGGATGGCACTCAGTAGACAACTGCCAATTGAGGTTCAAAGATAAAGAATATATTCATACATATTAGCAAAATGGGAACTACCCCAAATTATCTAGCAACAACATAACACAACCAATTAAGTAATAAAGTTGAACTACCCTTTTCATGTCCAAGAGACTAACAAAAAGGCTAAGAAGGTAAGAAGGATGAACTATCATGTTCCTTCCATACTTTAAAACATCAACGCTATACCATATATCCTTGGCCAATATACGAGTAAAGGATGAAAGAATATTCTATATAAATATACAAGGCCAAGGAATGAATATATAATATGATCAAATGAAAGAAGGGGTATACGGTAATACCATAGATATATATAGCTAGACATACATACATATATATATATGTAAGGTCATATCGAAGCAAAACCTAGATGATCATATATTGATTTTAAGGACTCATAATCCTTGAAGGAATTAGTACTCACATGGTTAGAGTTTCTAATCCATATGTCTCATCATGAATTAATCATGCATAGTAATGAATATGTAAGATTCACGAGACCAGAATCATACCTCAAATTGTGATACCTATTCAATGACCCATCTATCATAAACTATCCATAACAATGATAATAATAATCTAAATAACAACACAAGTAATCAGCTATTTTGAACAACCAAATACCTAGCCGAGACTATGCATACCCCCACCGCCCTAGGCTCAGAAGGTTTAATCTAAATACAATAACAAATAGCATAGTCATAAACCATTTCCATAAAACTCTCCTATACGATCTGATAGAAATGGGAACATACTTGTGATAGGAGATACGTATGTGATCTGCGGTGGTTTTATGCACTTTAGTTTTGTTATCACAACTTATTTAGCCTTGTTGTAAGGACTTCTAATATTCATAATGAGTAGATATTGATACAAACAATCATAAAAGTGTTTTAATATGTGATGAGAACTTTTAAAGTTGTTTTCAAGCATGTTTGTACTTAAATTTCGCACTTAGAGTCTAGATGAGAAAACTAGTGTTAATAGCTTAAGCTAGGTGTCATTCTAGTTGATCTCGAAGGATCCTAATGTGTTGAATTAGTTAATAATTGTTTGATTGTGTAAATATGTGTGGAACAACTTTTTTATAGAGTTCAAAGTTAAATTGGATCAAGACAAGAGTCAAAATAATAAGTTTAAGATCAACGTGGGCAAGCCTCATCTTAGCTCAAACTTCTACTTCACCGTGCTTGATATTGTGTTGTTTTGAGACCTAATCCTTGGTATTTGATGATATAGGATTCTTTGTTAGAGTATTATGGTGCTATATTTACCTTGAACAAGCAGTAAGTAAATCTAGAAGAACACCACAAGCATTGGGTTTGAAGGAAAAATTCAATGGATAATTAAGTAGGCAAATTGCACTTTCCAGTAAGGCAACATGAAAGAGGGGAGACGTGGACCTTTCTTCCATGAAATAATAAATGAACCATACAACTATATCCCTTGCGTCAATACACATTATTCTCCACTCTCTTCTATGAGATAACCAATGCGCCGCACCCCTTAGACTACACACAGCCAACTTCTCCTACTATAAAGACCACATTTGCACATTATTCTAGTGAATTTTGGAAGTCATTGGATTTGGAGAGGGGCTTCTCAAAACTTATTTTATGGTTTATGTCTCTTAACTTTAGCTTTTTAATTGATTATATCATGCATTTAACTATATTTATTACAGTTATGTCGATTATTGGTTAAATGCCCCTTTTTCGGCGTTAAGGCCAAGAACATGTTTACCTTTGCTTTGGATTGAATTTGTTTGGATTGAATATCTTATTTGGTGGTTTATTCATTTATATTTTAACAATTTTAAGAATTATCTAACCTTAGAATACATATATTGTTGACCTTGTGATCTTGGGAGGGAAAATAGGAAGATCGAACAAGGGGATGAATAGAGTGAGGTTCATATTCTTCTATAAAATAATGAATTTGATTTAGCAACTCGGATAGGGATATACCTTGAACATTTTCTTGGTCCAATGTAGGATTATATCTTCATTCGTCTTGCATGATTGTTTCATCCTTGCTAAATGATGTAGTTGTAATGTCTTAGTTAGGTAGATAATTAGAGGACGGGAGAACATGATCATGCGATAAACCCCATGAATGAACAACCGATATAAGTAATCTAATGAATGAATTTCAATAGCGTTGTGTAATTTTTTGTAGTGATATAACCTCGGGTTTTCATCCATTGATTGAAAAAAGTCTTTACTTGTCTGCATTACTTTAGTTTATATTTAAGTATAACTTTCAAAACACTTATGGCTGCAATTGCAGTAGTTATTCTCTATTTTTAAACTAGAATTAGATACTTGCCTAACACATATTTTTGAAGTATATATATTTGTCTTTTATTTAAGGCCATTGTATTACTTGGTAAGACCACATACTCTTGCGTGTATGCTTTGGCACAAAAAGTTTTTGGTCGCCATTATGGGGGACATATAATTTGGCAGCTATTTTATTTTTATTTTTACTTTTTAGAGTTCTTTGGTTCTTTAGACTTGGTTTTAGGATTGAATTCTCAGGAATTAGGTTTATAAGCTAATAAGCTAGCAAGGGATAGGGAATTAGTTAAACCAATCCCGAACTCGAGCAAAGCTTTAATTAACATAGAAGAGAAGCAATTCTTCTCCCCTATATCCTACAATTTCAAGAGGAACAATTCAATCTTATACTCATGGTTGAGGATCAACAAGCCCGCAGGATAGTTAGAGAAATAGCAATCACACTTCCAATGAATTTGTCCTCCCATTTTCAGAAATCAGCAGCTAGAGGTAACTTTGAGTTGAAAAAGAACATGGTGCAGATGTTGATTAGCAATCGACGATTATAGGGGATTTAACATAAATGTCCACCATTCCATCTACAGAACTTTCTTGAGATCAGTGACATATTCATCTCTATGAGCATGTCAACTGATTATGTTAGGCTGAGAGAATTCTCCTTGCCACTATTAGGGGAAGCAATGATGTGGTTGAACTCTAAGATGGCATGTTTAATCACAACATGGGATGACATAGCTATAAATTCCTCATCAGATTATTTTTATCTTGAAAAACTGTAAGACTGCGAAGTAAAATTATGTGCTTCAAATAGAAGTAAGATGCGAACTTATATCATTCATGGAAGAGGTTCAAAGCTCTTCTTTGGGACTTTACACATCATCAGCAGTTCAATGAGGTATTAGCTAACACTTTTGTTGAAAAGCTTTATCATAACACGAAAATTTTGTTAGATTCAGCTGTAGGTGGTTAAGTTTTGTAATTGAAGTATGATAAGTTGTATACCTTTGTTGAATTTGATTTCTTATGGAAATACTGAATGGTATTCTGACTCAAAAAGTGATACAAAGATGGTTGTAGGTGTGTTAGAGGTAGACCAGTTTACTCCTATATCCACACAAATTGCTACAATACAAAATTAGTTAACAATCTAATTAAGAAATATGAACATGGGTGTTAAAAAACCTACAAAAACAAGGAATGTGATTAAGTAGACAAGAACTTGGTATGTGGTCTATGGTAATAGTAGATATTCCGCAAATATTTATCTGAACTAAACTAATTAACTGTACTGATACTAGTGGCATTGTTTAGAGGAACTAAACTTAGTTTACTATGTTCCGTTGACTGATGAAATGTATCAATGTCTAAGGACTGACTGAGTGTACTATAGTTACAGAGATTTTTCTTTGAATACTGAAAGCACTGAGATTACTGAACTACTAAGATTTCTGATATTTCCTGAGTCATATGGTTGACTGAGTTCTATGGATCAAGGTTTGACTGAGAGTATTGTGAAACATGACATGGCTCTAGCCACACAGCTAAATTGTCGGGTACAAGTACCCCTAGGACTTGATTGAAGGAAACTGACAAAATATGACTTTGCTCTTCTTGAACACATAAAAAGTATTCATAATTCAAAATACCATAAGTTGGGGATTTCATACTAAACATAGTTCTCAAAGTATTATACATGAAAGGGAATGCACATAACAACATGCCATAAATCCATCAATTTAGTTTCATGAACATTCTATCAACAATCATGATGCATAACAATATAATAGAAGTCATTATTTTCTTAAGGGTATAGAATGCATTTGTCATTTAGATCATAATTCAACTATGATACTTGACTTCTAGTCTTTTAGGCATTTTAACAAACACCTTACATGCACAAGTTAGACATAGGTGTAATCAACAAATTATTTATCATGAACAACCAAACTTACTTGTTTCAAACTCGTATGATATCATAGATTCAAAAAAACACATAAAGATTCCAATTTGGGAATCATTCAACATGAATAACATGAACATAATCCATTCTTCACATAAATAACATAATATAGAATTTAAAAGATGCTTCTTGAACTTTATGGATGAAAGGAATCCATGAATGAACACTACACATACCTTAGGGATTGAATCTTTAAAGAAAATTATCCTTTCTTGAATTTTCATGGATTGGGAGTCTAAGTTCTTGAATATCTTGTGGAGAGTGTTATGGGATCTTGAACTTAATTGGGATAAAACCCTAAGTTTGTTCTTTGGAACAAAGAGGGTTAAGAGCTTTTGAAACTAAATACCAATAGCTAAATACGTGTTTTTGGTGTTTTATGTCCTGGGGGTAAGGTTTAGGGAGAGTGAAAAAGACCGAAATACCCTAATAAAATTATTTCCTAGTTGCTGAAATTATCAGCTAATGACCAAGGATGATAAGCCATCAGATCTAAGATAGCCCGTCAGCCCAATTTATCACCTAGGAGGTGAAATTGATGGGTTGTTGTCAAAGCTTGATGAAATGGATGATATGTCATCCGAAATATGATATGCCATCAGACAGGTCATCAAAAATATAATAATTCATCAGAGAGGTCGTCACTTAATTTCCAGGCTGACATACTGAAGTAAAATGGTATAACTTTTTGCTCTAATATCGTATTTTGGCGATATTGGTATTGTTTGAAATATAATTCAATTATCTATCTGTTGGTGATTCATGAGCTCAAAAATTTGTAGTACAACAAGAGATATGCTCAATTGAAGTTGAGTATTATAATATCCTTCCTAAGAATTCAATTGATAAAGAATATTTTGATTCATCTAATAGCTAGGAGTTATTTAAAGCCTTAATATACATCTAACTTACTCATAAAACTATAAAATAATCATGATGTACTATGCATAGGATCGAAACATGGTGCTAATATTGGTTTAGATTTTTTGTGGTATTATATCTAACCAAAGCATGCTCCCCACATGTTTGATTAAATGCATATTTGAAGAAAAAATTCTATAATAGTATGATATAATGAAATCCCCATTCATGTATAAGTTATGTATGTCATGTGTTTGATGAAATTTCTTAGTCAATGGATTATATATTGCTCATTTTAGTCATGTATTCAAGAATTTCATGCCTTGTCAGTTTCCTTCCATCGAGTCTTGGGGGTACTTATACCCAAAAAAATATAGTTATGTGCCTAGCTTTAGTGTCATGTTTTCACGTTATCCTTAGTCAAACTATGATCCATAAAACTTAGTTAGTCATGTAACTTAGGAAAACTCAGTTATTCAGTCTAGTTTAATTTAATAATCCGTGTTCAGTGTCTATTCAGATGGGAGTAGAAATTAGCACCGAGTGAACCCAAGGATGGGAACATATACTGTCTGATGTGGGTGTGATTGTTAGAATTTATTCTTTCGTTCCTAAACTATGTATCCATCATAGGTTGAGGCATCAACATAGTCAGGTGAGGGTTGATGAGGTGGATAAGCACTGTCAGATAAGGGGCCCACCATGGGGACTCCAATTCAGCCATAATGTATTATTAGAGGAATATAAGTTAGATAACTAGTTCCCACAATTTTAGTTACAGAATAAGGACTGTCAGATACAATCATTCAGTCTCAATAATAGAACTCAGATAGCTCTACAAAATTCAAGACTGTCAGATACAGTTAACTCAGATATAGTATAGAACTCAGCCAGTTTCATCAGATTTAAGATTGTCAAATACAGTCTCTCATATCATCAGTTATACTAATTATCATAATTCAATTATTAGTTAAGTTAGTTATCTGTAAATTCATGTTATCACTATCTCAGATATAGTTACTATGTATTAATTCATGTATTATCATATTCATATTACTTAGTTAGCCAGTATTGTTTATGAATATGAACCTATGCATTCACCCTTCCTTCCATTCATACCAGTACAGTCAAAGTATAGACATATTTTCACTATGGTGTCTTATACCTAGGTTCAAAAGCACGAGCTCCAGATCATCAATAGCATTCCAATCTCAGTAGTCAGAGTTAGAAGTGAGTCCTCATCTCTCGAGGACATGATCATTTATTTTTTAACTCATTAAGTAATTTATTAGTTGGAGTTAGTTAGAGACATGTCCCATCAACTGCTTCTTCAGATATTTCAGACAGTTAGAGGCTTTCCAGACTATTATGTTATTTTAGTTTTGTTTTGGGTATTTCATACACCATTCAGATGTTCTCTCATTATCAGTTATGTTATAGTCTTGAACCTTATGGCCTTTCAGTTTATATTTCTGCAATCATTCAGTATATTATGTTGTATAATGCAACAGATATCCACAATGGATTAGCTTGTGGTCCTTCGGGATCATGAGCACTGTGTAGCATTTTGGATACCAGAACTAGGGAGTTATAAACTTGGTATCAGAGCCTAAGATTCAATAGTGTCATAGGAAGTCTAAATGTCGCAGCTAGTATATTCTTGTGCATGGGTGTGTTGTGCGCCACATTTATGTACATGAGCCTATAAGATGTTTTAGGAGTAGTTTCCCTTCGTTCTGTATTCATGTTGTGCCAGTGAGCATAATCTTAAGTCAATCTCTCAATCTAACCCATTTCTTCCTTTTTATACAGAACATGCCTCCTAAAAGAATAAAGGGGAATCAGTCAACCCCTCAACCCGAAGAAGTAGGAACCCATGGTTTCTAGTATTGAGAGGGCATAATAAGCATTGGTGAAGTCTCACAGAGAGTTTTAAGACTCCCATAAGAATATAAAGAAGAGGGAGAAGAAGAGGTACAAGTTCTTTAGGAAGATATGAAAGGGGGTTAAGGGCCTGTTGAAGGTCCTATAACCCCGTGACTGATTACCTTATCCAAGAGTAATGGGTGATGATGAGGCCTATGCTAAGTGGTTAGGTTCTAATATTGGTGGTGGTGCAGAGTCAGAAAGAGAGAGCAACATATGATGCAGGTTTAGGGAGCATCCTTTACTCTTACTTTATTAATTATGTAGTGGGGGCAGTGCTAGGTTTTTAGTTGGGGGTGCTAGACCCTGAATTTGTATTATCTCGATATTTTATGGATATTTTGATGACATTTGGGATGATTTTTATTTTATTTTAAGTTGAATAATTTGGGCACATTGATGATGCCCACATTTCATAGATTAGTTATTTTGTCTTTTTTTAATTTTGTATTTTACTTTATCTTTATATTAGTTGTGATGATATTGGATGAGTTTGTCCCTATGATAGATTGAGTGATGAAATTTTTAAGGGAAAAGAGTCGTATTATTTTTTTGAGCCTTAGATGTAGGGGAAGTCTGAGTACTTGTGGAATCAAGGTCACAAATGCAAGGGATGTCTAAGTACCTGTGGCATTTTTTTATTCGGGATCACAGTCATACCTATGGAAAAATTGAGTAGTCATATAGTTGGTTTGCCCGTATGAAAGCCAAAATGTAAGGCAAAGGCTTGGGTTCATGCCATGGTAAGAAAATTTGTGTGATGCAAATGTTATAGCAAACACCCCCTGTCTGTCCAAAAAATTTTCAAAAATCAAGTGCATGGACGCGAGCAACCTTGTAATAAAACCTTTTCTCTTTTTCTGACTCCAAAAATTTTAGTTTATGAAAATTGATAGGTACACCATTATTTCTCTAATGAAAAGAGAAATTAAGCCCTATTAGAAAATTTACATGCCATGTGCAGTGGGTTCTTTTGAATCAATCTCACATATATAGGTGTCATCTAGAACTTTCCCCATTAGTCACCCAACGCTAAATTTCCATTTTATTTTCCTGGTGAGATGATCTTAGGCCATCTTTGTGATAGTGGAAGTTGACTTAGCCTAAAAACCTACCCGATCATAGATGTCATCCCTAGTCATCCACTTTGAGCTTTTGGACCTTTCTTTAGGAAACAAATTACAATTTGTGAGCCATTCAATTTTTATCCCTTTTTTGAACCATACCCTTCTAGAACTTAAAAATGTAAATTGAGGCTAAAAGCTTAAGTTGGGGTTGATGAATATTGAAGGAAGTAACTTTGGGCCACAAAATTGTAAGTGAATTCTAATGAGCTTAACCATTGAGAGAAATTGAGTAAAACAATAAAGGACCCAATGAAGAAAAAATTGTAAAATTTGCAAGATTAAGACATAAAAGAAAATGTGATATAGATTTTCCAGGATTGTGTAGCATTTTTGTTCCTAAATTATATCCTACCTTACCCCAAACCTATGTTACAAGCTCAACAAGCCCTTTGAGATCTCAAATCATTTACTTTCATTGTAGAGGTGATTGGAAATAGGGGCAGGCCTATGGTATGACACTTGTTAGCATAGAGAGGTCATGTGATGGAGAGAATTTTGCACTTCAATTTCTTATTGCATATTTGATAGCTTAGATTGTGGAATTTTCATTCTTTTGGGGAGGCATGTGAACAAGTTGAGATGGGTAATGTTGTCATCTTCCAAGAAAAGAGTCAAATTGAGTATAGTGTAATTAAGATCAATAAGTGAGTCACTTCTAGTGTATCGGTGATTGTTTTATTCTTTCTCTTTGAAGTCTTTTGCATCCTTCATTATTGTGATTAATGTTTAGGGTTGTTGAGAGAATTGCTTTACCCATTTAAGAGCTACTAAAGGTAGTAACTAAGCTTGATATCATTGTGATCATTGGGTCATCTATATTGGCATAAATGTACATTTTCTCAAGGTAAGATGTAATGTTGCTTGAGGACAAGAAAAACTTTATGTTGGAGGTGTTGATGAGGGGTGAATTTACCAATCATTCAAAGTCAACATTCATACAAATTACCATATTTTGAATCAATAAGTGAGACATATTTGTGACTAAATGCACTAATATCTAATTTTTGTACGCACATAAGTAATGAGATAAAAATATATGGATGTGAGCTAAAAAATATCAAAAAAAGGAAAGAAGTGCACTTTGAAGACCTCGAGCAGAAAATAGCCTTAGTTACCGCGATCACGGTCTAAGGACCACGATCACGTTTAGTCAAGAAGGTCAATATACCGTGATCACATGGCTTTAATGCGGTCACAGTATCCATGAATGCGGACACACCTCTACGGTCGTGGCCAATCAAAAAATTAGCACAGGGCAAAGATGTAAATGCACACAGCTGTTCCCAAATTTCCTTGAGAGACTCAAACCCTATCTCTTTGGGAAGAATCCATCAATTCCTAATTATTGGAACTTTGTCTACTTCTTAGGTTTCATTTTTTGAGGACGGTTATCATATTAATTTTGGGTGAAGAATACACTGAAGTAACATCTAAGTTAAGGATTAGAAAACTCCCACTATAGATTTGTTAATGTTCAAAGTTTGAAGTAACATCGACTTATTCTTTCATAAATCATATCAATAGAGATTTTGGGTATATATTTGTTTATTTATCTTATGATTAGCTA